>NC_080165.1:139953848-140256684 GCF_950295315.1 Erinaceus europaeus | reverse complement strand
TTGAGGATCTCTAGTTGCTGAATTACACTGGCGTCCTTCCCTTGAGAGACGAACACACCTATCAGAATGACTACTGTTGTGAGTTAAGTGCAGGTGGTGCAAAGCGCAAGGACCTGAGTAAGGACCCCGGTTCAAGCCGCCCCCCCCCCCCCCAGGCTGCTGCTTACTCAGCGATGCGGGAGAGGAACCAGGAACTCTCGTGGCTGAGCGGGAACACAATGCAATTCTGCCTTTATTCATCTGCCTTTATATCTTCCGAGGTGGAAGTGGCAGGCTGGAAAAAGGAAGTGACTAGGAGGGGGTGGAGCGGGAAAGTTGTAAGCATCCATCTAACCAGTGGGGATTAAACCAGTGCCCTGCAGGTAGGGTGGGTCTCAGACAAAACAATGATTATGTAAATAGACCACAGCCTAAGGGGCCTGGCGTAATAACCAACATAAAACAACAGTAACTACAAGAGTAACTATTTAACTACAAGGGCAATTATTTAAATTAAATATTTAAATAAATATTTTAAAAAACCAAGGGCAACAAAAGAGAAAATAAATAAGATATAAAAAACAACAAACCAGAATGACTACTGTTAAAAGAGGATGGGTGACATCAACAATAGATGAGAATATGGTGTAACTGCAACTGGCAAGACACTGCTGCTGGCAATACAGGAACTACTAGTATGAGTTCTGTCCCCGGCATTACATATCCCAGAGAGATCCTCTGGTTTTCTCTCATTAGTAAATAAATCTTTAAAAAGAGACATTTCCGTCTTGGATGGAACTTGAAGGAATCGTATTGAGGGATATCAGCCAGAAGGAGAAGGACGATCTTATTTATAGGCAGAATTAAAGAAAAGCAAAACACAGGGTGAAACCTGGACTAGCAATGGTCTGTTGCAGCAAAGCGCAATGACTAAAATTCTGAATTCTCAAGCATGAAGCATGAGGTCAGAAGTTTGATCCCATGCATCACAGGTGCCAGAGTGATGCTCTGGTTCATTTTCTCTCTATCTATCTCTTTCATTAGTGAATAAATTAATCTATAAAATAAAATGGCGGTGAAATACCATACTTGGATAGAGTGTTGCTTTGCCATATGTGAGAGCCAGGAGTCCAGCCCTCGTTGCACTGAAGGAAGCTTGGTGCTATGGTCTTTGTCTCTCTCTAAATAATAAATAACAGCAACTACAACAAATTTGTCATTTCTGTTTCTTCTGGTTTCTGCTTTTTAAGAGAGAATTATTTGGGGGTGGGGGTAGATGGCATAATGGTTATGCAAAGAGACTCTTAGGCCTGAGGCTCCAAAGTTCAGTACCCTATACCACCATAATCCAGAGCTGAGTGGTGTTCTGGTAAAAAAAAAAAAAAAGAAAAGAAAAGAAAAAAAGAAACAGAGAGATTGTGTGGAGGGATTTAGACACTGTCCATTGGGTTTAAGTGCCTCCTCCATCCCCGTTATGTAATTGTTACCTGTAGGAGAGTTGACTCGGCTACGCAAATGCCATGAAGCTAATAGCAACTAATTTGGAAAACACTCATAAATTAACTGTAACTGCCAAATCACCTTTAGGATGGCAGTAAAAGGCTCAAGGCACACGGATAATCTACTCCTCTTTGAATCTTGTCATGGTTGTATGAAAGCTAAATGCTGAAGGTCACTGGGACTCTTGTTACATAATGTTTTGCAGTTCAGCCTATTTTGTATCCTGTTGTATGCTACAGCATTTAACCTCAGTAAATATTCCCTTTGGGAGTTTTTGGTTGTAAATATTTTGCCATTGCAATTATTTAAATTGTATGGTTACGGCGGCCTTTGTCTTCACGTAACATGCATGCAGGGGTCTTTGTAAACACCGCTTATTGTAGGTTTTGTTTTCAGTAGAGAGTAGGAAACAAAGAGGATATGGTTGGGGAATCTGGCAAACTTTTTGGTAGGCGAAGACTTCCCAACTTAACTTTCATGGACTTGGCTCTGTAACTCTTAAAACATGCACACGTAGTCATGCACTAGGCCATAGGAGTACATTCTAACACCTTTAACATCTATCTATATATCTTAAGGCAGTTAACACATTCTGTGTGGTGGAAATTTTATTTGCATAAGTGTTACTAGGCTGAAAAAGTCTTGGAAGACAGAGAAATCTCTTAGTTGTTTTTATATTCTCAACTATCTAAGAGTGCACAGAACATGACAGGTGGTTTTCATATGAAGAGAAAGAGCACACGTAGCATAACTTAGACAACCTCTTCTGTTTCAAAAATTTATTAAAGTAACATTAGATATTAGAGGGGCCAGGAGGTGGCACACTTGGTTGAGCACATGGGTCACCAGAGACCCAGGTTCAAACTGTTGGCCTCCACACCTGTAGGAGGAAAGTGGTGAAACAGACTTGTAGAGGTCTCTCTTTCTCTCTCCTATTCTACTTCCCTCTCTCCTCTCAGTTTAAAACATATTTAGGAAAACCCTCTGTGAGTGTTGGCTGAATAATGTGGAGGGACAAGGGCTTGATTTCATTATTTTTAAATATTTATTTAATTTATTTATTCCCTTTTGTTGCCCTCATTGTTTTACTGTTGTAGTTAGTATTGTCGTCGTTGTTGGATAGGACAGAGAGAAATGGAGAGAGGAGGGGAAGAGAAAGACAGACATCTGCAGACCTGCTTCACCGCCTGTGAAGCGACTCCCCTGCAGGTGGGGAGCCGAGCCAGGGGCTTGAGCCAGGGGCTTGAACCAGGATCCTTAAGCTGGTCCTTGCGCTTTGTGCCATGTGCGCTTAACCCGCTGCGCTATAGCCCGACTCCCTGATTTCATTTTTTAAATAGAAGTTTTGTAACTCTGACTATAGTAGCTTTGTACTTACTAAAAAACCACAGTGAAAGCACCTGTCTCACAATATGGAAGATTAAATGAGATCCTCACACACAGCACATAATATCGTCTAAACTGCTGACTGCTGAGGTTTGCAGAGCTGAAAGAGAACATTGTTCAGTCTTCCTTTCATGGCATCTGCCGTAGCCACTTGGGAGGCTCTTGCTTTGTGCACGGCCCAGGTTTGAGACTACCTCCACCTCCTTATTGGAGCTTTGGTGCTGTGGTGTCTTTCCCTCCTTGCCTGTGTCTATCTGAAAAGTCATCCTGGGGCGGTGAAGCCCTAGTAACCCAAAACAAACAGATACACAAACAAACAGATAAATCCAAGAAAAACAGTCAGAAGATAGAAGATAAGACATGTTCATGGGGACCTTGGAATGTCCTGTTAAAATTACAAAAGAAGCAGAAGTTTTGTGAGTTATACTGGCAGATAATTGCATATCCAGGAATTAAATTGGGGGTAGGGGATGGGGCTAGGGGCTGGATGGTGGCCTGCCCACTGCAAGCACCAGTAAGGGGGAAAACTTCTGGAGTGGTGAAGCAGTGCAGCAGATGTCTCTGTTTCTCTTTCTCTCCTCCTCTCCATCTCACCTTTTATCAGTAGAAGAAAGGAGAAGAAGAAAAAGAAGGAGAAAGCCACTGGGAATGATGGAGTCATGGAGTCATGCAGGCATTGAGCTAATAGTAATGATATTTTCTCAAATTCGAGCAGGAGCTAGGCGAGGCTGAGCATTGTAATAGTATATGCACAGCAGCACAGAATTTCCACTTGAGAGAGTTCCTGTTAATTCATGTGTAAGTGCTAGTCAGAGGCTCTACACCTCGTAAGAAGGACACTTACAGATCAAGGAAGAGTGTTTTGTGAGACTTCTCTGAGGAAATTATGTTGTGGTTTCTCCACACCCCCTCGGAGAAGGGGGGGAGAGGAGACGTATGCTCTCACATTTTGTCTGTTAAGCAGAATTTTCTCTCTAGTTAGGAACCACAGCGGACTAAGGTCTGTATCCCTTGAGCCAGGCAGCAGAAGGGCAGACTGTAACTAACTGCTTCCACAGTAAGTGATTATCTGAGAAGTGGCTGTGTTGGGATTTGCCAACACTCCAGAGTTTGTCAAAGCAAAAGGAAATATGAATGTTTCCAACGGTCCAGAGGCAGGTCTCATGGAACGAGGGGCAGCCTGGAGCTGTTTTGACTCCTCCGTCAACTCAACTGTCTAGAAAATGCAGCAAGGCCCCAACAACGAGTCTTTTTAAGAGGCAGCCAGAAAGCCACGAGAAGGAAGGAATTATCCACATCTGTAGAATTACAGGCAGGAGGTGGTGAGTCTTCACTGTACAAGTGAATCTGGAAAAGCAGCGTCAGCTCCAAACATTGTCAGACAGGCCCTCCTGCTAGGACCAATTATTAAATGAGAATCTCTGCTTTCTCTCTTCCAGCCTCCTCTCCCCCATATTTACTTTGGGGAGAACTGACAGCTAGAAATAGGGAGAGGAAATCATGGGGGGGAAATGCAAAGTTGATCTCACTGTCTCCCCAGTTGGGGCTGGGGAAAGATTTAGGTCTGCTGCCTCTGTGAGACTATCTAGGTGTGTGCTTCTTTTTTTCTATTTATTTATTTCCACCAGGGTAGTTGCTGGGGCTGTCTGGGTGTCTGCACAACGAATCCACCACTCCTCATGGTCTTTCTCTTCTTATAGAGATGGAGAGAAAAAGGAGAGGGGAGGAGGCGAGGAAGGGAGATACTTACAGAACTGCTCTACCACTTAATAAAGCCCTCCCCCCACACACACACACACAAGTGACAGCCAGGGGCATGAACTCAGGTCATTGTACTTGGTGACATGTGCACTCTACTGGGTGTGCCACTGCCTGGTCCCTGTATCTGCTTGTTTGCTTGTTTGCTTGTTTTCCCATGCATTTATTTCCAATGCTTAGAAGTTGCTTAAAACCAGACACATTGATGGAGGCCGGTGACGTTGAGCTGTAGGGGTATGTCTGATCTGTTTAAGAATACATACACGGGGCTCGGGCGGTGGCGCAGTGGGTTAAGCGCATGTGGCGCAAAGCGCAGGGACTGGCATCGAGCCCCCGGCTCCCCACCTGCAGGGGAGTCGCTTCACAGGCGGTGAAGCAGGTCTGCAGGTGTCTATCTTTCTCTCCCCTTCTCTGTCTTCCCCTCCTCTCTCCATTTCTCTCTGTCCTATCCAACAACGAATTGTGTCAACAAGGGCAATAATAATAACCACAACGAAGCTACAACAAGGGCAACAAAAGGGGGGAAAAATGGCCTCCAGGAGCGGTGGATTCATGGTGCAGGCACCGAGCCCAGCAATAACCCTGGAGGAGGGAAAAAAAAAAAAAAAGAATACATACACACTTTTCAGCAGTTCCATTTAACACAAATAGTTGCTGTCCTAATTATTATAATTAGTATTGGCAACTGCTTTACAGTTTTGATTCAGATGTTACTAATTGTTAGTAAATTCAGTTGCATTGTTAATTCCAGCTTTCCCCGTTTATCAGGCTGAGTAATATCATTTCTGCATCAATTATTTTTCTGCATGTGTATGACATACTTCAACTACAAATATCATTTACCATGCCATAAATCTTCTCCTTTTTCTCTCTCTCTCTCTCTCTCTCTCTCTGTCACAGCCTGGGTGAGCTCGCTCTCCATGGGGATGATTTTCTTCTGCTGCCCAATTGTCAGTGTCTTCACAGACATATTCGGCTGCCGGAAAACAGCTGTTGTGGGGGCTGCTATTGGCTTCATTGGACTCTTGTCCAGTTCTTTTGTAAGGTAAGAACTTGGTTATTTCCTGTTGCTTTTTACAAACCCTTAGGTAGCATAGTTAGTTTATTTCTCAGAAACTTTGATGTTTAGAAGCAAACAGTCCTCCTTTTCATTGCTAAGAACTTTAATCTGTATGATTTATATACATTGTTGCCCAGAGCTTGAAAATTTGAAAGCTTTTCCTTGTAACACCTAAGAGTTACAGACATCATCAGTCCAGATCTGTGTGTTCCTGGGGGAGGGCGGGGGGAAGGTTCTTCTTTTGGTTCCTTTTTAAAAAAATATTTTATTTATTTATTTATTAGATAAAGACAGATGATAAATTGATAGGGGAGGAGACAGAGAGACACCTGCATCCCTGCTTCACCACTTACGAAGCTTTCCTCCCTGCAGGTGGGGACCAGGGGCTCGAACCTGGGTCCTCGAGCACTGTAGTGTGTGTGCTTAACCAGGTGCACCACCACCTGGTCCCCCTTTTTGTTTTTTATTCACATAAAAATCCTAAAAGAACGGAAGTTATAAAGAACCTGTTAGAATGATGGATTGTTTAAAACCACAGCTTTGCTTTAGGTCAGCTTAGACCTAGGCCCAAAGGGTACATACACTAAGTGATATTTGAAGTAATATTTCATAGGCGTGATAAAAATATTTTTATTGAGATCAAAACTGATGTTTATTTCAACCCAGGCAGAGAATTCATGACTGGTTTTTTTCTTTAAAATAAAATACTAAACATTTTTTAAGGTGATGGCAAAATGAAGTGTGAAATTCAGCTTAGATTGAAAATATCATTATAATCATCCCATGTGTGCTAAATACGTTTACTTGTGAAGGGAATAGCTGGAAAGTGCTGAGGTACACGTTAGAAGTATTGCTCCCACCAGCAATAATTCTCCCAGCAGATCCCCATGCATTGTCAGAATAATCCCAAATTAAAGAAACACTGGTTTAATATGTAACTCGGGCTAACAAAGGTGATTAAAAAGAAAGCCTCTTAAGACAATTTTCATCCTCTCTTTTTGATTTTTTTATTTATTATTATCTTTATTTATTGGATAGAGACAGCCAGAAATCAAGAGGGAGGGGGGTGATAGAGAGGGAGAGAGACAGAGAGATTCCTGCAGCCCTGCTTCATAAAACTTTCCCCCTACAGGTGGGAACCGTGGGCTCGAACCAGGGTCCTTGCACACTGTAACACATGCACTCAACCAGGTGCGCCACCACCTGGCCCATTTCATCCTCTCTTCACTTTAGTGATTTATCTTCATTTCCTGCTTTTTTCCTTCCCTAGTTATCTCATGCTGTGGTTGAAAAGCATTATTGTGGTCACTAGGGGGAAAAAAATCCAACTTATACTTCTTGCCTGGCTTATTTTTAAAAATGTAAGTTCTTTCAAATATGTATTTTAAACGTTTAAAAACAAAATTACGATTTCGGTATTTATTATTAAATATTGAAACATTTATTAACAGAGTGCTTGGTTTTGCTCATAGTTACCCCCCCCACACACACACACACACCTCCCCAGTAACTCTACAGTGAACTTCTTTCAAGCTTTTTCTGAACTGAGACATTTTGTTTGGATGCTAAACAGTTATTTGTACCCCACAGTACCAAACAGATATTTCATCTTTAAAGTACTTTTTTTTTTTTATAAATTAAGTTTTATTTATTTATTTATTTTCCTTTTTGTTGCCCTTGTTGTTTAACATTGTTGTGGTTATTAATGTCGTTGCTGTTGGATAGGACATAGAGAAATGGAGAGAAGAGGGGAAGACAGAGAGGAGGAGAGAAAGACAGACACCTGCAGACCTGCTTCACCGCTTGTGAAGCGACTCCGCTGCAGGTGGGGAGCAGGGGGCTCGAACTGGGATCCTTACGCAGGTCCTGGCGATTTGCGCCACGTGCGCTTAACCCGCTGCGCCACCGCCCGACTCCCAGTACTTTCTTTTTTTAAAAAAAATTTTTATTTATAAAAAGGAAACATTGACAAAACCATAGGATAAGAGGGGTACAGCTTCACACAGTTCCCACCACCAGACCTCTGTATACCAACCCCTCCCCTGATAGCTTTCCTATTCTTTATCCCTCTTGGAGTATAGACCCAGGGTCATTGTGGGATGCAGAAGGTTGAAGGTCTAGCTTCTGTAATTGCTTCCCCACTGAACATGGGCGTTGACAGGTCGATCCATACTCCCAGCCTGTCTCTCTCTTTCCCTAGTGGGGAAGGGCTCTGGGGAGGCAGAGCTCCAGGACACATTGGTGGGGTTGTCTGTCCAGGGAAGTCTGGTCGCATCCTACTAGCATCTGGAACCTGGTGGCTAAAAAGAGAGTTAATATACAAAGCCAAACAAATTGTTGAACAATCATGGACCTAAAGGCTGGGATAGTGCAGATGAAGTGTTGGGGGGTTACTGCATTTTGTAGATAGCTAGTAGGCATATTTTAGTTATATTTCAAAGGGCCTGTAGCTATACGTGTTTTTTGTTTTGTTTTGATTTTTTTTTTTCCTGAGCCTGAAATCTGATATGCAGGTGAATCTTAATTATTGTCTGGGGAGACAATGTCATGGCTGGGAAAAGGACCAGAAAGCTGAATCAGGGAAGAGAGTAGCTCCCTAATATGGGAAAGGGGTATAAATATTGTTGACTGTAAACCCCATTGATTTGATGTAATCTGGGGCCCATAATTAGCTTAGGAGCCTGTGTGACCTCTGCATACCTCTAGATCTGAGCTTACATTCTGTGGCCATGAGTAGGAACATTTCATGCTGCTCCAGTATCGAACCATCTTCCTCAGGTGTATCATAGAGTATGTTGTCCATCCTCCCTTCGGAGGATGGAACATTCTATACCATGGTTGATCCAGGTTGAGGGCAAGGTCCTATGGGGACCCACAAAGGGGTCTATTTTGTTGTTCTGTAAAGTACTTTCATTGCACTTGTGATAGACAACACACGGCTAGCGTGTGTCTTGCCACCTCGAGGCCCTGGGTTCAATCCCTGGTACTACGTGGTGGTCCCTGGTTCTACAGGGTGGGTGGATGATGAAACTGAGCTTTAAGGTTTCACTCCTCCTACCCCCCCCCCACCAAAGAGAGAGAGAGAGAGAGAGAGATGGAGAAAAAGAGAAGGATATATATGTGTATAGGGCGGGGGGGGGGGGTGGCACAGAGTATCAGACCGGAGTGGAATCTGCATTCCTAAAGCCTCAAGTTTGGACCCAGGCAGCACACGGCTAGAATGGAATTCTGACTTCCCTCTCCATCTTCTCTGAATCTGTTGTGACATAAATAATTACTTTTTTTAAAAAAAAGCTTTTTTCATTCATTTTCCATTTGTGATTAATAGTGGGTTACAAGACTGTAAGATTATAGGGCACGTAGCTCCACACCACACCCACCACCAAGGTTCTGTGTTCCCATCCTCCCAAAGAGAACCACCATAGTTCTCATGGAGTCTTAGGGACAGTCTGATACTGTCTCTTTTCTCTTTTCTCTTCTCCCTCCCTCCCTTGTTCATGTGTATCAGTTCTCTAGAGTCCACATATAAGTGAAACCATCTGGTAGTTGTCTGGCATCTCTTTACTTACTTGGCTAAGCACAATCACCACGATCACCTCCAGTTTCATCCATTTTGTTCCAAAGGACACAATGTTGCCTTTTTGATTGCAGAGTAGTAGTCCATGGGATATATAGTCCATAACTTCTTTAGCTGGCTTCTGTGAATGATGCAGCAAGGCATATATGTCCCTTTGAATTTGTGTTTGACTGTCCTTTGGATAAATGCCCAAGAGTGATATTGCTGGACCATATGATAATTCCATCTTTTCTGAGGACTGTCCATACAGTTGTCCAAGGGGCTGCACCAGTTAGCATTCCCCACAACAGTGTAACAGGGTCCCTTTTTCTCTATTACCTCACCAGCACTTAGCATTTCCTACAGACTATTCTCACAGGTGTGAGGTGGAATCTCAGTGCAGTTTTAATTTGCATTTCTCTAATGCTAAAAAACATCAGTTTTGCTTAGAAGAAGACTCTGTTTAGGTAATTTTGTGAGATTGTTAACACTTAGTAATACACATCATTATTGTATTAGCTCGAAGGCTTTGGTGGAGAGAGGCTGAAGGGGTTAGAAAATCTGTGTAACCTTGTTTAGTAGACCAGACAGACAGACAGGCAGACACACCTACTTGAAGCAAGCTGTGTGTTTTGTTTTTCTTTAAAGCTTTCTGGCCATTGAGAAATAGAAATTGTAAACTTTATGTTGTAACCCTGTCTTTTTTATCCTCCCTTCCAATCTTTCTCCCTTCTTTCCTTCTCCCTTTCTCTCTCCTGTCCTCTAAACCTGACAACTGAAGTAAAATGTTCTGAGACCAAATTCCTAGGCATGTCACTGTTTAATCTGGAGATCAGCAGCAACCATAGTTTCACAGTGATATGTAGTAGCAAGGGGATGGGGCTTATCTTTAGTTCTGAGCGTCCCTTTTCATCTAGTTCGAGTGCTGCCTTTCTCAGCGAGGCGGCTTTACTTACCCTGGGTCACGCCAGAGGCCCACCTCCAGCTCCTTTTTTTTTTTTTTTTGCCTCCAGGGTTATAGCTGGGGCTCCATGTCTGCAATACGAATCTATTGCTCCTGGAGGCTATTGTTTTCCCTTTTGTTGCCCTTGTTGTTATTGCTCTCATTGTTGTTGGATAGGACAGAGAGAAATTGAGAGAGGAGGGGAAGACAGAGAGAGGGAGAGAAAGACACCTACAGACCTGCTTCACTGCCTGTGAAGCACCCCTACACACACACACACACACACACACACACACACACACACACACGGGTAGTCAAGGGCTTGAACCGGGATCCTTACACCAGTCCTTTTGCTTTGAGCTATGTGTTACCCTCTCTAGATTTTTTTTTTTTTGTACTTGCCATTAGACTCACCATAGTTTGAACTACCTTTTACTGAAGTGAAAGTTTTGGAGTGAGGAAAGCTCAATAGCAGTAGTGAAAATCCCACCATGAGGTTCACGTGCTTAATTCCATAGGAGAGACATGAAACCACTGCATTAACTGGGAAAGTCATCAAGCATTTTTACTAGGTTTTTCTATGCAAAATGCATCATGACGTTCCTAAAAACCCCAAGAATTTCACTTGTTTAACACTGTGGGGCAGGGGAGATAGCACAATGGTTCTGCAGACTCTCATGCCTGAAGCTCCAAAGTTCCAGGCTCAGTCCCCTGCACCACCATAAGCCAGAGCTGAGCAGTGCTCTGGTTTGAAAAAAGAAGCAAAACATAAAACCCTTTTTTTTTTAGTGTTTTTTATTTGAATTTTTATTGCATGATTAATGTTTTACAGTCGACAGTAAATACAATAGTTTGTACATGCATAACATTTCTCAGTTTTCTACATAACAGGACAACCCCCACTAGGCCCTCTGCCATCCTGTTTCCAATTCCAGTCCAAGTTCTGCTTAGTGTTTTCTCTTTTGATAAAAAAAACTCTTAACAATATATATATATTATGAGGGTTGGGCAGTAGCACAGCAGGTTAAGCGCAAATGATGTGAAGCACAAGGGCTAGCCCAAGGATCCAGGTTCGAGCTCCTGACTACTCACCTGCAGGGGGGTCCTTTCACAAGCAGTGAAGCAGGTCTGCAGGTGTCTATCTTTCTCTCCCCCCTCTGTCTTCCCCTCCTCTCTCCATTTCTCTCTGTCCTATCCAACAACAACAACAATAATAATAATCACAACAATGATAAAACAACAAGGACAACAAAAGGGAAAAAAATAGCCTCCAGGAACAGTGGATTCGTGGTGCAGGCACTGAGCCCCAGCAATAACCCTGGAGGCAATATATATATTATTGAATAGAAACAGAGAGAAATTGAGACGGGAGGAGGAGGTAGAGAGGGAAAGAGATAGAGAAACACCTGCAGCCCTGCTTCACCACTTGTGAAGCCTTCCCCTTACGGTGGGGAGCAGGGGCTTGAACCTGGGTCCTTATACACTGTAATATGTGTGCTCAACCAGGTAACCCACTGCCCTGACTCCTAACAAACTTTTTCTTTATCTGCCTCCAGAGTTAACTGCTTAGGGCTCAGTGCTTGTACTAAAAATCCACTGTGAGAAACTGAGAGGGGTGGGGGAGATAGAGAGGGAGAGAGAAAGACAGATACCTGCAGGCCTGCTTCACAATTTGTGGTGATTTCCTGCTTCAGGGGGGGAATGTGGGCTGTAACTCAGGTCCTAACGGTACACCACCGCCTGCCCCCCACCACAAAAAAAAAAGGATTTAATATTATGTGTGAAGGAATGATTCTGACTTTTATGTGTGTGACTCTGATTTTGCAGCTCAGTGTTGCAATTCTGTGGCCTAATTATATAGGCTGATGTTTGTGATGATACTGTGTTGTCAATACTTTTTAATATCGGTTTTGAAGACAGTCAAATAATCTATAGTAGACTGATATTTTTCACAAAAAAATCGTTGAATTAAGATAAATTAGTATTTTAAGAAATGAGTTTCTGTAGATCTTTTAAATGGAAGAGTTTGACAATTAGTAAAAAGAACAACAACAATAGAAAGATTAGTTGCAACTATCTGGAAAACCATTTATGTGGAAACTTTGATGTAAAATGAAAAAATATATATTTTCTTATTATATTATTATTTGGGGTAGGTTATCTTGATCTTGTTTGACTAAAACAACTATGAGTAGGGAATAACCACATTTAGAATATACATACGTATTCAGTTTTTGATAAGTTTTACCTTCATAAATTTTTATTAGTGATTTAATAGTGATTAATAAGACTGTGAGATAACAGGGGTGTGATTCCACACAGTTCCCACCACCAGAGTTCTGTGTCCCATCCCCTCCACTGGATGCTTCCCTATTCTTTATCCTCTGTGTCCCATCCCCTCCACTGGATGCTTCCCTATTTTTTATCCTTCTGGGAGTATGGACCAAAATAGATTTAAAAAAAAAATTTCTTGGGAGCTGGGCAGTAGCACAGCAGGTTAAGCGCAATGGTGCAAAGCGCAAGGGCTGGCATAAGGATCCCGTTCAGGCAGTGAAGCAGGTCTGCAGGTGTCTATCTTTCTCTCCCCCTCTCTGTCTTCCCCTCCTCTCTCCATTTCTCTCTGTCCTATCCAATGACAACAATAACAATAACAACTACAACAAGCACAACAACAAGGGCAACAAAAAAGAAAAAATAGCCTCCAGGAGCAGTGGATTCGCAGTGCAGGCACCGAGCCCCAGCAGTAACTCTGGAGGCGGAAAAAAAATTCTTTATTGGGGGATTAATGGTTTACAGTCCAAAATAGAATTTTTTTAAGAGAAAGGGAAGTATTTTTATTTTATTTTATTTTATTTTATTTTATTTTATTTTTTAACACAGGTATAGAGAGGGAGAAGGAGAACCAGAGTGTCATTCTGGCATGTGGGATGCCAGCAACCCAACACGGGAACCCATCCTTCCAAGCTTAGTGCCCTACTCACTGCACCACCTTCCAGGTCCCCATGTTGAAATGTTTTCTTTTCTTCAAAAATGTTTTTTTTTCTTTCACGAAGTAAGCAGCAGTGCTGTAAATGTTAACTGAGTAAAGAACGATTTCTTAAATAGCGTTGGAATGATAAGAATAACCTGGAAAAGCCTAGGAAGCCTCTGGAATCTGATTTGATGTCAGTTTGGGATTAGCAGCAAAGGCAAGGCCATCTCAGGCCGAGGAAGTCAGAAGTTGATGAGAGTCTAGAATTCCTCATGAGCCCTCAGCATGTTGCTAGGCTAACACTGTTGCCCAAAGCTAAATGATTAACCACTTTAAATATATATATATACTGGCTAGAGACAGAGAGAAATTGAGAGGGGTGGAGGGAGAGAGACAGAGAGACACCTGCTTCACCATTTGTGAAGTTTTCCCCCTGCAGGTGGGGACCAGGGGCTTGAACCTCAGTCGTTACACACTGTAATGTGAGGGCTTAACCAGGTGTGCCACCGCCTGCTCCCATTTAACCACTTTTATTATCTTAGTTTCTTTACCCCCTGATAAGCATCATTTTAAGTTAGACTTCACAAAAGAAAAAAAAAAAAAGAGGACTACCCTTACTTTAACTATCTCACAAAATTCAATATTGTGACCCCTTCCTCTCCTGAGAGATGTGTTGTGTGGTTCAACTATATATTTCTTTAATCCTTTCATGATCTTTTGGAGTCTCTGACCTTCAAGCTTACAGATTGGGGTCACTAGTGTGCACACTTCGTTTTCTCTTTCTACAAGCAGAATAGGATTTCTTGTTTTCTTGCACAACCCTGAGGACAGCGTAAATCCAGGGTGAAGGCTAACCTGTAGCTCTTAGGCCAGAAAAAAAATGTTCCTGGCATAGCCTTGAGAAGTCATAAAATGCAGTCTTTTCTTCTTCTTTTTTTTTTTTTAAGTGGCTGGGAAAATTCCATCAAGTTTGCATAGTTAAATTCTAATGTTAAAAACCCTTTATTAAGTTTAGGTTTTTATTGTTACTGTTAATCACCATCAATTTGACGAAGGATTCTTCCTGGCACCATCATTCATGTATTTATTTATTTATTTATTTATTTATTTATTTATTACTATTATTTCTTTTGACAAATTTGGACCTACTTTATTATTTTTAATCTTGTGTGTTTGTCTATTTCTTTTCTTTTTTTTTTTTTTGCCTCCAGGGTTATTGCTGGGGCTCAGTGCCTGCACCATGAATCCACTGCTCCTGGAGGCCATTTTTCTCCCTTTTGTTGCCCTTGTTGTTGTAGTCTTGTTGTGGTTATTGTTGTTATTGTTGGTGTCATTCGTTGTTGGATAGGAGAGAGGAGGGGAAGACAGAGAGAGGGAGAGAAAGACAGACACTTGCAGACCTGCTTCACCGCCTGTGAAGCGATTCCCCTGTAGGTGGGGAGCCTGGGGCTCGAACCAGGATACTTAGGCCAGTCCTTACAATTTGCACCACCTGCACTTAACCCGCTGCACTACTGCCCGACCCAGTATTTCTTTTTTATTTATTTCCTTTTTTCTTTTTTATTTATAAAAAGGAAACATTGAGAAAACCATAGGATAAGAGGGGTACAACTCCATACAATTCCCACCACCAGAACTCCATATCTATCCCCTCCCCTGATAGCTTTCCTATTCTTTAACCCTCTGGGAGTATGGACCCCAGGTCATTGTGGGATGCAGAAGGTGGAAGGTCTGGCTTCTGTAATTGCTTTGCCACTGAACATGGGCATTGGCAGGTCAGTCCATACTCCCAGCCTGCCTCTCTCTTTCCTTAGTGGGACAGAGCTCTGGGGAAGCAGGGCTCCAGGACACAGGTTGTCTGGCCAGAGAAATCTGGTTGGCTTCATGCTAGCATCTGGAATCTGGTGGCTGAAAAGAAAGTTGACATACAAAGCCAAACAAGTCGTTGACTAATCATGAACCTAAAGGCTGGAATAAATAGTGCAGATGAAGAGTTGGGCACCATCTTTTATTTTGGACATGTGAAGACCTCTGCCCCAGTGCCTTATGTGTGGTTCACCTGAAATCCAAGACACACAGGGGAACAAAATCATCGATGACTTTAGTAGTCATTTTCCGCATTTTCAAAACGTTTTCACTATCCATCCCATCTGCTTGTTTATTTGTGAGAGAGGCAGAGGGATAGAGAAAGAGTGAAAGATACTACAGCTTCCTTCACTGTGGTGGGGGCCAGGTTCATACCTGGGTCTTAAATAAGGCCAAGCAGCACACTAAGTGAGCTATTTTCTAGCCTTCCATTCATTTTAGATTATATATATATATATATATATATATTATTTCATTTGTTAATGAGAGAGATAAGAGAAAGGAGAACCGGAACATCTCTCTGGTACAGGCACTGCCAGGTATTGAACTGGGGACTTCATGATTGAAAGTCTTTTTTTTTTTAACTTTTATTAGTGATTCAATAATGATTAACAAGATTGTAAGATAACAGGTCTAATTCCGTACAGCTTCCCACCACCAGAGTTCCCCTCCATTGGAAACTTCTCTATTCTTTATCCCTCTGGGAGTATGGACCAAAATTGAAAGTCTAATGTTTTAATCCACTGAGCCACCTCCCATACATACCACTAGATAGAAAATATTTTTATATTTTCTGGGGTGGGTGGGTGGGGAGAATACAGGTCCATGAAGGATGATAAATGACATAGTGGGGGTTGTATTGTTATATGGGAAACTGGGGAATGTTATGCATGTACAAACTATTGTATTTACTGTTGAATGTAAAACATTAATTCCCCAATAAAGAAATAAATTAAAAAAAAGAAAATATTTTTAGTGCTATATTCTCTTTTTGTCCTTGTGTGTGTGTGTGTGTGTGTGTGTGTGTGTGTGTGTGTGCTATGTTCTTGATTAAGTGTATTGGTCTCTGGGGTTTGTTTTTATTTGTAGAAATTCTGTTGAGTCTGTTCTACTAGCACCTGATAAAAATAATGAAAGCTCTCTCTCTTTTTTCCATCCTCGCCCAGCTCCATCGATCCGCTGTACCTTACCTACGGAATCATCTTTGCCTGTGGCTGCTCATTTGCATACCAGCCTTCCCTGGTCATCCTGGGAGTGTATTTCAAGAAGCGCCTCGGACTGGTGAACGGCATTGTCACTGCAGGCAGCAGTGTCTTCACGGTGCTGCTGCCTTTCCTTCTGAAGGTGCTGACAGAGAATGTGGGCTTCTTCTACACGCTGAGGGTCCTGTGCATCTTCATGTTTGTTCTCTTCCTGGCCGGCTTTTCCTATCGACCCCTCACTTCCACTGCCAAAGAGAAAGAGAGAGGAACTAAAGGAGGTGACCGATTCTCCCTCTTGTCTAGAAGAAAGTTCAATCTTCCCCAGAAAATCTTCAATTTTGCCATCTTCAGAGTGACCGCTTATGCAGTGTGGGCAGTTGGGATACCAGTTGCTCTGTTTGGATACTTTGTGCCTTATGTTCACTTGGTGAGTATGTTTCTTGGGCTTTGCAGGTGAGGGATGCCATTATTTCACACCAGGAAACTCAGAGGAGCAAGCTAGAGAAGGCTGAAATGAACACCCACCATTATTCTGGTTGTGACTCAGGTATTCTTGAAATTAAAAAAAAATCTACTTAAGGTCAATACACAGTCAAGAGTAAATGAAGGATGTGTTTCATGTTGACCTTTGGTATTGTAGAAATCTAGAACAAAACAGCAACAGGGAAGGCTGAGCCCAGTGGTGGCATGCCAGCTAGAGTACATGCGTTACAATATTACAGTGCAAAAGGACTAAAACAGTTTTAAAAAGAAAAAGGCAGACAAAGAAGTCGAACTAAGCATCATCAACACACACAAAAAAAGCTTCATCACTTTTCCACCCAGGATCTTAACAAAGCTTAGTAAGGCATAAAAATGGTACATTGGGGGGTCAGGCAGTAGCACAGCAGGTTAAGCACACATGTCACAAAGCACAAGGACTGGCATAAGGATCCCAGTTTGAGTCCCCAGCTCCCCACCTGCAAGGGGGTTACTTCACAAGCGCTGAGGCAGGAGTGTACGTGTCTCTTTCTCTCCCCCCTCTGTCTTCCCCTCCTTTCTCCATTTCTCTCTGTCCTATCTAACAACGATGGCATCAACAACAACAACAATAATAACAACAAGGACAACAAAAATGGGGGAGGGGAAGGCCTCCAGGAGCAGGGCATTTATAGTGCAGGCACCGAGCCCCAGCAATAACCCTGGAGGCCAAAAAAAGTACAATAATTTTGCTAAGTAGGTGGATTGTTTTGTTTGTTTTGTTTTTATATAAGAAGGGTGCAGAAAACATACAAATAGCAACAACAACAACAACAAATTGTGAGCTTGACAGAAAGAAACTTTTCATCTCCCTGTGGGATCCATCTGGCAAAATGGGATTTACATTTGACAGGTTGTCTAAGAAATCCTGACAGGTTCTAAACACAGGAAGAGAACAAGGGTTTCCCAGGAAATCAGGATCCCAGTTGTTCAAACATTATATATTGTGTGTTTCAAATTTCAGCCCCCTTATACTGAAACAAGAATAAGGGATGTATGAAGTCTTTGCCGTTAGCTGGATTTGCTGGGACATGCAAAATGGGACTGTGACTGAAAGTGTATTTAAGCCCAACATAGTTGATAGATGACCAACCAAAAATAAACTAGGGAATTTTTTTTCTTCTCTATGTGCAAAAACAAGGATACTCTTGTAGCTCACTTGTAGGCTTGTGGATGTTAATATGGTCTCTGTTGAGCTTTGGTGGAAATTGGTGACATAGTTCAAAGAATTACTAGGCTTAAGGGGTCTCCCGGTGAACTACATCATTAGCTCCGTGGGTTCCTGTGCTGAGTTCAGAAAATAGATGTAGGGGACACAAAGAAAGATGGTGCCTATTTCCTGGGTCTAAGAATATGTTTCATTTCCTAATTCTTTTCATTCTTTTGCCACAAGCGCTGAGAAACCCACCAGGGTGACCTGTGTATGGTTGGGGCTAGGAGGATAGACAAGGTGAAGGACTCATTTTTATTACTCTTAGCCACTTGGTATTTTGCAAATGTCAAGACACAGAAGGTCCTAGATTAACATCACTTCATGGAGTGGCTTCTCATTTAACATTGGTGAGAAAGAATCACAAACTGCATTAAACAAAATCTTTTTTTTTTTTTCCCCCAATGACCTGGTTTTCATTAAGCTTAAATTTGAAATTCCCAAGAACCTGCCTCATGATGAAGTTGAGAACATGCTCTGTTCAGTAAAGGGGCCTACGGTGTGACCTGCACCTTGATGTGATAGTCTGGTTTTGCGCTTTTAGGAAGGCCTTCTCCTGCTGCTTCTCTGTAGGATTGTAGAACTCCTGTAGAAGGCTCAGCTTTATTTATTTATCTCTTTAATCTTTTTTAAAAAAATTATTTTTAAACTGTATTTGATAGACTAGAGGGAAACTGAGAGGAAGGCACATAGAGAGGGAGAGAGACACCTGCAGGCCTGCTTGACCACTTGTGAAGTTTTCCCCATGCAGGTGGGGACCAGGGGCTTGAACCTGGGTCCTTGTGCAGGTAATACATGCACTTAACCAGGTGTACCACCACCTGGCCCCCTGAAGGACCAACTTTATCAAGTTCTTTCTTTCTTTCTTTCTTTCTTTCTTTCTTTCTTTCTTTCTTTCTTTCTTCCCTTCTGGTGCCCTTGTTGTTATTGCTATTATTGTTGTTGGATAGGACAGAGAGAAATGGAGAGAGGAGGGGAAGACAGAGAGGGGGAGAGAAAGACAGACACCTGCAGACCTGCTTCACCGCCTGTGAAGCGACTCCCCTGCAGGTGGGGAGCCGGGGGCTCGAACCGGGAACCTTATGCCAGTTCTTGTGCTTTGTGCCACGTGCGCTTATCCGCCATTGGCAAAGATGTTCATTGGCCCCCTCCCCCTCCTTCTGGGGTCTCCGGGTAAGTGGGCAGTGGTGGGGTTTCTTTCACTTACCTAGCATGACATCTAGTCTTTGTTTTTGCTTCAGAGCATATTGTCACTTCTCTGACTCTATCCTTGGATATACCTACCTACCTTACAGGGGGAGAGTTCCTGACTAAGGAAATGTAACAAATGTTATCAATCTTTGTTTAAATGCTATTGGTGGTTGACAAGTTAGATACCATTGTCATCAGGAAATGGCCCATCAGATAATGGCAGGGAATAGCAGGGTCACTGTTAACACTCATAATGTGTCAGCCCTTCTGTTCTCCTTCCGGCTACCTTTTCCTCCTCCTTCCCCTGCTGCTGCTTCTCCTTCTCCTTCTCCTTCTCCTTCTCCTTCTCCTTCTCCTTCTTATTCTACAAAATGACATTTGTTTGGGATTTTTCTCTTTGTCAAACTGTTCTTGGCACTCAAAGCCATGCTGCAAAGGAAATACCAGCCAGTTCAGTGCCAGCCAGTCAGGCACTATGAGTTTGCACTGTGTTGTGATTTATGTGTGAATGATCTACTCATAATCCAGGCTTCCGGGAATGAGGAGGGGGGATACCCGCGTTCTCCTAGAGGGAAGACAGGTGCTTCATATCTTTCCAAAAGACATGGGTGTTGGTCTGCTTCTAATTCTGCTTCTAAAAACCCCTTCTGTTTCACTGGTTTAATCCCCCCAGCTTAACACTATTCTATTTACATAACCACTGTTAACGAAGCACTGCCTTGCCTGCAGGGCATTGGTTTAATCCCCACTGGTTCATGATATATTTTTGCTCCGCCCCCTCTCATAGTCACCCTGATTGGTACCAGTCACTTTTCGCTCCACCCTCTCTACATCACATCCTGTTTACACCCTACTTGGCAAGTATAGATATAAGGACAGCATTGTGATTATAGTTTTAGTTTAGTTTAGCTTGGCTTAGATTGTGCAGCGTTCCGCATGAATAAAGAGATACTGCGTACAGCTCAGCCATGAGTCCCTGGTCGTCTGTCTCCCGCCCGTGAAGCTAGCCAGCCCGGCACATGGGGATGTATTCAATTCAGATTAAACCCTGTCTGGGGTGTCACTGGCAATGCACATGTGAGGCAGAGGAGCCTGTCTTGAAGAGGCATAAAGCCTAGTGAATCTAATAGTAAAAATCCTTGCTGGGCCTGGAGTGGTAGCTCACCAAGCAGGTGAGATGCTTTGCCATGCTAGTGGCTCAGGTCAGAGCCTTGGCTCTATATGGAGTCCCGCAGCCTCTGGCGGACGCTCTGGTAAAGTGATGTTCGTTCTCTGAATGAAAAAGTTGCCCAGAGTGGTTGAACTGTGCACATAAGAGGCCCCAGCTCTGCCCTCAAAAATCACTCTTGTTTAGAAAGGTCTTTTTTACATATTTTAACTATTTTTTCTCACAGAGGTATTGCACCTTTAATGCATTATCCTCGTTTTTCAGATGAGAAGACGGAGTCAGCTGTATCAGTCAGAGAGATAGTGACCAATGCTGATTAGTTAGTAGCTCTGTTCTTTTGCGTAAGAGGCAGTACTGTGCAGTGGGTCAAGAGTGAGGTGAGACAGGCTTGAATGTGAAGATGTCTTCAGGGGAGAGTAAGAGAAGGCAGGGAAACTGGGGCGTTATTCTGGTATAGGCAGTGCCTGGGAGAGAACTCAGGATCTCATGCCTACAAGCCTGGCACTTAACCCACTGCATCACAACACCCCCTGTCACCACTACCACAACTCATTTTTATAATTTTATTTATTATTATTTAACTAGAGCCCTGCTCAGCTCTTGACTATAGGTGGGTAGAGGACTGAACCTGGGACCTTGGAGCCTCCAGCATGAGGGCCTCTTTGCATGACCATTATGCTCTCTCCCCTGCCCTATGATATTCTTATAAATCCAAGATGCCCTAGTGTATCATGTCTGAAGACATATTTGAAGGCCTGTTGTAAAGGCGACGGGGAAAGCGTGCCCAGGTGACTTGGCTGAGTGGGTTGACGTGCATCCTTGATGATGGGTGACCAGTTGGCTGAGAACTGAGGAAGTTAACCAGGCGTCTTCACACATCTGGGCTTTACTTTACTTCAGGATACTTATGTAAATAATGAGAATTTAACGAAATGGCCTTCCAAGAAACTAATTGTTTGTTCCGTCTTTCTTTACTAAGAGGATAGTGATTCTCTTAAGTGTGATCCCAAACCACAACAAAATAATCAACCTTTTAGGTCTCAAACTTCAAGGGACATAACCATCACCTGGAGAGCTTGTTAAAAAACAAACAAAAAAACACATTTTACACTCTGGTAGTCTGATTAAGTGTTTCCAAGTTCCACATGATGATAATTCGCTAGCCTGGGACTACACTTTATCAAAGACCTTCTTTGCTCTGCTGTAGGATTCTTCTGCCTCTGTGCCTGCCCTTGTCTGTCTGTCTGTCTGTCTCCCTGTGTTTCTCTTTCCTCTCTCTCCCTCTCCCCACCCCCGATTGATTTATTTATTCATGAGAGAAAGATGAGAGAGAGAGAAAGAGAAAGAGAAAGGAAGGACCAGAGCATCATTCTGGCACATGCCATATGCCAAGGATCAAGCTCAGGATTTCATACCTGAGTGTGTCACTGCTTTATGCACCTTCTGGGCCCCTCCTCCTCCTCCTCCTCCTCCTCCTCCTCCTTTTTCTTCTCCTTCTCCTCCTCCCCCTCCTTCACCATGTTGTTCATATGTCATATAAACAATGTCACTATAAAAAAAACCCAGGTTTTTCATATCCTGTATATTTCTTACTAAGAATTCATTTTATCACGGGGGCTTCACCAGGCCGACTTTTCCAAGTAGAGACAGAGAGGGAAATTGTAGCACTGAAGTTTCCTCTTAAACAGTGGGGTCTGGGCTTGAGGCTGGGCTGCACACATCACAAGAGCGGAGCACGCTATCCACGTGAGTCATTTCGCCAGCCCTGGGCTTAATTATTAAGTGCTGGTCCTGCAGTCTCTGAGTCTTTCTGTGAAAGAGCTTGCTGTTCCTTCAGCAGGTCACCTGAGAGAGGGACACTGCCTACTTTCAGTCACGCCAGGCCTCGACCTTGTCAGTTTTTCTTCTCTCTCTGAACTCAGAACAGAGTTGGCGGGACCCATCTCATGATGATGATGATGGTGGTGGTGGTGGTGGTGGTGGTGGTGGTGGTGATGGTGGTGAAAGGTCCGGGAAGCTTTTTTTTCCCTCCAAAATCACATTGCTTTTAAAATGGCAGAGCCAGGTATAATTATTATAGGAATGAAACTGTTTTCTCACTTTACAACCCCTAGCCAGCTGATGGGTGTGCTTCCCAGTCGGGAGATGACTTTGTCTTTTGGAAAGTGGCAAGACAGTATCAACATTGTTGAGTGCTTCAGAGCCCAACAGTAACAGCTGTAACTGCCTGTGTTACCTTCCACGGATATATTTGGAGCATAGGGCCATGGTGTTTGTGTGCCAGATTCGGAGGATGCGGGCGGAGTATGTAGTAGGATCCTGTGTATTGGGATGCTGGATCCTTGTGTATTGTTCTGGTGGTTGTGATTATCTCTGTTCACTGCAGTGTTCTGACGGGAACATGGCTGGGGACCATTTTGTGTCCGTAACCTTGGGAGGTGGCGATGGTTCTAGAGTTTGGAAGATTTTTTTTTTTCTTTTTTTAATCACCATCAGGGCTTTGTTGCTCTGGGCTGACTATTTTTAGATACAGTCAGATAAGGAAAGACACCACAGCATTGAACCTTCCTCTGATGTATTGGGGACCAGATTCTAACTTGGGTCTCAAGCATGCAGAGCAGGTGTGCTATCCAGGTGAGTTATTTTTTCCAGCCATGGAAACAGTTCCTCCCCCGCCCCCCCCCACATGTTATTGGATAGGACAGAGAGAAATGGAGAGAGGAGAGGAAGATAGAGAGGGAGAGAGAAAGATAGACACCTGCAGACCTGCTTCACTGCCTGTGAAGTGGTCCCACTGCAGGAGGGAAATGGGGTCTCAAACCCAGGTCCTTGGTTGGGTCCTTGTACATGGTATACTATGTGCGCTTAACCAGGTACGCTACTGCCCAACCCCCCATGTTTTACTCTTATAGAGGCCCTGGGTTTGAGCCCCAGCACCACAGGGAGCTTTATGAAGCAGTACTTTAGTGCCTCCGCCTGTCTTCCTCTCTGAGAACAGAGAATTTAAAAAATGGGCCAGGAAGGCCAATCAGCTATGCCATCTCAGTGTGAGGCCCTCAATTATGCCCCATCGCCTAGAATGCGTTGACTCCATCTGTCACTGGTGTTTTGTTCTTCCTTTCTTGCGTGTGTGTGTCCTCCCGCAATTACAACTCAACAGGACCAACTGGAGCGTTCGTTTATCTGACAAATACTGAGCAGCTGTTAGGTGCCATGAACTTTCTAGGTGTGGAGTGCAACAGTGAGAGCAGATGCACTCTATCCCTCACAGGGCTCACTAAGTAAGGAGACACTGTTAGAAGGTAAACTTCTTTAAAGTTAACTTAGTGAGATGAAAAGTGATCATTGGAGACACTGTTAGAAGGTAAACCTCTTTAAAGTTAACTTAGTGAAATGAAAAGTGATCATTGGAGGTAACTTTTTTTTATTTTCTTTATTGGGGAATTAATGTTTTACATTCGACAGTAAATACAATAGTTTGCACATGGGTAACATTTCCCAGTTTCCCATATAACAAATACAACCCCTGCTAGGTCCTCTGGCATCCTTCTTAGACCTGTATTCTCTCCCCCCCCACCCACCCACCCCAGAGTCTTTTACTTTGGTGCAATATTCCAATTCCAGTTCAGGTGCTACTTGTGTTTTCTCTTCTGATCTTGTTTTTCAACTTCTGCCTGGGAATGAGATCATCCCATACTCATCCTTCTGTTTCTGACTTATTTCACTTAACATGAAGTTTTCAAGGTCCATCCAAGATCGGCTGAAAACGGTGAAGTCACCATTTTTTACAGCTGAGTAGTATTCCATTGTGTATATAAACCACAACTTGCTCAGCCACTCATCTGTTGTTGGACACCTGGGTTGCTTCCAGGTTTTGGCTATTACAAATTGTGCTGCCAAGAACATGTGTACACAGACGGAGGTAACTTTGATTTAAAATGTCAAGTACTTTTTTTTTTGAGGAGATGACAGTGCATTATTTGGATGGAGGGCAATATTAGATATTTGGAAGACTTAAAAAATAATAATAATAACAGCTTCATTCTGTGCTTGGAAACATCACAACTCAACCCTCTAGTTCCTTTTTTTTTTTAAAGACCAGCCAACAATTGATCAATTACTTATCCTGTTGATTTTTAACTATTGTGTTCTTTGAAAATAATTATTTTGAACATGAAAAATTTGTGCACAGGACCCAACCATGACTTTTTCATTCAGATACTTTGCTACTTATGTATCTCCTGGTAATACATTTTCTGTTTTTTCAATTCTCATGTGACTGTTATATGAATCAATATATACATATAGTATAATATATATACATATATATATATATATATATATATAATATCTTATCCTTCTACCCACTTTTTTTTTTCAGATTTTTTTCTGCTGGTGTCTTTGCTCTTCTTGCGTCTCTGACCTTGCATTTATTTCCCTGCAGATCTCAACATCTGCTGCAATTTGCCTGCTCGGGTTAGTAAAGACTCACCCATCTGTCAGTTCTGTGCCAAAGGCAGTGTTCACCAGCATTCTCCTACTGGAGATGAATAAGGACCCCTGCTTCTCTGGCCACTGGTGGTTCATTAATGGCAAAGTTAAATATCTACAGAATGCTTTCAGCAAAACAAGCTACGGGGTTGTCAGAGAAGTCATGACTCATTTTTGCATAGAAAAAAGAAATACTTTTCCAACAACCCAATAGTAAGGGCCTTCAAGCATGTTTTTGTCTGTTTGCCTGTTTGTTTTTCAAATTGTAAGCATTAGCATAGAAAATTGCTAGGAGGATGGGACACAATAAACCTAAAAAATACAAATAATTCAAAGTGCAAGGACCGGCATAAGGATCCCGGTTCAAACCCTCGGCTCCCAACCTGCAAGAAGGTTGCTTCACAGGCAGTGAAGCATGTCTGCAGGTGTCTATCTTTCTCTCCTCCTCTCTGTCTTCCCCTCCTCTCTCCATTTCTCTCTGTCCTATCCAACAACGACAACATCAGTAATAACTACAACAATTTTTTTTAAAAAGGCAACAAAAAGTAATAAATAAATATTTAAAAAAAGAAAATACAAATAATTAACCTAAAACAGAGCTGCTGTTGCTTTTAGTAAGACTAAATTAGTCATGTGTTGCAGGTTACTTTTTTAGAAATGATGCATGGCATATTGGTATATAAAAATCATACCTAGAAGCTAGGCCCTTTTAGACTACTAAAAGATTAAAAGTTTGTAGGAGAGAAAAAAAATCCACAGACGTTCAATGTCTGTCATTTAGATGTGGAGTTAAAAGCAGCAGTGATGGAGTTAATGCTTTGTAATATAGTCTATGTAAGTATGGGAAAGGCTGGTGCCGACTGGATTTATCTGCACAGTACACACAGCAGGGTTTTGTGTGGGAAGTGTGCTGACACCTCAGGAAACGAAAGAAGAAACAGGTAAGGTAGACAGGACAGAGCCTTCTCTTCACTGACTCCAGAAGCAAGCTAGAGGCAGGCGCTCAGATTCCCCCCAACATACACTCCCTGACCACTTTCAGGCTGAGCTGCTAAGCACACGGCCTGATAATTTTCCTGCTCCCAGCTGCTTTTCATTCTGTCAGCCCTTCATGTTCTCCAGCTTCCCTCTCTGAGCTTCAACATCTAGCTGCAGGTGAGAAGAGTTTTATCTTCGTCTTACAGGGAAAGGAATATGTTGGCTTTTTTTTTTTTTTTGTAGCCATGCACATACACACAGACATAGTTAGCAACAGAGTTTAGTTTAAAGTTTAAATAATGTAAATTAATAAAACTTTTATGTTCATTTACATTAGTTTCAATGTGGCGTGCTGGCTGGGAGATGGCTCACCCAGCAGACTGGCTTCTTTCCTTGCTGGAATCCCTAGGTTTGAGCACCTTGGACACCACCACAGTGGTATGTCCGTAGATGATGGAGCAGTTCTGTGGTATCTCTCCTCTCCTTCGCCTCACCCTAAAAAATAATGGGCCAGGAGGCCACTCAAGCATGTATGAGGCCCTGAATTCATCCCACAGTGTTGCATCATTAAAAATGAAATGAGATGAGAGCTGGCGAGTCAGTTCACCTGGGAACATAATTGTTTTGCCCTTTTTTGTTTGTTTGTCTGTCTGTCACCTAGGTTCATGTCCTAGCTCCTACAGTGTTGGGGGAAGCTTCAGTGCTGTGTGGTATCCCCTGTCTCCCTCTGCCCAAAAGAGTTGATCCAGACCAGTGGAGTCCCAGGAACAGTAACAAGAATAAGATATGGGAGAGGCTGGTGAGAGGTGCACAGCCAGCCGTAATGAAGTGGAAGCAGGCCTTTCTAGCCTTGTGCCTTTCCCAGCTGCTTTGAGAAGAGTAGGATGCCTGGGGACCACAACTCAGCCAGGTTAACAGAAGCTCACACCCCTCTTTCTCACACAGTTGTAAGTTCTCCCACCTCTATGAAGCTTAAAATGCTGCCATGGACCGATTGTCGAATTCAAGAAAGAATGGGGAAGATAGCATAATGGTTATGCAAGACTTTTGTACCTGAGCTTCTGAAGTCCCAGGTTCAGTCTCCCGCACTACAGTAAGCCAGAGCTGTGCAGAGCCCTGGTTAAAAATAAATAAAGGGGAAAAAAAGTATTGGGATGGGCCAGTGGTGGACCCAGTTGAGTGCACATTTTATGTTGCTCGAAAACCTGGGTTTGAGCCTGTACTCTTCACTTGTAAGGAAGAAGCTTCAGGAGAAGTGAAGCAGGCCTGCCCATGTCTCTCTTTCTCTCACCCTCTTTCTATCTCCCTCTCCACTTAAATTATCTCTGTCCTATCTAATAAAAAAGAAAGAGGAAAAAAAAAAAGAAAGGAAAGGAAAGCAAAGCAAAGGAAAGGATTATCACCTGGAGTAGTAGATTCATAGTGCCGGCACTGAGGCCCAGCCCCAAAAAAAGATTTCATGAAGCACGCCAATAGCTTCAACATGAGCCAAGTGTCCCTGTGCCATCATTTTCCTTCTGTACTTCTGTGCTTTCTTTGATGTTTCTTAGTCACTGGGACCTGCATCTGGGACTCCTCAGCTCTGAACCTCATCCTTTCCAGTTTGTCCTTAGTCGCTGCTCTGAGGAACGGTATTAGCTGCCTTTTGGTGCCTCAAGCTCTAATGCTTTTCTTTTCTTTATTTATAAATTATCTTTATTTATTTATTGGGCAGAGACAGCCAGAAATTGAGAAGTAAGGGGGGTGAAGGGGGAGAGAGACATCTGCAACACTGCTTCACCACCTGCACCCGCCGACTGTGGCGTGCGCTCAACCAGGTGTGCCGCCACCCAGCCGCACGGACTGCTTTCTCTACAGGCGTCTCCTTGTTCTCATTCTGCAGCTCTCAGACCTGGGGGTCATACTGCCCAGTCCCTAGTATCCCCATCTCCCCTCCTCCAAGGAAGGTGCTTCCTGATTCTCCTTCACGGCAAAGCTGCCACATATCTGGAACCTAGTGCCAGGCCCTGTGTATCCCTTTCTCTCCTGAAATAAAATTCATAGAGCACAAAAACCTAGGTATATACATGGTTTGAATTTTAATTGATTTTTTTTTAGGTAGGGGTAGAGAGGCAGAGAGAGTGTGAAAGATTTGAAACACTGAAGAGTTTTTCAGTGCAGGAGGAGTCGGCCTCAAACCTGGGTCATGCACATGGCAAAACCATGTACCATTTAAGTGAGCTATTCTAGCTGCCCTACACATGTTTTTAAAAAAAAACAAAAACACCAACCAGAAACATAAATGGAGACGTTTTAAAGATAAATTTGGAATAAAATAAGTATTTTGAAAGGCAGTTAATGGAACCAGACAGTGGTGCACCTAGTGAACAGCACACATTATAGTGTGCAGGGACCTGGGTTCAAGCCCCTGGTTCTCACCTACAGGGGGAAAGCTTCACGAGTGGTGAAGCAGGCAGGTGTCTCTCTGTCTCTCACCCTCTCTAGTCCCTCTCCTCCTTTCAATTTCTTTGTCTCTATCCAATAAGAAGTTAGAATTTTTTTAGAAAGAGAAAGGAAAGGAAAGGTAGTTCTTGTGATAGATGCTGTAACATAAGACCTGAAAATGCTATGCTGAGATAAACTAGACCCAAAAGACCAACTGTGGAATGATTCCGTTTCACCGAGGTGTCGGTGACGCCACTAGCTGAGTTAAATTCATAGAGAGAAGTTAGAATAGGGTCTCTAGGGGCTGGTGAAAAAGAAAATGGGGACTTAGCATTTAACAAGTACTGATTTTTATTTTGGGAAAATAAACATTTTCTGGAGAGGTTGGTAGTGACATAAGAAAGTGAATTTACTTGGTGCTCCTGAAGTACTCTGAACATGGTTAGTGGAATGTGATACATACTTGACGTAGTACAAGCTTCATTTTAAGAGAGCACTTTGGTGCCTGCTCTGCCATGTGTGGAACTCAGGTTCAAGCCCAGCGTCCACTGCACTGGGGGAAAAAATGTCAGCGCTGTGATGTCTTTCTTCCTCCCATCTTTTTCTCTGTTAGAAATAGTTCATCTAAATCAGTGACGTCCTAGTGACAACAATAAGGAAAAAAAAATTAAGAGATTTTTTTTTTCTCACCACTGCTCTAGGCTGACTTTTTCATTGAGAGAGAGACAGAACAGAAAGGCAAAGAAAGCACAGCACCAAAGCTTCCGCCCAGCTGAGCCCATGTCAAAGCAATGCACTATCCAAGTGACCCAGCTTCCTAGCAAAAAAAATAAATAGTTTTAAAAAAATGGTTCTGCTTGTGCACAACTATCTCAGAAAGGTAAAAATAGCCTCTACTTAATTTCCAAAACATCCCCAAGGTGGTGGTTGCTACCCACACTTGTAACCAACATGCAGTGTTTGTTTGAGATTAAGAAACTTAAATTCTCCTGGTCTCAGATTCAGTAAGGAGCAAAACCAGTTTGTGCCTGTAATCATTTCTTCCCTGGATCTTCCCAATCTCCATCCATCGGAGTTTCCTGATGTGTCAGCTGCTGTAATCCTGGCATGCCTTGCGCCTCCTTCTCTCTCTCTCTTTTCATATATACATATATATATAATAATAATTATTATTATTATTACTGGATAGAGACAGAAATTGAGAGGGGTGGGGGAGTAGAGAAAGAGAGAGACAGAGAGACACCTACAGCCCTGCTTCACCACTTGTGAAGCTTTCCCCCTACAGGGGAGGACCAGGGACTTGAACCTGGGTCTTTGTGCCCTGTACTGTGTGCAGTTAACCAGATGTGCTAATGCCTGAATCCAGGCCATTTTCTTATCTCATCTCTCCTCTTGCAAGGCTTGGTCATTTCTTTCTGAACATTTTTTTTTTTTTATCACAAAACAGAACTGAAGACGTTTAAAAGTATCTTTAGTCACAAACACCTCAAACTCATATTCTTAAGAAAGGGTGGGAAAAAAATGGGGATAGACAGTCTCAGAAGTATGTAAAAATGATAAGAGAGGAAGGAAAAACATGTTCTAGGCCTCATTGGTGAGGTGGTTTGTTTAGTTTTTAGTACTAGGGAGAAGGTCAGCAATTTGAAGTTTTTAATTTTTTATTAGTGGTTTAATAATAGTTAACAAGATTGTAAGGTAACAGGGATACAATTCCATATAGTTCCCATCACCAGAGTTTTGTGTTCCATGCCCTCCATTGGAAGCTTCCCTATTCTTTATCCCTCTTGGAGTATGGACCAAAACTAGAATTAATTTTTTTTTTTTAATTTTATATTTATTTATTTATTTTCCTTTTGTTGCCCTTGTTGTTTTTCATTGTTGTAGTTATTGATGTCGTCGTAGTTAGATAGGTCAGAGAGAAATGGAGAGAGGAGGGAAAGACAGAGGGGGAGAGAGAGAGACACCTGCAGACACCATGTGAAGTGACTCCCCTGCAGGTGGGGAACTGGGGGCTCCAACCGGGATCCTTACGTCGGTCCTTGCGCTTGGCGCCACGTGCGCTTAACCCGCTGCGCTACCGCCCGACTCCCTAGAATTAATTTTTAAAAGATTCAACACTGTGTGGTTAACAATGACTGGAGGAGAGAGAAGTGCAGGAAGGAAGAGTTGGTAAAGGAGTTCCCTAGCCTGATGGATCTAGTGACAAGTTAGAAGAATTTCACGGGGAAATCAGTGTGTCTTCACTTTAGAATTTAGGACAAACTTATCAAGCTAAATAAGAACTAATGCTTCAGCATCCCTGCTTCTTTCAACAATCAGATAAGCCATAAGCCAAATCACTGCAACTTCAGTCAACCTGCTTACACATCTTTCTGTGTTCAAGGAGAATGGTTTAGGCAATTTAAAAACACCTGACTGACTAACATTGCTGCCTCAGTAATTAAATAAGGTCATCACTTTCCTGAGTCCAGTGATTTTTTTTAAAAAGTCATTTCTCCAAATGCTCTTTCGATTTAAGGTGAAATTTCAGCTTAATTGAGCATAGCTTTTGCCAGATGTTTCATTGCCAGATGTTTCATTGCCAGATTGTTTCACAATCTGGCAATTGCCAGATGTTTCACAACAGCTTTACCATCTTCAAAGTGCTCAAGTCCTAGACTTACTGCTCACAGAGGTGAGTTGGGGGCTTTCTTGGAGCTCTGTGGAACCAGCCTGACCAGCAGAGCTGAGGAAATCTGACTCTTTCACACACACTGTCCACTGTGTCCATCCAGACTTGCCAGGAAACCAGTCAGAGAGTGTGCCAAGAATAAAAACTGTCCAGAATCAATCTGCACTGAAGTAGACTGAATAAATATTTGAATAAACCACCAAATTAAATTCCTTTCAATGTTCAGGAAAGACTGGATCAAGTTTTAACAGTATATGACATTACCTATCCCAAAAATTATTGTCAGGGTCGCTAAATAATTCCAAGTAACTTAAAAATCCTAGTGATTTACCATCTGAAGATAAAATCTATCTTAAGCTGCTACAGTTCAGAATGATTTTGACTGGCATCCAAATCTAAATTGGCTTCAGCTGATAGTTCCTCCAAAAATATTTTGCCACCTCTTGATCTTAATCTATACAGAGTGCTATGTCCAAGATGAATTGTTTTTTGTTTTGTTAGGTTCAACCTAAAATTTAATCCAAAAGGAAAAATAAAGGTTTCAATATATTTTTTAAGACTGAGAGAAGTGCTTCCAAAATTAGCCTGGGATTTTTCTCAATCACCATTTTCCTCTCTTTTAAATTATTTATTGGATAGAGACCGTCAGAAATTGAGAGGGGAAAGGGGAGACAGAGAGGAATACAGACAGAGAGACACCTGTAACACTGCTTCACCACTTGCAAAGCTTTCCCCCTGCAGGTGGATTCCTGGGACTTGAATTGAACCCTGTTCCTTGTGTGTTGTAACTCTTGCACTCAACCAGGTGCACCACCACCCAGCCCCTCATTTTTCTTTTTTCTGAATTTTTTCCCCCACATCTTGCTGGCATAAAATAATTTTCACTCTGTAAACACTTGCCACTTATTTTCCAGCCCCAATTTTTATGTTTCTTTACATTTCTGTGTTTGATTACTGGCACTGAGGAATCTCATCGTAATGAAATGGAAAGGCTGGCCTTTAAAACAAACAAACAAACAAACAAACAGTAGCAACTGCCTGTGTCTCCTCAAGTCCTTTAAGGCCAAAGGCCTCCTCTCCACTTAGTAAGCTGCCGAGGAGGCAGTGAGTGCCTGCACCACATGCTTAGTTATGATAGAAACCCCTTAGCAAGTACACAGCAGGCTGGACAGCCAAAAAACCTTGGAGTGAAGGGATTTTTGTTTTCCATTCAAACACGTCGTGAAGCTGTGTTATTCTTGTAATACAGTTAAACACAGTTAAGCTAAAATGATATATTTTGAGACTCACCTACCCATTGAATATTAATATTCAAAAGGTACTGTGTTGATTTCATGGGCCCAAATCTGTGGAAGTTACTTTTCTCGTGCCTTTAGTCACCTCACTGTGATTGCTGGCCTAACAGTGTTCAATGTTTGAAAACTTCCTAAGAAAATGTCCACTTGCTTTTAATACTTTACCTCCTTTTCTTAGGAAAAAAAAAATGAGGTAGAGAAAACACAGTTGTTTAAAAAAGACAAAACAAGAAAGCAAGCCCACTTTCCATTCAGATAGTTGCTGTTCATCTCATTTTGAAGTCAAAGGGTAGTATAACATTTTGATTTGCAGCAAATTGAGATTATCCATTAACCATCCCAGCAGGCTTCCTACTCTCTTTCTAAAAGTACATCTAAATTGTTAAAGGAACCAACCTCCTTTTCCTTCCCAACATTTAAAAAGGTTTTTTTGTTCTTACAGTCATGGAATAGCTTTTCCAATACGGAATAGCTGTATGCTTGGAAATCACTTGAAATGACATGCAAATTAGAAGCCCAAGTTGCTGATCTCTGGAGTGGGCAGTGGAAGTGATCTTGACCCAGTCTCTCTGCTGGGAAGTGGGACCCTGTAGAATCACTCAGAATCCCCAAACTACAGAAAATACAGTGTAGCATCGCTCGTCTGGCTTTGGATCACACTGTGCTAACTTAAAAACGGAAGGCCCCCTCATGACCTACCCTGCCTTGGCCAAATGTGTTTGCTTTCCTAGAAGCAGTGCAGTTGTCTACCCAGCTTGATGGTGTCTCTGAAAAGGAGGGCCAGAGGGCCGGGGAATGAAAATAGTGGAAGAGGAGGAGGATAGATGAGGACAGCACAGCTAGAAAGTGTGCCCCTCTCTGAGGGCAGTCACTGCAGGAGCAGTGGATGATACAATTGATATGGCTTTTCTTCTGTTTATTTTTTCTTTCTTCAAAGACAGTGTACAGATCTGTCTTTTGGTTCCATAGCCTTTTTTTTTTTTGCTCTGCTTTCCCCGCTTCCCTAAAACATCACTTGTTCCTTCACTCACTGACTACAGCCCACTCTCAGAGGTAAAGTTGTTTTGTCTTAAGAATCCTCTGTGTGGTCTGGGAGGTGGTGCTGTGGATAAAGCACTGGACTCTCAAGCATGAGGTCCTGAGTTCAATCTCCAAAAGACAATGTACCAGAATGATGTCTGATTTTTTTTTTTTGCCTCTCTACCTGTTTTCTTCAATAATTAATAAATAATATATTTTTCCAAAAAAAAAAGAATCCTCTGTATTTTCCACTTTTTTTTTTAAATGACTACTGGTTATTTTATTTTTTGCCCTCATAGTGATAACTGGGACTAGGTGCCCACAAGATGATTTGCTATTCCCAGAGGCCTTGTAGTTTTTTTTTTTTCCTTTGATAGAAAGTGAAAGATGGTGGTCGGGTGTTAACGCATCAGGTTGAATGCACATGGCGCAAAGCACAAGGACCAGCACAAGGATCCCGGTTCAAGCCCCCGGCTTCCCACCTGCGGGGGGGGGGGTCACTTCACAAGCGGTAGTGAAGCCGGTCTATAGGTGTCTATCTTTCTCTCCCTCTCTGTCTTCCCCTCCTCTCTCAATTTCTCTCTGTCCTATCCAACAACAATGACATCAATAACAATAATAATAACCACAATGATAAAATAATGAGGGCAACAAAAGGGGAAAAAATAGCCCCCAGAAGCAGTGGATTCGTGGTGCAGGCACTGAGCCCCAGCAATAGGCCTGGAGGCAAAAAAGAAAAAAAGGTGAAAGATAGAGAGGCGTAGAAAGGAAGAGGGAGGGAGAGACAGACAGACACCTGCATGCTGCTCCACCACTTATGAAGCTGTCCCCACAGCTGGGGAAGGGGGCTTGAACCCAGGTCTTCTTGCCTGGTTAAGCACGCACTCCACTGGATGTGCCACTACCCAAACCCTCTTTCTATTTTTTTTTAACTCCCATTCTCCCAGAGATACATATAATAGATAATTTGCATGCAACAAAGTTTTGTCACAATTCAGTTTTTTAAAGTTTTATTTATTTGATGAAAAAGAAAAAGAAAGCCAATCAGAGCATCCCTCTGGTATGTGCAGTGTTGGGGTTAAGCCCAGGACCTTATGCAAAACCCTGTGTCTGCTTACTGAGCCACCTCCCTGGCCGTTACCATAATTTTTATGTAATAAGTTACATAAAATGTATTAACCAGCATCACCGGAAGGAGGTTAATAATCTTCAAGACATGGCAAAATTGTACAGTTTTAGCAAAAAAAAAAAAAAAAAATGGTAGCTAATGATTAGATTTTTTTTTTTTTTTTTTTTTTTACTAAAGATGACCTTGTTTTGCAGAAGCATGCCCACTCCTGGCTGCCAGGATTTTTGTCACTAAGATGATTTGGGTTCCACTTCTAGTGACCTGGCTTCTCTCGTGCAGGCAGGCACCTGTTGAGGAGAGACTTGCCCGGCTACTGCTTTGGGGGAGGTGCTTTGACAGTATGGCTACTGTTCAAACTTCCTGTGCAGTTGGCTGTTTGAAAAATACAAGACTCAGTCTGGATTCTTAGTGAAAGAACTGTCTGATTTTTCCACATGTTTAAAAGGTCTTTCACGGGGTCAGACGGTAGCGCAGCAGTTTAAACGCATGTGGCGTGAAGCACAAGGACCGGCGTAAGGATCCCGGTTTGAGCCCCCAGCTCCCCACCTGCAGGGGAGTCGCTTCACAGGCGGTGAAGCAGGTCTGCAGGTATCTGTCTTTCTCTCCCCCTCTCTGTCTTCCCCTTCTCTCTCCATTTCTCTCTGTCCAATCCAATAATGATGACATCAGCAACAATAATAATAACTACAACAATAGGAAAAACCAAGGGCAACAAAAGGGAAAATAAATAATAATAAAAAATGTTTTAAAGTCTTTTTACATTAAAAAAAATCAATTACTTTTTATGGGGGGGTTGTGGTTAATGGTATACTCTGTAGTCTTTTTTTAAATTTTTATTTATAAAAAGAAAACACTGACAAAAACCACAGGATAAGAGGGGTACAGCACCACAAAACTCCCACCACCAGAACTCCATATCCATCCCCTCTCTTGATAGCTTTCCTATTCTTTAACCTTCTGGGAGTATGGACTCCCAGATGTATGGAGATGCATTGTGGGATGCAGAAGGTGGAAGGTCTGGCTTCTATAATTGCTTCCCCGCTAAACATGGGTGTTGATTGGTCGATCCATACTCCCAGCCTGCCTCTCTCTTTTCCTAGAGGGGCAGGGCTCTGGGGAATCGGAGCTCCAGGACACATTGGTGGGGTTGACTGTCCATGGAAGTCTGGTTGGCATTATGCTAGCAACTGGAACCTGGTGGCTGAAAAGAGAGTTAACATAAAGCCAAACAAGTTGTTGACTAATCATGAACCTAAAGGCTGGAATAGTGCAGATGAAGAGTTGGGGCAGGGGGGTGTCTCCATTCTATAGATAGCTAGTAGGCATATTTTAGTTACATTCCAAAGGGCCTTTGGCTATATTAGTTTTTTTTTTTTTCCTTAGCTGAAAATCTGATATGCAGATGAATCCTAGTTATTGTCTGGGGAGATGATGTCATGGCTGGGAAAAGGACCAGAAAGCTGGATCAGGGAAGAGAGTAGCTCCCAAATATGGGAAAGGTGTATAAATATTGCTGACTATAAAAACCCCATTGATTTGCTCTGATCTGGGGCCCATATTCAGTTTAGGAGCCTGTGTGACCTCTGCATCCCTGTAGATCTGACCTCACATTCTGTGATCATGAGTAGGAACATTCCAAGCTGCCCCAATATCAGGACCCATCTTCCTCAGGTGTAGCATAGAGTATGTTGTCCAGCCTCCCTTCAGAGGATGGAACATTCTCTATTGTTGTTGATCCAAGTTGAGGGCAAGGTCCTAAGGGGGCCCACATTGGGTCTGTTTTGTTGTTCCTGGTAGAGATGACCGGTAACAATAGAGAGAGGGATTTGTTCAAGGTCTAGGCCCATCATGTCTGTTTGGGAATCTCAGGACACCCCGATTAGGGCCCCAGCTGATGGGGTGGCCTCATAGTGACTAAAGTGTCATTGTTTATTTTTTGTTTGTTTGTTTACTAATTGTGTATTGAAAGCAGTAAGAGGTTCCACGACACCAAATGAACCAGTTCTGAGGTTTTCCCCAAGATAAAGTTTAACAGCTCCAGCTTCTTCAGTGTTTATCAAAATACAAAAGAAAAAAGTAGAGGTCATCGTTTTCAATGGCAGATTTGACCCTTGCAGGCTGAGGGAGTGACAGCACATGTAGCTGGGTGCTCTGAGGGGCTGTGGCTCTAGAATGACTAGCCCTGCCCACCCACCACACTCTTACTGGTGAGATCCCAGCCAGCCTAGAGTGAGTGTGGGGGCAGCAAGACTCCCACTCCTGCCAGAGCTTTTCAGCCGAAGCACCTCACACTGACCCAGAGGAAGCCTGGGATCCCTCCAAGGGGGTTGAGAGCGGCTGGCTGCAGCCCCCAACCCAACTCTTGGGTGGCCGTATAAGCACAAATACAAGCACAAACGCTATGGATATGGGGTGACCTGACCCGAGACAGAGCAAATTACAGGACCCTATTGTGACCATGCAGAATGGATCGTTTCCTGTTCCTCATGGGTGACAGGACCACACTCAGGCAGCGACTGCAGAATCTACACTAGGCACATTTCTCCCTTCTGTGTTCAAGTGTTCTTATCCTGTATTTTTAATTATTTTTTAAAAATGCACTGAGTTCGGGTTAAAAACCAACACCAAAATGGATCTCAACAGGTCTAAAAGCCCAGAAAAAGGTGCACCGGGCTCATCTGACACAGTAACTCCTGGAGGCCACGTGTCCCTAAAATCCCTTCTCAGTACTAAACAGTGGATTGATTCTCTTTTTACAATAAAAAAAGCTGAGTAATATTGCATAGAAATACCAGAAACTACCTCATTGGGAACAAAAACTATTTACATTAAATAAAAACCCGGTTGCAGGCTGCATCTGCACACTTACAGCATGGTGAAGCACACTGTGACCAACCATGGAGACAGCTTCTGGCACTCACACCACAGGGCGCACGTTTGCCACATGAGAGAAAAGCGAGGGTGGAGAGGGGGTGAGAGAGGAGGAGTGCTGGTTCACTTCTGGTTCCGGAGCCAGTCCAGTCCCTCATAGAGCCCATCCCCGCTGGTGGCACAGGTGGCCTGAATGTACCGGTTCCTGTGGCGCAGGGAGTGCAGGCCCAGCTTGTCCGTGATCTCAGCCGCATTCATGGCATTAGGAAGATCCTGCTTATTAGCGAACACAAGCAGAACGGCATCCCTGAGCTCATCTTCAGCCAACATCCTCATGAGCTCCTCACAGGCCTCGTTCACACGCTCTCTGTCATTGCTGTCAACCACAAAGATCAGACCTTGTGTGTTCTGGAAGTAGTGGCGCCACAGAGGCCGGATCTTGTCCTGGCCACCCACATCCCACACGGTGAAACTGATGTTCTTGTACTCCACAGTTTCTACGTTGAAGCCGATAGTGGGAATGGTGGTCACAATTTCACCCAACTTCAATTTGTACAGGATGGTGGTCTTCCCTGCAGCATCCAGGCCCACCATGAGAATACGCATTTCTTTTTTGCCAAAAAGGCCTTTGAAGAGGTTTGCAAAGATATTCCCCATATTTGTAGACTGGTGGGAGCAACACTGGCCAGAGACCCCGGGTGGCCGTGGCTGCTGCTGCTGCTGCTGCTGCTCCGAGCCAGGCATTGGTTTCGCTCCCACAAGATCAAGAGTCATTGTTTTAAGTAGGCCAGTCTCTTGTCCTTATTCAGCTTTTGCAGTTCTTGCTTTGATAAGGAGAGCTTGGGAGTGAGTGAGGGAAGTCTAATAGGAAGTAGGTGAGGAGGGTATCTAAGTCTAAGTAGACGCTATTTCATTATGAACTTTATACTGACTCACTGCAGACTATTGTGTACTTTTGCTTTCAGGTATATATTTTGCCCTAATTTATGGATACATGTGAACATATGCCCTATGTAATGGGACCTGGTCTATATCTAGGTTTTGGGACTTTGTTGGGAAGTGAACCACCTGGAATGGAATTAGAGAATCCTATGAAAGGAAAGGTCTCACCTGAGTAATGAGGGTGAAGGGCTGACATTCCATGTCTGACATCTCTGGACTCAGTCTGAAGTGAAGCATGCTGAGGTGGTACTCATTGCGTTGATTAGGTTGGGATCAGCAGATGCAATATCATTTGGTATGAATTGAGAGAAGCATGCAGGAAAGTGAGCCCCACCCTACAGGTTCCAGGACTGGGGAAATATAGGCTCTATAGAGGAAGCAGGAGGTTCCTGTTGTCTTAGGGTTTAAGAAGGCAATAGATAGTTATTGCTATTTGGTACTTGGGTTAACTTTGAAAAATCCCTTTGTTAGGATTTGCTGTATCATACACAACATCACCATAATTTATGTCCTTTGATATTATTTGTATATAGCTGTGCCACAGGTTGCTTCTGTTCTTCCTGGTCTAAGCTTTTTTTATTTTTTTATTCATTCCCTTTTGTTGCCCTTGTTGTTTTATTATTGTAGTTATTATTGTTCTTGTCATTGTTGTTGGATAAGACAGAGAGAAATGGAGAGAGGAGGGTAAGACAGAAGGGGGAGAGAAAGAGACACCTACAGACCTGCTTCACCGCTTGTAAAGCAACTTCCCTGCAGGTGGGGAGCCGGTGGCTCGAACCGGGATCCTTATGCCAGTCCTTAGCGCTTTGTGCCACGTGCGCTTAATCCACTGTGCTGCCGCCTGACTCTCTGGTCTAAGCTTTTTTTTTTTTTTTTGGTCTAAGCTTTTAAGAAAGTCAACATATCAAAGACTCAGCCTGTGGTCTGTGCATTTAAAAGTTTGAGACAATCAGTTTCCCCCCCTTCATATTAATTAAATAGTGATTTATATGACTACAGATTAATAGGAGTGTACATAAACACCATTCCCACCACCAAAAGACTGTGTCCTATCCCACCCACCCCACCCCCGCCCCATGAAGCCTAACATCCACCCTCACCCTCAACCCAGGGTTTTTACTTTGGTGCCCTACTCCAATATGCTGTAGTCTTTTACACACAGGCACAGCCTCTCATCTCCCATTGACTGGCATCCAGGAAACACACCAGCACCTCCAGTGTCCCTCATCCCATCCCTCTCCCTCCTTCCCCACAGTCCTTTGCTTTGGTGCAATACACCACACTCAGTCCAAGTTTTACCAGATGTTTCCCACACTGTTCTTTGTTCTTAAGTTCCACATACAAGTGAGATCATTCAGTATTATTGGTCTTGCTCCTTTCTAGCTTGTCTCACTAAACACAATGTCTTCCAGTGCTGACTATGTGATCACAAAGGAGACGGCCTGAATCATTTTTGACAGTGGCATAGTACTCCATTGTGAATATGTACCATGACTTCTTTAGCCATTCATAAGGGCTGCTTCCAAGTTTGGGCCGTTACAAACTGTGCTGCTGTGAACATTGGTGTGCATAGGGCTTTTCGGATAGCTGTGTTTGCTTTCCCTGGGTAGATCCTTAGGAGAGGGATTGCTAGGTTATAAGGCAGGTCCATTTCCAGAGTTCCAATAAATCTCCAAACTTTTTTCATGGGGGTTGGACCAATGTACATTCCCACCAGCTATGTGGGAGAGTTCGTCCGCACACACACACATACACACACACACACACACACACACACACACACATACACACATAGCATTTCCAGCTTATGGGGAAAAAAAAGCTCAGTCACTGAAGATCAGGGAAATGTGAATAGAAACAGTGAGATTCCTACCACATTATACCTGTGAGAATGCCACACATTATTAACAATAATAGTAATGATACCTTCACGATTATCACTGGGGCTTGGTGCCAGCACTCTGACTCCACTGCCCCTGCCACCATTTTTCATTTTATTGGATAGGACAGAGAGAAATTGAGAGGGGAGAAGGAGATAGGGAGAGCTAAAGAGAGACACCTGCAGATCTGCTTTGCCACTTGTGAAGCATCCCTCCTGCAGGTGGGGAGCCAGGGGCTTGAACTTGGATCTTTGTGTGGGACCTTATTCCTAGTACTAACTGTGTGCTTAACCAGTTGCGCCAGTACCTGGCCCCCACTTTTTTTTAATGAGAAAGATGGAACCAAAGCATCACTCTGGTATGTTTGATGGTTGGGGATCAAACTCCAGATCTCTCAGACTTCAGAGTATACCACCTCACCCACTGTGCCACCTCCTGGGCCACAGGCCACTGCTCTCCTGAGCAGATCTCCGAAATGGAGTGTCCTTCTGGGCTCTGCTGAGGGGAAGGAACTTCTCTCCTCTCTGGCTGGCTGCTCAGAGACCTGTCCTCCAGAGAGGCTGCAACACTTCACATGTGAAGAGAGGTGACTAGAAGGAAGGAGAACCTGAAGGTTTTGTTTTTATTTTTCTTTATTTTTTTTATAATTTATTTCTTTATTGGGGAATTAATGTTTTACATTCAACAGTAAATAAAATAGTTTACACATGCATAACATTCCCCAGTTACCCATTTAACAATACAACCCCCACTATGTCATCTATCATCCTTCATGGACCTGTATTCTCCCCACCCACCCACCCCAGAGTCTTTTACTTTGGTGCGATATGCCAATTACATTTCAGGTTCTACTTGTGTTTTCGTTTCTGATCTTGTTTTTCAACTTCTGCTGGAGAGTGAGATCACCCCATATTCATCCTTCTTTTTCTGACTTATTTCACATAACATGAATTTTTCAAGGTCCATCCAAGATTGGATGAAAACGGTGAAGTCACCATTTCTTATAGCTGAGTAGTATTCCATTGTGTAAATATACCACAACTTGCTCAGCCACTCATCTGTTGTTGGACACCTGGGTTGCTTCCAGGTTTTGGCTATTACAAATTGTGCTGCCAAGAACATATGTGTACACAGATCTTTTTGGATGGATATGTTGGGTTCCTTAGGATATATTCCCAGGAGAGGAATTGCAGGGTCATAGGGTAGGTCCATTTCTAGCCTTCTGAGAGTTCTCCAGACTGTTCTCCACAGAGGTTGGACCAATTGACGTTCCCACCAGCAGTGTAGGAGGGTTCCTTTGACCCCACACCTTCTCCAGCATTTGCTGCTGTTACCTTTTCTGATGTATGACATTCTCACAGGAGTGAAGTGATATCTCATTGTTGTCTTGATTTGCATTTCTCTGACAATCAGAGACTTGGAGCATTTTTTCATGTGTTTCTCGGCCTTTTGGATCTCTTCTGTGGTGAATCTTCTGTCCAAGTCCTCCCCCCATTTTTGGATGGGGTTATTTGTTGTCTTGTTGTTGAGTCTGGCAAGCTCTTTATATATGTTGGTTATTAAACTCTTATCTGATGTATGGCATGTAAAGATCTTCTCCCATTCTGTGAGGGGTCTCTTGATTTGGGTAGTGGTTTCTTTTGCTGTGCAGAAGCTTTTTAATTTGATGTAGTCCCATAGGTTTATACTTGCCTTAGTCTTCTTTGTAATTGGATTCATTTCATTGAAGATGTCTTTAAAATTTATGCGGAAAAGAGTTTTGCCAATATTTTCCTCTAAGTATCTGATAGTTTGTGGTCTAACATCCAAGTCCTTAATCCACATGGAATTTACTTTTGTATTTGGTGAAATACAGTGGTTCACTTTCATTCTTCTGTATGTTTCAACCCATTATTTCCAACACCATTTGTTGAAGAGACTCTGCTTTCCCCATGTAATAGTCTGAGCCCCTTTGTCAAAGATTAGATGTCCATAGGTGTGGGGGCTCACTTCTGGTCTCTCAGTTCTATTCCACTGGTCAGTGTGTCTATTCATGTTCCAGTACCAAGCAGTTTTGATGACAATGGCCCTATAATACAATTTGAGATCTGGGAGTGTGATACCTCCGGTTCTGTTCTTTTTTCTCTTGATTGTTTTGGCAATTCTAGGTCTTTTCTTGTTCCAGATAAACATTTGTAGCATTTGTTCTATTCTCCTAAAAAATGTGCTTGGGATCTTTATGGGGATAGCATTAAATTTGTAGATGGCCCTGGGTAGTATATTCATTTTTATGATGTTAATTCTACCAACCCATGAACATAGAATGTCTTTCCACTTCTTTGTGTCTTTTTCAATTTCTTTGGTAGTGACTTATAATTTTCAGTATGCAAGTCTTTCACTTCTTTGGTTAGATTTACTCCTAGATATTTTATTGTTTTTGTTGCTATAGTAAAAGGAATTGATTTCTGGATTTCAATTTCTTCTAACTTAGTGTTTGCATAGAGGAATGCCACTGACTTTTGAATGTTAATTTTATAGCCTGACATTTAACTGTATTGCCTGATGATGTCCAAAAGCTTCTTGCTGGATTCCTTAGGTTTTTCCATATATACTATCATGTCATCTGCAAATAAGGAGAGTTTGACTTCTTCTCTTCCAATCTGTATGCCTTTAATTCCTTGCTCCTTTCTCAGTACTTTTCAAATTACTGATCACTATTGCCTGGATTGACTTGTGACTAAGTAAGTTAAAGGGTTCACAGTGGTGGAAGTTAACAGTTGTTTCAATAGTATTTTAATCCCTGAGTTGGAGCTCAGTGGTTTAAAAGCCTCTTTTTTTTTTCTTCTTCCCTGTAGGCTATGGGAGCCTGAGGGCTTTTAAACTATCAATAGGCTTCTTAGCTTAATCACTGACTCCTGACCAAGAGATAAAGCAGGGTGTGGCAGAGATAATCCAGTGATTATGCAAAGAGACTTTCACAGCCCCTCAGCTATGCCACCGAGGTATAAGTCTTCTCCTGAGTTTCCTGGTTAGATCTCTGTCCCCTGGTGTCCCTTCCTGTCACTGCTCCAGATTCTGAGGGTAGTAGCATTGGAGACTCAGAGTTGCACTTGGTGAGTCTCTGGGGAGTCCTTTCCTCCCTTCAGCTGTCCCCTTGTTGTGGAGCAGACTGGAGGTGGTGTCTCAACTGATAAACTGCTGAACTGTTAGCAGTCACTTAATCTCTCCTTAGGCTCCTCTCTGTCACCAGCCATGTGTGTTTGTACTCACTGGTGATTTACTGGGTTCCTGTGGTCATTCTAGTCCTGTCTTGTTTTGGTCGCGGGTGGTCTCCTTTGGTATTCCTAGTTGATTCAAGAGAGGAGAGGAGAGGAGAGAAAGCGATCTGCTGCTGCTCATCTATTTTTTAATATTGGATGATTGAAGGAATGCTTTTGTCTTGTACTTAGTTTCTTTTAAAAACACATCTTTATTATTTTTTTAATGAGAGAGAGACAGAGAGGGACAGGTGGTGGCACACATACTGCCATGTGCTAGGCCCTGAGTTCAAGCCCCAGGCTCTTGTAGGGGTATCCACTTCACGAGTGGTGAAGCAGATCTACAGGTGTCTTTCTCTCTGTTACTCTCTATCTCCCCCACTACTCTCAATTTCTCTCTCCCCTATCCATTAATATAGAAAGGGGGGGAGAGGAAGGAAGGGGAAGGGAAGGAAGGAAGGAGGGGGGGAGGGAGGGAGTGAGGGAGGGAGAGGGAGAGAGAGAGAGAGAGAGAGAGAGAGAAAGATATTGCCACTTGGAGCAGTGGATTTGAAGTGCAGGTACTGAGCCCCACTAATAACCCTGGTGTCTAGGTGTGGGAGTGGGGGGGAGTCAGGCCAGAGCACTGCTCAGCTCTGGCTTAAAGTACTGCTGGAGATTGGACCTAGAACATGAAAATCTTTTGCATAACTATTATGCTATGTCCCCAGCCCACCCATTCCCCCTTTTTTTAAAAAAAATTAATATTTATTTTCCCTTTTGTTGCCCTTTTTTTTTTTTATTGTTGTTGTAGTTATTGCCATTGTTGTTAGATAGGACAGAGAGAAATGGAGAGAGGAGGGGAAGACAGAGAGGGGAGAGAAAGACAGACACCTGCAGAGCTGCTTCACCACCTGTGAAGCGACTCCCCTGCAGGTGGGGAGCCGGGGGCTTGAACCAGGATCCTTATGCCGGTCCTTGCACTTCGCGCCATGTGCACTTAACCCACTGCATTACCGCCTGACTCCCGCCACTTCCCTCTTTTTAAACTCATGGATGTGAAATGAGCACTTATTTTAGAACATCAGTGCTTGATTATCTCTGGATAAGAAATTCAGCAAGTAGGATTTCACACAGTCCAAATATGACTTGCATGGTGATGGAAAAACTGTTGCTTGAGTGATGAGAGTGTTTCAGAGGTGGGCTGGATCGGCTCTGGTGATCCCTGGGAGTGTGCAGCTGTGGAGTAAGTGCACGTGACCCAAGAAAAGACTTTGAGACCCAAGAAAAGACTGACACAAGTTGTAAATGCTCTGACGCGTTCCAGTGAAGTCTGCTGTGAGAACTGTTGTCTAAAGCACTGTAACCCTAGGTTGCATTTTGTCTCAGCTTAAATAAGGTTAAATAGAGAAGAATTTGCTCCACATTTTCATGTTTCCATCCTTGTAATTCCGTGTTAGAAATCATCAGTTTTGCCCAGTATTTATACTTCCTGCTGAACTAAAGTGCATACCAGCCTCTCAAGGGTGAACGATAGAGGAGTTTGTAAACAACAATTCTGGGAGGTTCCAGCCGCCAGCAAGAGCAGCTTGGCTGCTGGGGATTCTGTGACCAACCTGAGCAGGTGTCTGGGAACAAACGTCTTCATTCACAGGCTTGGTTCTGCAGCCCTTCTGTACTCCCTGCTTGGTTTTGTTGTTGTTACTCCCAGGCTTTTTTTTTTTTTTTTTTTCAATCTCTATTTATTTGATAGAAACAGCCAGAACTGGAGAGGGAAGGGGGGACAGAGATGGAGAAAGACAAAAAGATACCTAATGCCCTGCTTTACCACTCACAAAGCTTTACCACTCACAAAGCTTTCCCCACGTCCTTGAGCATTGTAACATGTGCGTCCAACCAAGTGCACCTCCACTTGGCCCCACTCCCAGGCTTTACACGTGAAAGTTTCAGCACTCTGACTACTTCTTCATTCTTTTTATTTCAGACAGAGTGAGGAAGAAAGAGAGACACCATAGTACTGGTCTGCCATCCACAGAGCCTTCCCAGAGCTGTGGTGCTCCCATGTGGTGCTGGGTATTTGAACCCAGAGCCACGTGTTTGAACAGGTGCAGGTTCCACTCATTGAGCTGTCTCCTGCCCCTCCCTTGTTTCCTAGCTGAGTAAATCTTATAGTCTGCAGATTTGGGTTTAAGGTGGGAAAGGAGGTATTAGGAGAAACTTAAATTCTTGCTTTATGCAAACAGTGACAACAAAGTAACGCTCTACACTTGAAGAGCTATGTTTACACTTCAGTTTAATTTGAATAGATCCACTTTCAACACACCCCCATCTCTCATTAAAGTAAGACAAACTATAAAAATAGACTGAGGAAAACAGCAAGCATAGTGGTCAGCAGAAGACTGTCTGCCTGTGGCTCTTAGTGCCTAACTTCAATACTTAGCACCACCATAAGCCAGAACTGAACAGTGCTGTGGTCCTGGGGTCTGTCTCTCTCTCTCTCTGTGAAGATATGAAGATATGTGTGTGTTTAAAATACATACCTTGGGAGTCGGGCGGTAGCACAGCGGGTTAAGTGCAGGTGGCGCGAAGTGCAAGAACCGGCGTAAGGATCCCGGTTCAAGCCCCGGCTCCCCACCTGCAGGGGAGTCTCTTCACAGGTGGTGAAACAGGTATGCAGGTGTCTGTCTTTCTCTCACCCTCTCTGTCTTCCCCTCCTCTCTCCATTTCTCTCTGTCCTATTCAACAATGACAACAATAACTACAACAACAATAAAAAAAAAACAAGGGCAAGAAAAGGGAAAATAAATATAAAAAATTAAAAAATAAAATACATACCTTTTTATTCTTTTTAAGGATTTTTAACTAAAGGGGCTCAGTGATAGACCTCTAGATTTTCAGGCACAAGGTTCCAAGTTCCAGGACTGCACACAGCAGAGTCGTGTTCAGTCTTCTGTCTACCTTATGAAATAGATAGCAGGGCTTAGGGGCAACAAAGCAGGTCATTAGGTAATGTGGTGCTTTGTCATGTGCAACGAAGGTTTGCACCTCATCTCCAAGTCCAGTCGACCCCACTACACTGGAGGGAGCTTGGGTTCTGTGGCTTCTTCTCACTCGAGCCTCTCTGTCTTTTTATCTTTGTCACCTCTGTCCCTCACCACTGCTGGCAGGCTTGTTATAGTTGTTGACAGAAGGAGACATAAATAAGGAGAATCACCACTCCATCACTGGTGAAACTTCCCTCCCTTGCAGGAACTCCCATGTGATGACCAAGAACTAGAGCCGAGGTCCTGGTGCATTTTAAAGTGTGCATTCTACCAGACGAGCCACCACCCGTCCCCTGAACATCGTCTTGTGGTCTCAGAGAACATGGAGTTTTCGGATTAGGGGCTAAAGCAAGAAGCATGTTAGCAGGCTGTAGTTGTGACCCACGGAAGGGAGGAATGATGAAAACCCAAATTAAAATACTGGGGAGTGTGGTCCAAAGAAAGTATCTCTAAGAGAGATAAGGAGGTAAAATCCTCACAATGTGGTGGTGGCTGTTGTAGTTGAAGAAAAGGAAGGAAAGGAACCCAGTGGTTGCCTGGTTTCTAGATTGGGTGCTTGGACTTGTATTAACCGAACAGGGGTGGGGGCGGGGTGCGTGCAGACAGGCTGTAAGGAGAGATGAGGCTAGCCCATGGCAAGCTGACTTTAAGGTGCCTTTCGATCACGCACGCTGGCACGTCTAGTTCGACGGCAAGGATGCATAAGTCGAGACGCTGTAAAGGCTGTTAGTGCGTAAGGTGTCTGGTGAAAACCAGGCAGGAACAAGGAGATGGAAAGTCAAGGGGCAGCTTGGGATATCTGCACTCGTCAGATTTAGATTATCAGAGAAGGCAGGAAAGGCAGCTGGAATGTAGAAAGGTAAGAACGCTGTGAATAAACCATCCTGCAGGAATAGATGAGATTAGGTTAAGATCAAAGCGAGCCTAATGCAGTTTGCAGACATGTTTTGTTTGGCTGGCAAGGGGTTGAATCATGCAACATTCCCAATTTAAATTACAGGCTAACATTTGACTAAAAAAACGCCAGGCTTCTGACTTCTCTTTAAAATAAACGGGCGGCCAGGAGGCAGATTGGACAACATGAGTGGTTCTGTGTGGTAATGATTTACTATGATACATCTCCCTCTTTTAAAGAAGTCTGCAGTGTGGATGCTGCTTGAGTGAGTCCTGAAGACATTTGCACTTTCTGTTTCTGAGCCAAGACTCAGCACAGGGTAAAGGTACAAGGAGAGCTTGGTGACAGACTTTAGAGCACTTTGAAGACAAATTTAGGAGTCTTGATAGTAACTGATGAGTCAGAGGCTGATGAAGCTACAGCTATATGTTGAAGGATTATTCCTTTGTTGTTGTTATTGAAAAACAAACAAACAAACAGAACTGCTCCAGGCTGACTTTTTCAGGTAAAGAAAGAGATACAGAAGGAGAGAGGGAAGCCTGAAGGTCCCCGCAGTGTGCTCAGGGTCAGGCTTGAACCTGGGTGTTGCACACATGCAAAGCAAACGCACCACCCAGGTGAGCTGTCTTGCCGGCATTGGGAGATGATTCTCAGCCCAGGTGATGAGAAGCCGAGCCTGGGGGAGGTGGCACAGACGTTGTACACCAGATGTTCATAGGTCACAGGTTCAGTCTCGACACTGTCATTTGCCACAGCTGAACGGTGCTCCAGTCAGTCGATCTGTCTGTGTCTTTCATGAAAATAGGAAGCTACAACATTTTTTTAAATTTTTTTTAATATTTATTTTATTTATTTATTCCCTTTTGTTGCCCTTGTTGTTTTATTGTTGTAGTTATTATTGTTGTTGTCGTTGTTGGATAGGACAGAGAGAAATGGAGAGAGGAGGGGAAGACAGAGAGGAGGAGAGAAAGACAGACACCTGCAGACCTGCTTCACCGCCTGTGAAGCGACTCCCCTGCAGGTGGGGAGCCGGGGTTCGAACCGGGATCCTTATGCCGGTCCTTGTGCTTTGCGCCACCTGCGCTTAGCCCACTGCACTACAGGCCGACTCCCGCTACAACATTTTTAAAAGATTGAAAGAGGGCGCCAGGTGTTGGCACACCTGGTTAAGTGCATACATTACAGTACTCAGGGACCTAGGTTCAAGCCCCTGCTCCCCACGTGCAGGAGGAAAGCATCATGAGTGGTGAAGCAGGGCTATCAGTGTCTCTCTGTCTCTTTCCCTCTCTGTCTCCCCCTTCCCTCTTAAGTACTCTCTGTCTCTATCTAGTCATAAATAAAATATTTTTAAAAGATGGAAAGAAAAAGTTAGTAGGTTTGAAAGGGAAGAGACTAACGAGATGGTGAGGGTGTTTCTGTATGTAGGCAAAATAGTAGAATGTCAGTCTCTTCTGGAGGAGTTGCCCCAGCAGGACACCTGTCCCACAGGGTCATGGAGCTGACTGAGAAATGTGTTTGCCGACTTTCAAGTGTGTAGTTTGAGATGATGGTGACAGTACAGACATGAGCATTGTCCTTGCTGCAAGCCGAGAAGTAGATAATAAGCAAGAGACTGGGGCTGAGGGAACAAGCTTGTTAGACAATATCACAGCAAAGCTTGTGCCTGGTCACACTGCCCTTTCGAACATCGACACAGTGGGCTTTCCTTTCCTTCTCCCCTCCCCTCCCCTCCCCTCCCCTCTTCTCCTCTTCTCTTTACCAGAGCACTAATCAGTTCTGGCTGCAAAGGATTGAACCTGGGACTTTGGAGCCTCAGGCGTGAGAGTCTTTTTGCATGACCACTATGCTATCTCCCACACCCCTCAGTAGACTCTTTAAAGGACCTTTTAGGGCCAGGCAGCGGCACCTGGTAACACACAGTGCTGGAGGTCCTGAGCCAAGCACCGGCTCCCCACCTACGAAGAGGAAGCTTCTTCATGAGCAGTGAAGCAGGTCTGCAGGAGTCTCTCTGTCTCTCTCCCTCTCTGTCTCCCCATCTCCTCTCAGTTTCTCTCTGTCCTATACAATAAGATAGAAAAATAAATAAATGAAATGGAAAAAAGTTAATAGCATAAAGATGCTTATTTTAAAGGTCCTTTTAAAACAGAGACTAAAATTAACAGGTGATTATTATTATTATCCAAGTACCAGGCATTGTTCTAAGTTCTTTACACAGAACATTAGTCCTCACAGCCACTCAAAGTACCATTGTCATCTCCATTTTTTTAAAAATCTTTTTATTTATTTATTATTGTATAGAGGCAGAGAGAAATTGAGAGGGGAAGGGGAGATAGAGAGGGAAAGAGACAGAGACACCTGCAGCCCTGCTTCACCACTCATGAAGTTTTCCCCCTGCAGGTGGGGACCAGGGGCTTGAACCTGGGTCTTTGTGCCCTGTAATGTGTGCGCTGAACCAGGTGTGCCACCGCCTGGCCCCTGTTATCTCCATTTTACACAGTGAAACTTGCTGGCGTAGGAGTTAATGCACTTGCCAGGAAGGCTGACAAAAGGTTACTAGGAGGCATTTCTGTCGGTCACTGTGTTAAACTATATGTACATTGGGCACATCACAAATAAGGCTCATTCACAAGTAGGAAGCCTTACAGCTTTGTCTGGGAGCTTCAGTGTGACTTATGTCAGAGCTGACTGTTTGGTTCAGGACCCTGTAGAAGAGATGAAACTGCAAGACTGAACCTTCAGTTGCCTTTCCAAGGTGACCTTGACGGGGTTTTCCTTCTCGTCCTTTAGTTCATGTCTCAGTGTTAACTTACCATGTGCATTTTAATAACTCCTTCTGAAAAAAATGTCAAAGACCTTTTACAAACTAAATAATGTTCATCTCTCGGGCCAGGCAATGGCGCACCCAGTTAAGTACACATAGCACTATGTGCAAGGACCTGGGTTCGAGTCCCCACTCCCCATCTGCAGGGGGGTCGCTTCACGAATGATGAAGCAGGTTTTCAGGTGTCTATCTTTCACTCCCCCACTCTATCTCTCCCTCCCCTCTCAATTTCTCTCTGTCTTATCCAATAAAATGGAATAAATGGCGGCCAGGAGCAGTGGTTTGGTAGTGCTGGCACTGAGCCCCAGCCATAACCCTGGAGGCTAATAATAATAATAATAATAATAATAATAATAATAATAATAATTTTAACCTCTCTTGATATGTTCTCGTGAAACATCATCACAGAACAGATTTGACAAATACTTGAATGTGGACAGAGGTGAGAATGCTTTACATTGCAGAGAAACCAAGGCATTTGTACAAAGTCCTCTAGCTTGTTGAGTTTTCACGCCTGGCTTCTTCCTCCCCGGTTTGCAGATGAAATACGTGAAGGAAAAATTTCAAAATGAAACAAACAAAGAGGTGCTTCTCATGTGCATTGGCATCACTTCAGGAGTCGGACGACTGTTCTTTGGCCGGATTGCAGATTACGTGCCTGGAGTGAAGAAGGTTTATCTGCAGGTACTTTCTTTTTTTTTTTAATATTTATTTATTTATTCCTTTTGTTGCCCTTGTTGTTTTATTGCTGTAGTTATTGTTGTTGTTGTTGTTAGTGTCATCATTGTTGGATAGGATAGAGAGAAATGGAGAGAGGAGGGGAAGACAGAGAGGGGGAGAGAAAGACACCTGCAGACCTGCTTCACCGCCTGTGAAGCGACTTCCCTGCAGGTGGGGAGCCGGTGGCTCGAACCAGGATCCTTATGCCGGTCCTTGCGTTTTGCGCCACCTGCACTACCGCCCAACTCCCTGCAGGTACTTTCTTAAACCTTTCCCCACCTCTCCCTTCACCTCTGCCTCCAGAAACACATCATCGTCACCACCTGGTTGAGCACTGTCTGTATTTACTTGTTTAAATCCTTCTGTGAAACGAGAAGGATTCTCTGGAGCATACTCTCTACAAGTAGCTTCTCAAAGGCAGGGGGAACTTTGCATTCTGGGCTTTCACGTGTAAAATCGGCCATCGAACAAACTGTCTTCTTTTCTTTTTTCTAAATTTCTTTAGTGGGGGGAACTGATGTTTCAGTCAGCAGTAAAATGCAGTAGCTTTCACTGTATTCAATTTCAGTAGTTTGTTACTGATGTCATTGTTGCTGGACAGGACAGACAGAGAGAAATGGAGAGAGGAGGGGAAGACAGAGAGGGAGAGAAAGACAGACACCTGCAGACCTGCTTCACCGCCTGTGAAGCGACTCCCCTGCAGGTGGGGAGCCGGGGGCTCGAACCGGGATCCTTATTCCGGTCCTTGTGCTTTGCGCCCCATGCGCTTAACCTGCTGTGCTACTGCCCGACTCCCTTTTTTAAAAAATATTTATTTGTTCCCTTTTGTTGCCCTTGTATTTTTATTGTTGTAGTTATTGATGTCATCTTTGTTAGATAGGACAGAGAAATGGAGAGAGGAGGGGAAGACAGGGCGAGAGAAAGACAGACACCTGCAGACCTGCTTCACCTCCTGTGAAACGACTCCCCTGCAGGTAGGGAGATGGAGGCTCAAACCGAGATCCTTACGCCAATCCTTTCACCACGTGTGCTTAACCCGCTGTGCTACCACCTACCACCCAACTCCTGAGGATGTCTTTATGTATCATTATTAATATTTTAAACCAGAGCACTGCTTATCTCTAGTTCATGGTGGTGCTGGGACATCATAGCCTTACGCACTGATGTTTTTTTCATAACCATTACACTCTCTCTCCAATCCCCAGGTACAGGAATTTAAGCAAGGAAATGATTATGACTTTCGTTACATTTTATAATTCTCATGCCAGTAGCTAAAGGTTGAGATGGAGTGGAGGAGGAGGGGACAAGAACTCAGGAGGTCACAAAAGGCTATAGTTCCATTTACATGGTGTACCAAAAACAGACAGATTCTAAAGACAGGAAGTAGATAAGGGGTTTCCTAGGACTGGAGGAAGGAGAGAATGTGAAGGAATGGCTACTGAGTATGAGGTTTCTCTCTGGGTGACGCAAACATCCTAAAGTTAGTGTTGGTGGTTGGACACCTTGTCAGTGAACTGAAGCCTAAACTAAAACGCCCAAGCTTTATGGTATTTGAGTCTTACACAGCTTCTTCTTCTTTTTTTTTTTTTTTAAGTATGGAGACAGAAGGAGTGGTTGGAGATTTGAAGTAGCACACGTCATTGAGCACACACACCCCAGTGCCCATGGACTAGAGTTCAGGCCCCTGGTCCTCACCTGCAGGGGGGAAGCTTAGCAAGTAGGGAAGCAGGGCTACAGGTGTCAATCTCTCTCTCTCTCTCCCTCTTTACCCCTTCCTTCTGAATTTCTATCTCTATCCAAGAAATAATTTTTTTCAATTTTTTTTGCCTCCAGGGTTATTGCTGGGGCTCAGTGCCTGCACTATGAATCCACTGCTCCTGGAGGCCATTTCCCCCCCCTTTTGTTGCCCTTGTTTTTTTAAAAATTTATTTATTTATTCCCTTTTGTTGCCCTTATTGCTTTATTGTTATAATTATTATTGTTGTCATTGTTGGATAGGACAGAAAGAAATGGAGAGAGGAGGGGGAGATGGAGAGGAGGAGAGAAAGACACCTGCAGACGTGCTTCACCACTTATGAAGCAACTCCCCTGCAGGTGGGGAGCCATAGGCTGGATCCGGGACCCTTCCGCTGATCCTTGTGCTTTGCACAGTGCACTTAAGCCGCTGTGCAACCACCCAACTCCCTTGTTGTTGTTTTTTTATTGTTACTGTTGTTGTTGGATAGGAAAAGCAAAACCGAGAATGCTCTCAGGATGGGAGCGGCAAGCAGTGTCAGCCACAGGCTAGGGGTCCTCCATCAAGGACTTAAAGCACAGCGGTTTAGGCCACGTGGAGCTAGCAAGATGGCCGCCTCCCACTATGCCCACCAGCCCTTCTCCAGGTCGGGTCACGGAAGAGAAAAAAGAGAAGAGAGCAAGCAGAAGCAGGAGAGACTTTTATGGGAGAATTCCAGAAGTGGCAAGTCAGGATGGGATTGGCTAGAAACAGGGGTGGAGAGAGGCAAAAGGCATGCTGGGAAGGTGGAAGCATCCTTAGCAACTGTTGCAATGGTTTTAACTGAATTAGCAATACCCTGAGGGGATAACGTGGTGGAGATCTGTAAATAATACTTGCATGGAAATATAGTGGTTTGTGGGCCCTGCCAGTGTTCAACCACATCTGCACAATTTCCCAACAATGATGAGAAAAAGGCATTCATTGCAGTTAACAACTTGCACCAGTTGGTGGTGTGACTGCTGAGCCGTGCGGGTGATCAAATTAGTGCTCAGTAAGCACTGTCCCCTTGCCCTGGTCCTTCAAAGAAGGTTCCTTTGCTTTTCCACATGGAGAAGCAGGTAGTGAGGAACTCAGGTCACTTCACTGTGCGACTGTGTGTGCAAAGATCCAGGCACTTGGCCACAGGAAGGAGTCGGCTAGGAAGGAAGTGTGGACATAGGGTACCGTGTACTTTTAATCTGACACTTTTACCAAGGGAATGTTGCTTTATAAGGCAAGTGGTCCCGGGATGCAATATCACAGCTCCCTCCACTTCAGGGCACAGTGTCCCCATCCCCCTTTAATTTATCTTCTTTATAGGGGAATTAATGGTTTACAGTCAACCATAAAATGCAGTAGTTTGTACATGTGCTAATAATAACATTTCTGTCTTCCACATAGTCAACTGCTACTAAGTCCTCCTCTGCCATCCTGGTCCAGGACCTAAACACTCCTTCCCACCCCAGAGTCTTTTACTTGGGTGCAATGCATCAAACCCAGTCCAAGTTCTGCTTTTCCCAGCCCTCCCCCCCCCCCAACCCCCCAGTGTATTTGAAGCACTTATGATCATTCCCTCACTTCTTGGGATAGGCTTATCCAACAGGTAGTGGAACAGTTGGTCTTTTTCTCAAGTGTCAGGGAGCCCTCTAATGGATATTTGTTGCATTACAGCTTTTCACAAATTCTGAAAGTGTCTGCTCCATTCCAGAACCTGATGAGATGATACAAACAAGACAGACATGGCCCTGAGCTCTTGGAGCAATGCTCAAGCCATGAACGTTGAGCACATTTACAGGTGCACACACACACACACACACACACACACACACACACACACACACACACACACACACACACACACACACACACGAAGAGTGGCACTGGGAGAAGTCGGCAAGCTTAGGAGACTCCTGATTGACAAGACCTGGCAATCTGAAAGGAAGAGATTGGACTTCAAGTGTAGTGGGTCTTTGTCGGAGAGAGAATCCTGAGGTTTGGTTATCACTGGGAGGGATTCAGGAGAGGAAGAAAACCAGTTAGAGAGTCAGCACAGTGGTTGAGAGAGAGAAAGAGGTGGAGAGGGAGAGAGAGAGGAGGCCCAAGCTAAGGTGTACCCATAGATAACGTCCTGATATGCTTTACTTAGAGCTGTTTTATTCCTTTTTTTTTCCCCCTCCAGGGTTACTGCTGGAGCTCGATGCCAGCACTACAAATCCACTGCTTCTGGCGGCTATTTTTTCCCATTTTATTGGCTAGGACAGAGAGAAACTGAGAGAGGAGAGGGAGATAGAGAGGGAGACCTGCTTCAACACTTGTGAAGTGTCCCCCCTCCCCCTTCAGGGAGGGAATAGGGACCCAAACCCAGATCCTTGCACATAGTATTATGTGGACTTAACACTGCCCACCCCACCCCACCCCTGCTATTTTATTCCAAAACAACCTTTGAAAGTCACGTCCAATATGTGGGCTGATCTGGTCATTTGCCACCTTTTTTTTTGTTTGTTTTTGGTGGAGGGAGCCATTTCAGTAGGTGTTCCCTGTGCTTTACAAAGAAAATATAGTTGTCCTTAACTTGTCCTTTGATGCCCAGTCACACAGCGTTGAGTTCAGGCTAGCCGCAGCTGGCATCACACAGCCGTAGCCCACGCGGGCACAGTGTTGGTAGCACACAGTGCTGCATGCTGAGCCGCAGCTGAGCGTTCCAGAGAAGCCTGTGAAGGAGAGAGAGGAGTCTCTGGGGAGCCACTGATGGGCTTCATCTTGTGATGACAGTCACACCCAGCCCACACAGGACTCTGGACTTGCTCCTTTCAGTCACTCCCCCTGTTCATTCTCTTTCTCAAATAAGAGAGTAAGTGGCCCAGGAGGTAGCACAGTGAATGAATTCTTTGCACTTTGAAGCACTGGATCCTGAGTTCAAACCCTGGCATTGCATAGGCCAGAATTCCACTCTACTTTATGTTCACCCCCCCTCCTTCCCTCCCTTCTGCCTCATAAATAAATAATTCTTTAAAAATAAAACCAGGGGAGTCGGGTGGTAGCACAGCGGGTTTAATGCACGTGATGCAAAGTGCAAGGACTGGTGTAAGGATCCCGGTTTGAGCCCCTAGCTCCCCACCTGCAGGGGGGTCACTTCACAGGTGGTGACGCAGGTCTGCAGGTGTCTGTCTTTCTCTCCTCCTCTCTCGATTTCTCTCTGTCCTATCCAACAACAACGACATTGATAACTACAATAATAAAACAACAAGGGCAACAAAAGGGATAAATAAATATTTATAAATAAATAAAATAAAATCAGAAGAGTGAAAGAGCTGTCTGAGGAGCATTGGTATCAGGCATGCGTGAGGCCCCGGGATCACATTAAGGAAAGATCAAGGTGAACTGGCCTGGTGAGGAGAGCAGTGCTGACAGAAAGGTGGCTGACTGACCAGTAACCCGAACACCCTGAGCATGTCACCGGGCCCTTAGAGTACTCCCTTTCCCTGAAAGCAGACTGACATCGTGGTGTCTGTCCCAGGTGCTCTCCTTCCTCTTCATCGGCCTGATGTCCATGATGATTCCTCTGTGCCGTGTGTTTGGGGCGCTCATTGCTGTGTGTCTCGTCATGGGTCTCTTCGATGGATGCTTCATCTCCATTATGGCGCCCATAGCTTTTGAGTTAGTTGGTGCCCAGGACGTCTCCCAAGCGATTGGATTTCTGCTCGGACTCATGTCCGTTCCCATGACTGTGGGCCCACCCGTTGCTGGTAAGTGTAATTGTTCTCTAGTGGCTCGATTAAGTAGTAGCATGTTCTACTATGGGGAGTTCATTTTGCAATCTGTTATAGACTTGGAAATCCTTAAAAAGAATAATAAAGAAAAGTTTGTCCTTGAATACCAACTCAAACTGTTTTTTTATTATAGGTATAAAAATAAGAGAGTAGTATGTCATGGTTTTATGTTGAATACTATTTCATAGAGTATGTGAGTCCCACTTCTGTGTAAAATGTATTATGATTTATTGGTTTTCTGACTTTGTGTATATTCAGCCTATAACATCTTAAATAAGAACAGCTGCAGATGGCATGTTTAAAAAGTTTGCTGAGCAGACCCTCTTATTCTTTTTTTTAATTTATTTATTTATTTATTTATTTATTGGATAAAGACAGCCAGAAATTGAGAAGGGAGGTGGTGATAGGGAGAGAGAAAGAGAGACACCTTCAGCCCTGCTTCACCACTTGTGAAGCTTCTCCTAGCAGGTGGGGACTAGGGGCTTGAGCCTGGATCCTTGAGCATTGTAATATGTGCACCCAACCAGTTACACCACCACCCAGCCCCTAGACCCTCTTATTCTTTTTTAAAAATTTTTAAATATTTATTTATTTTCCCTTTTGTTTCCCTTGTTTTTTATTGTTGTTGTAGTTATTGTTGTTATTATTGATGTTGTCATTCTTAGATAGGACAGAGAGAAATGGAGGGGGGGAAGACAGAGAGGAGGAGAAAAAGACACCTGCAGACCTGCTTCACAGCCTGTGAAGCGACTCCCCTGTAAGTGGGAAGCCGGGGGCTTGAACCGGGATCCTTACACCAGTCATGTGCTTAACCCACTGTGCTACCGCCCGACTCCCAACCCTCTTATTCTTACTGGTATCTAAAACACTAAAAAAATGTATAGCAGTAAGCTTCTGGGCTGTATGCTTTAACAGTTTCTATATTTTCTTTCAGAAAGTGTTTTTGGAGAAATAGAAACATGGCTTCCTTAAAAAAGTGAGAGATGAGTGGTTCACCACTCTGGGGGAGAGAGAGAGAGAGGGATGAAGGGGACCAGGAAATAGCTCACCTAGTAGCTAGTAGAATACACACTTTACAAGACCTGGGTTTGAGCCCCAGCCACCACATGGAGCACATACATGGAGGAAGCTTCCTGAGCAGTGGGCTATAGGGTCTTTCTCTCTCTCTCTTACCCAATATCTAAAATAAAAAAAAAAAAAAAAAGATCATGAAAGGTTTCTTTAATTATCTTTATTGGATAGAGACAGAGGAATTGAGAGGGCAGGGGGAGAAATAGGGGGAGAGGGACACCTGCAGCCCTAATTCATCTCTCATGAAGCTTTCCCCCTGCAGGTGAGGACCAGGGGCTTGAACCCAAGTCCTTGCACACTGTAGTGTATGTGTGCTTAACCAGGTGCGCCACTGCCTGGTCCCAAAAGATTTCTAAATGTGTGTGCTTTGTAGAAGAGCTATACTTCCTAGTTAATGAAAAATAACATTTAGTGGAAGCAACCCAAACATCATCAAGTAAATAAATGAACAAAATGTGTATAGTTACACAAAGTCATTCAGCTATAAAAAGAATGGAGTGCTATGCAGACATACGTCCCGTGTTTATTATTTCTTGGGCACCAGTGTAAGTTAATATGATAGATCATTCAATAAGGTTGTGACAAAGTTTGAATGTATGTACTTGAGGGACTCAGGTAAAAGTTCAGCTCAGTTCATCCTCATATCCAAAGCTGCACATATCTAGCAACTTTGCCGACTGGGAACTTCCTCGTGAGTCCAGCAAGCAGTCACTGTGAAGCAGGCTAAATAAAGTTGACATTCTAGAGGTCACAGGGTCCTTCTAGGAAAAGCCTCACTCACTCTTCCTTCATCTTTCCTGTAAAGGGATATGCTGTTTACTCTTTTCTTTTTTTATAAAAGGAACTTTTTTTTTTTTTTAAAGATTTCCAAGTCCACAGCAGCTTGCGAGTAGCCCTTCAGCAGGAACAGGATTTGCTACTAGAAGTGATGGATAACAGGCCAGGAGTAAAGGAGACACCCAAGGCAGGCAGAAAAATGCAGTTGGCAACAGAAAGGCCCTGTCTCACTAAGAGATCCCTAAGGGTGAAAGGTTCATGAACATGGTCATGCTAAGAGAAATAAGGAGTGAGAGCCAGCTCCTGGATGGTTTCACTCAGATGTGAAATAACTGAAATAAACAAACAAACCTGACTCTTCGACTGTGGTGGTGACACAGGAATGTTGGTGGTGAGAATAATGAGTTCTATACTCCTAAATATATTAATTTTTAAAGAAACTTAAAGACCCAGGGCAGAAAAAGGGTGAAAGATTTGGTTATATATTAAATACTCTGATTCAGAAGATAGGCAAATGAAACAAATATTGCAGGGCTAGCTTCACGGGTGGGAGAGAGATGACCAGGAACTCAAGGTTGAGTGGGAATGCAATGCAACTCTCTTTCATTGATCAGAAAAGAATCTTCCTCTATTTATACCTTCTGTGATGGAAGTGGCAGGTCAGAAAAAGGAAGTGACTAGAAGAGGGGGTGGAGCACGAAAGTAGCAGGCTTCCATCTAACCAGTGGGGATTAAACCAATGCCCTGTAGGCAGGGTGGGTCTCAGGTAAAGCAGCAATTATGTAAATAGACCACAGCATCAAGCAATGCAAGGGAACCTGGCATGATGACCAATACGGATAGAAACAAAAGGGGTCTTAGAAGCAGAATTAGCCAAAGGAGAAATGATGGCCAACAAAATATATTCCATAGTTTAGATTTCTAAACATATATATATATATTTTAATCACCATCACCGGTGGTTCACTGCTTCAGGCCAACTTCTTTAGGGAGAGAAGGAGAGATATTATGACACCAAAGTTTCCCCCAGTGACAATGGGAATTGATTGGGGTTTGAACCTAGGTCACGCTCTTTACAAAGCAGGCCCCCCTCCTGGGTGAGCTTTCTCACATCTCTGTATGTGTTGGTACACAATTGGATAAATCCTCAGCTCATTATTTAGTAGCTAGGTATTCAGAACAATGGGTTCTGTAGATAATTCAGACAACCATGATTATATAGTAGAAGTCACAGAAGCTTAGAAACACCAAGATAATTTTTTAAAATATTTTATTTATTAATGAGAAAGGAGGAGGAGAGAGAAAGAACCAGACATCACTCTGGTACATGTGCTGCCGGGGATCGAACTCAGGACCTCATGCTTGAGAGTCTGATGCTTTATCCACTGCGCCACCTCCCGGACCACACCAAGATAATTTTTAAAACTCAAATTTTGTTAAAGGAAAAACAGAAATAGAGTACTCTGTAAGTAAGTTTTCAGAAGCACAGTCCAAGGATCTGTTTGGATGCTCATACTCTTATGTTTTCTTCCCCTTACTCTTTGTAAAATGTATTTAACAACTTTTATGACCCTCTTAGATTTATCATTTTTCATGCTTTTAGTTTTTAATCTTAAATAATTTATGGTTTTGTAAATAAATAGATCCAAGAAAGTTTGACATGTTGACATTTTGAAGTATGTGTACTAAAGAAGACTCACCTTTGTGGTGTGTATACCTTTAGATAAGAACCCTTCAGATAGATAAGAACCCTTTAGATGGATGTATGTCAGAATTTCCCAAATGGCTTCGGAAGGTTTTGAGAAAGCCAGACCTTGGTTGCAAATAGTTTTTTTTTAATTTATTTATTATTGGATAGAGACAGGGAGAAATTCAGATGGAGGGGGAGAAGGAGAGGGAGAGAGAGACAGAGAGACACCCTGCAGCCCTGCTTCACTGCCGGTGAAGCTTTTCCCCTACAGGTGAGGACTGTAGGCTTGAACCCTGGTCCTTGTGCACTGTAGTATGTGCACATAACCAGATGCAGCATCCCCTGGCCCTGGTTGCACAGTTTTCATGTGATATCTTGATATGAACACCCACAGACCTATACTTTATGACAAGACTATAGATAAATCTTTTCTTTCTTTGTTGCAAAAGAGATTACAGATCCATCTCCTAAAAAATGTCTTATATCTGAGATGCTGTCTGAACTAGTGCTAAGATGAAGTTATTAGCTTGAGGCAAGTTAATCAGTTTGACAGACCTGGAATCCCTCTGGCCCACACTTGTGTTCCTCTTGATGACAACTGTTTTCCCTTTGCAGGGCTACTTCGAGACCAGCTTGGCTCTTATGATGTGGCCTTCTACCTTGCTGGAATCCCTCCCCTTATCGGAGGTGCTATCCTTTGTTTCATTCCGTGGATCCATAGTAAAAAACAAAGAGAAATCAGCAAGACTGCTGGAGAAGAAAAGATGGAGAAAATGTTGGAGAACCAGAACTCTCTGCTGTCGAACTCATCTGGAACCTATAAGAAAGAATCTGACTCTGTTATTTAATATCTTATATACCTCCTCCACCAGACTGAACTTGGCTTTCAGAAGCCTAAGCAAGTTTTCCTTTTATATATGAATTTCAAATTTCTTATTTTTTTAGATCACATACTAGGCATAGCACAGTAATTGGGAAGTGGAAATCTTATTACTACAAGGAACCATTTTCTGCCACTGAGTAGTCTGAAGTTTCTGTGAGTTCTGATGGCGGAGCTGCTGGTACATGAAGACGTGTCTGAAAGTCAAATATTGTGAGAATTTGACACTTTCTCAGTAAAAAAGCAACTTTGGAAGCTGTGAATATTCTTTAGCTTGTACAAATATTTTAAAATACCTCAAGCTATACTGAAAGGGTTGTGGTTTGGTTAGGACTAGAAATGTTGTTTGTAGTGTCACAAGGTTGTTTTTAGTTCTACCATCTCTGTTTTGATTTTTTTCTGCAGTATGAAACTTTTTTTTTAATGAAATATAAGACTGGCAAGGGGCAGGTGTTGGAGTGCTTGGTTTAGTGCATATACTACCATGCACAAGGACCTGGGTTCAAGCCCCCAGTCCCCACCAACAAGAGGGAAACTTCACAAGTGGTGAAGCAATGCTGCAGGTGTCTCTCTGTCTCCCCCTCCCTCTCAATTTCTCTCTGTTCTATCAAGTAAAATAAATAAAGTTAAAAATTAAATAACATTAAATTAAGCCTGGATTTCAGATAACATTGGATCTACTAAAACCTTGAGTCTGTTAAAATTGGTTTGCCTACTATTATATAAGTCATGAGATTAAGTGCCTGTGACGTGTTCCAGTGGCAGGGGATCTTCTTGGGGAAGATGCTAGGAGCGTATTCAGAATCAGTATAGGAGGTGAAAAGAATGTTGCTCAGACAGACAGAGCAGCTCAGATGGACAGAGCAGCTCATAAATCAGGCATTTCTTCCATTAACATGTATTCCCTTTGGGTTTGCAGTGTGCTTTATTCAAGTAGTCAGAAACACCCCAATTGAATTGTGTGTGTGTGTGTGTGTGAGAGAGAGAGAGAGAGAGAGAGAGAGAGAGAGAGGCTTCTGGATTTGTTAGCCATAGGACCTGGTATTGAGCATGTTATCAAGGTGCAGTTATAGGTACATAAATGGGGATTTTTGTATACATTAAAAAAAATAATCCCTTTTGATTGTAACAGCAGATCAAACTACGTAATGAAACTTATAGGTATTGAACATTTTAAAATACTTTTAAAGAGAAACAACTCCTACAGTCCTAACACTTTCTGGCAACACTTTGTATTCTTATCGACGTGTCCTAACGTGCTCCACATTGGCATCCCCATACTTTCTCCCCTCTCTATAAAGAAGGCCGTGAGAACATTTTAGAGTAGGCTGGGAGGCAAATAAAGTGTTAGATTCTCAAACCTAAGGTACCAAGTTCGATCCCCACCATTGCGTGTGCCAAAGTGACGCTGTAGTTTTCTCCCCTGCCTCTTTCCCATTCATATATATAAACTTCCTAAAATAAATAAATAAATCCATTAGATTTTGAAGGGTCTCAAATTAAAAATCAAAACTATGCTATGACCCATACTCATCTAGGGAAAAAAAATGGAAAAATTTCTATATTCTTGAAATTCTACTTGAGTGTGGTTTTGTTTCTTATGTAGGTCTTTAAAAATCATCACTATATACAAATAAATCCTAAATATAGATGTTTATTAACTTTTCCTCAAACATAGCTTGCTCACCCGGGAAGAACGAATGCTAGCTTTCTCTAAAGCACCTCCAGGGTCTGTCTGTTTCTAGATTTCCTGCAAGGAGAGAGGATACTGGCCCTGCTCTTCTCAGCGTCTGTTGTTTTTCAGAGGCAAGACGCTTCCAGCGTTTGTCTCTAACTAAAGCTGGAGATACCTGGGAAGCTTATAGGTGTGTGGTCATTGGTGATAAATTGGGGCACATTGGACAGAGGAGAGTAAAGTTATTAAATGGAAGATTTATTTTTAGTAGGATTTTAACTAATTTGGAATTACTCAGTAATGTAATTCAGTGGTCTACTATTCCACACCATCTCAACCTAGTACTTTGAATACCTAGGTAATGTATCATGAGAAGGTTCTGTCTTCTTCTAGCGTTTGCCAGAAGGTTCTATTGTATAGAACATCTACCTTTCAATGATGCATGACCCTTTCCTACTCTTATTTTAAGCCTCTGGAAACGGGCTTTGAAATGATAATGTAGCAATTATGTTCATTTATTCATTCCTAAATATATAAAATCATCTCATTCTCAGTGCTTCTGAGATCAGCAGAGATATGCCACACTGACATCAGTCATCAAATTCGCCATTAAAATTTTAACTATCATAGTTTTAATGTAGACAAGACTGTAGTTTTATACAAAGGGCAATTCCAGAATTAAAAAACAAAATGTATTATGTAGAGACTTTTAAATGTGTGCCTTTGAGTGGTTGAAGCCGCTTATTTGCGCTGTGCTTATGATCCTGCCCCCACCTCCATACTGAAGGAGACTTTAGTGCCGTAGTTGCTCACATTCAGTCTCTCTACATCTCTCCCCCTCTTCTCTCTCTCTCTCTCTCTAGATATATATATATATATATATATATATATATATATATATATATATAGTATAATTTTGACTTATTTTAGGGGAAAGGGACTCTAAAATAATTTGACATTTAATCTCACTTGTTTCCATATTGACAGAAGAGTAACTTAAGTACGGTAAAACTTAGATCTCATAATATTATTTGTGTAGAGTATTATATACATACATAGTTTTCAGTCTAATGGGACAAATCAGCTAGTATCTGTAACACTGGGGAAAAAAACCACTGCATTATAACAAACTTTTATAGAGCACTCTTTTATGAGGGAGATAACCTAATGGTTGTACAAAGAACTTCAGCCTGAGGCTCTGAAGTCCCAGATTCAGTCCCCAACACTACCATAAACCAGAACTGAGCAGTGCTCTGGTAAAAGGGAAAAAAAGAGACATGGAGGAAAGAAAGGTTCAATTCCATAAAATACACATCAAAAGCAAGTAGTCAGGTGGCACAGTGGGAACAGTGCTCAGCCTGCAAGCATAGCCCTTGGCATCACATTGCTTTAGTCATGTTCTAGTTCTCTCTTTTTCCCTGTCCCCCTCTCTCTTCTTCACTTTCTCATTTATAAATGGATAAATAAATATTTAGTTTTTAAAAACTAAGAAAATGAACATCTCTAATAATCATAAAGTCTGTTTTAGCCCAGGAAATAATTCCAGAGTAAATCCTTTCTAACTTCTGAACAGGGTTTCTTTTGTAATAAAGTGACCTGATTGTCCTAAATATTTTTGCTCAATCCAGATATTTTTTGAGAGGAATGGAAGAATCAGAACTCTGCTTTGTCTTATCACCTTAATTCTGATAGAATTGAGCCAGTTCTCAAACCCAAACATTTCTGACATTTGAAGCCAATAGGGAAGAAAGTATTATTCACAGAAACTCTGAATCAGACACTATTTTAACAAACTCCCAAGAATCTTTCAGAGACATTTTGGTTAAATTTTATTATAGTAAAACTTGTGGGATGCATTCATCTCAGTAGTAGAAGACATCCGCCAGGCCACAGAGTTTCAGTGTTCAGTCAATTGCAGGACCTGACAATCATTGCATAGCGCTCACATTAAGCTTCACATTTTGTTCATTAAAAAATAAAACTAAAACAGACTTCCTTTGTAGTTCATGATCCATCTATTAACTGTCCACATATGTGGTTGTTGATTTCATGGCTGTGCCCAAGTAATGGAGAAACCTTTGGCACCGTTAGCTTCAACTCTTCATAAATATATGCTTAGTTGAAAGTAAGTCTATGTATCTGGTAATTCTAACTATTTAAATTGCACTCAAGAATATTTTAATTTGTATCACTTTGTTAACTATCAATGCAAGGTGACTTCTGGTGTTAGAATAGGACATGGGGCATAATGTTTGGGATACGTAACCATTGGGTGGCTCTGACCCATTTCTGGTAGTGGTCTTTCATACAGTTATTTCATATTCTTTCCTTATTCCCTTTATCTATCTCATTCTTTCACTTTCCCTATCTTTCAGAAACCTGCTGAGGTCCATGATTCACCAGTTGTTTATTCCCAGTTGCCTTGGCCTTATGGAACCCCATCCAGTTTTATATAATCTGGAGAATGTCTTGCTCTGAAGTTTGTGCTAACATTTAAACTATCTTTATTTAAATATTTAAAGCAAAAAGAGATGCTTTGACAGAATAGCTTGTCCAAGCTTTTAGCATAGATATTTTCAGAGTATATTTTTTACATTTTTATATTCTATTAAAGTTTTGCTATATCGTAGTTAAAGAAAAAGCCTTGGGTTGTCATGGACCTCTTAAAGACATTCCTAGTGAAGTGCTGGAGGCCGCCTTACTTGATGGTGATGGTGTTAGAATACATTTCTAGAGACTAGAACTACAAATAGAAGTCATGAATAATTGGCTCCAGTTCTACATACACAGACTATTTAAGTTTTTAAAACTCCTTAGAAAGTTTCCAACACTTGGCCTGCACATTCTGGAGTAATATCTATAATCTTATTAGTTTGAAAGACAAATGGCATCTGGGCTAATAGAAAAAAAAATGTGTCATCTATAATAGCTTAACTCTCAAGATGCAAACATTTTGTCTTATTAAATCAAAAAGATCGATTTGTCCTAATGGTCATTGTGGAATATGAACACACAAGAGGAGGACCTGCCACTTAACGGACTTCATCATTAATTCTGCTCACCCTTAACTAATTTTGTAGGTTAGTGTAAGGAAAATGTACTACGTAGGGCAGAATTTGAGAATAGTTTAAGGGACAGAATACAGAGCAACACCAATTTTTCGTGCGCTCACTTGGGCTCAGCATGCTCATAACTTTATTTGTTGACAGAGACTAATATTTTATTTTACAGATACACTGTAGAGTGATGGGCTGCCATTCTCAAGAATAGTCAAATGCCCACAGCTTGATGTGAAACCTGTATACAGATCAGAAGTATAATTATGTAATGCCTTAAATGTGGGCTCTCAGCTGACTTTTCTGAAACAACAACCCATAAAACAACTAATTGTCACATATTTGAATCAAAGAAACCTTAAAACATTGGAATTTCATAGTTCATGTAGTTTGTCCAAATTTAACTATCAGTTTTAAAATAGTAATCATCTTGACCTCTGTACAGGAATTCCTCCATGGTACTATTTCTTTTTAGCTATGAAATAACATAGTAGGCTACCTCAATTATAAAGTGGAAGATTTCAATATTTGTGTTAGCAAGTTGGAAAGACACTAGGAGTAAAATAAAACTTATGTACAAAAATAAACAAACAAAAAAACTACTTGATCATGACAGCCTAACTACCTCGGCTTTCAGTGTCCAACTAAAAGTTTATCTTTAATTCTTGTTTGATCAGAAGAGAATTAATGGTGACTTTAGAATTAAAGTGCAACTAATTGGAGAGGTGTCAAAATGTCAGTAACATTCCTTGTATTTTGTTCTGACAAATGGATATAAAAGAAACAACAAAAAGAATATTAACTAGTGTGGCCTGTGGATAGTATGAAAAAGGAAACAAAACCTGAGGAAATGTATCATTTACATAGAGTAATGAATACATACTACAATGTTTCACCAGTAGTTTTTCAAATCACCGTAGCAGGTGAAGGTGAAAAGGTACTGTTTTCACTGGCCGTGGAGATGATGACTGGCACTGGACTGATTGTATGATGTACTTAGCTTCACAGCTTACTGGTTAAAGTCTGCCTAACAGGCGCACTTTCCTGTGGGTACAAGGACAGTCTCAGTGAATTTTTGTTAATGGAGCGTTTGAAGATGACACCAAGTGTGACAATCTAAAGCTGTTTCTAGACATTCAATATGACTGATGTATTCGGGAGGAATAAATATGCATGGGATAACTGTCACATTCGATCTCTTTTGGAGCCTCTGATATATAACTTTTATTCTTTTTATTCTTTTCAGTATTTGTCTGCTATTAGGAGTAGTTTGGTGAATGACTTAAATCCATGGAAACACGAGAATTTTTTCTCCTGTGATTGTCCAGGGAGTCTTCTATAGTACGTTCTAGAATGTAATAAATAGGTCAAGGTATCTTCCACAATTCAGTCTGTATTGTGATATGTCAGGGACTGCAGGTTTATTACCAAATGCGTTGTATTTTTTTTTTTACCCCAAGCTAAGAACCTACTATGTATTTGGTGCCTTTATTTTTCCTGCCAAAGAAAAACTAGGTCACAACTGGTGCTAAATTTCAAATGTGTTTTTTAAAATATAAGTAATACGATATATGTATGGACCCAGCAGTATTATGTGTGTTGCATTTCGTACATATACCTGAGAGAAAAACACATATTCCAGTATCTACTTAAAGGTGTATAATTTTTTTTTTACTGGCACATAAGACTTTGAATGGCAGAGTATGAAACTTACAAGAGCACAGTCAGCAAATGAAAGCTTAGTAGAGAATGTAGTCCCTTGCATTCCCCTAGGTGGTAGCTTTACCCATACAATGATATATATGTTATATTAATATATTAGTAAAATATATTTTTAATGTACCAGTCAATGCTTTTAGCACAATTAGCCTTTTGGAATATTCTGTATCTGAAAGTATGTGAGAAAAAAAAATATTTTTACTACATATATTTTACTATATATATTTATATATACAATATAGCTTTCATTATGCTTCTTTAAGAATATATGTTGTAGGACCTGGCCGTGACACACTCAATTGAGAATACATATTACTGTGAGCAAGGGCCCGGAGTTTAAGCCCGAGGACCCCCTCTGCAGGAGGGATGTTTCATTAGTGGTGAAGCAGGTCTACAGGTGTCTTTTCCCTCTTTCCCCACGCCCACTCAGTTTCTATCTGCCCTATCAAGTAAAATAGTAATGAAAATGGCTGCCAGGAGAGGAGACTCATCCTGTAGGCACCGAGCCCCAGCGATAACCCTGGTGACAATAAAAAAAAAAGTCTTTAAAAGAAGGTATGTCAAAGGACCAGCAAAATAGCTAACTTGGGTAGTGTGCTGCTCTGCCCTGTGCTGACCCAGGTGGACTGTGGCCCCGCCACACTGAAGCAAACTTGGGCGCTGTGGTCGCTTCCATTTTCTCTGCCTCTGCCTTCTCTGTCTAAAAATAATAGGAATCAAAATAAAGACAACAGTATATACATCAGACTTTTCAGATGACTAAAACTCGTTTGTGGAGTCAATCTTGAGATGTACAGTGAATTTCATTTTAAAAGTTTTCATTAAAGGTATCATCATTCGTCTTTCAGATTGGACACAAGTATGTCAGTTAGTAAGGACGACATCTGAAATCAGGGTAAGCAGAGCCCAGCCCTGCGATTATCTTTCCAGAGCTGTTGGCATCAGCACTGTAGCTCACTATGTGGCAACAAACTTGTTTGCAGGGCATCTCTGAGTTCCTCTCGGTACTCGGTATGGTTCAGACAAAGCAGGAAGTGTGTGGTCTCGCTTTATTTCATTCTGCTACCTTTTGTAAATGTTGCCTTAACACTATTTTATGAGAACTGAGTACGTATAGTCCTTGTGCAGTGCTTAATGAATGTGCGTTCCTCTAGTTTGTTCTGTTGGCTCCTTTTAGTTTCAAAGGTACAGCACCAGCTGTGTGAGCGCTGCAGTGTTAAGAGCTCTGAAATTTAAGTGTCTTCCTGGATTAATATGGAGGGTTTTTTTTTAAATGTCAGATTATTTAACTTTAATGTTAATCTGAAACTTTAAAATTCTTTTTTTGTATTTTGTTTTTACCAGAGCATTGCTTGGTTCTAGTTTTATGGTGGTGCCAGGGGTTGAACCTGGGACCTCTGAGCCATAGGTCCTGGTACATAATCTCCCTGGGCCTGCGTTTCATATTGCCAGGGATGTAAAACATACTCTTAGACACCAAAAGCGAGGCTTTCCAAGTACATGTGGCATACTGCAATGTGTTTCTGCTTCTCTGCCTATACAGAGTATCATTTTTGGCACAGTAGCTGTTCAAATAGCGGTCATTGTGTGAAAGGCTTATGCTGTCTGCGTTCTTTTAGTACGCTGTTTAAAAACAATTGTATGTTTCTTTTTAAAGGTATAATGTGTAATTGATTTTTATAAGGTGCAATTTAATGTAGATCACCCAAATATTTTTAATGAAAAGAGCTTTGTGATTATTTAGTAGATACGATCATTTGTTGTGGAAAACTATGATATTATCAATAAATACAATTAAAAAAATGAGGAGCATTCTATAAGCTTTGTGAGTCTATCTATGAAATCCCCCAGGGACATTAGAAGAGGATAAATACTGAAGAATAGTCTCTGTTAAGTAAAAGCACCTTCTGCTCCCCATAATGACCCAGGGTCCATGCTCCCAGAGGGATAAAGAACAGGAAAGCTTTCAAGGGAGGGGATGGGATATGGAGTTCTGGTGGTGGGAATTATGTGGAGTTGTACCCCTCTTATCCTATGGGCTTGTCGATATTTTTTATTTTATAAATAATTTTTAAAAAATAGATATGCATGTGCAAACTATTGTATTTACTGTCAAATGTAAAATATTAATCCCCCAATAAAGAAATTTTAAAAAAGAGAGAGAAAAGAAAATGAAGGAAGGAAGGGAAGAAGGAAGAAAGAAACATTCTGTGCAAGGAGATAAGCAGAGTAGAACCAGAGCCATAAAGAGCAGTAACACGGGACAACATCATGTATGGAATGGAGGCATCAATGCATAGAAGCAGTGCCGTCAAACGCTGATGCACTGAGACAAGTACCAAGAGACATTTAGACACAGTAAGTCAGATACAATCCTCATGATAACTGCAAAACAAAATATAGAACACAGACACTTAGAAAAAAAAAAAAACTGAGAGAATCACTATGGAAAACCATTCACATAAAAATAAAAATCAATGGGAGGAGGCAGGAAAGATAGCATAATGGTTATGCTGAGGCTCCAGTTTCCAGAGCTGAAGTGCCCTGGAAAAAATAAAAAGTGGGGTGGGGATAAAAGAGGAGGGCGGGGCCAGGTGGTGGCACACCCGGTTGAGCGCACATGTTACAATGCACAAGGACCCAGGTTTGAGCCCCTGGTCCCCACTTGTAGGGAGAAAGCTTTGCAAGTGGTGAAGCAGGGCTGCAGGTGTCTCTCTGTCACTCTTCCTCACTATTTCCCCCTTTCCTCTCGATTTCTGACTATCTCTATACAATTAATAAATAAATATAATAAAAAAAATTTTTAAAGAGGAAGGGCTAGGTGGTGGTGTGTCCAGTAGAGTACATGTCTTATAGTGAACAAAGACCCCAGCTCAAGCCCCTGTTCCCTAACTGCAAGGGGGTAGCTTCACACATGGTGAAGCAGTCAGTACTGCAGCTATCTCTCTGTCTCTCCTCTACCTTCCACTCCTCTCTCAATTTCTGTCTCTATCCAGTAAATAAGCAAACAAATAAAATATTTTTAAATGAAGGTAGACCACCTCTGAACACCATAGACAAAAATTAACTCAAAATGAATTGAAGACTTGACTATTAGATCTGAAAAGATTGAAAAAAAAAAAAAAAAAAGATCTCTGTGGCCGGGGAGGTGGTATACTCGATAAAGTATACTCAATACTGGACTCATCAGCATGAAGCTTCAAGTTTGATCTTGGCATTGCATATGCCACCGTGATCCTCTGGCTCCCTTTCAAAAAAATAAACAAATATCTTTTCAAAAAAAAACCATGTAGTACACTCCAAGGCTTTGATATCAGAGATGTTACAAGAAATCTAACTCCACTGGTAAGAGAGACTAAAGTAAGAAGTTACAAGTAGGGCTTTCTCTCCTTTTCTCCGCCATTGTGGTGGCGGACTCACTTGTCCTCACCATGTCTTCCTACAAGGCCTTCCGAATCAAGCACTTCCTAGTTAAAAAGCAGAAGCAGAAGCAGAAGCAGAACCATCCTATTCCCCAGTGGCTTCAGATGCAAATTCGTCATAAAGTCAGGTGCAACTCCATGAGGAGGCACCAACGCTGGGCCTGTAAGGATCCTCTAAGACGCACGTGTGTGTGCTGCTAGTATCCTGAGGGAAGCACTGCTTTCTTGGACATTTGATTAGGAACCCACTCGGCCTTGTAGCTCTTCCTGTTTCCTGACTCAGTGATAAACATGAGTTGTTTGGAAAAAAAAAAAAAGCAACCAGGACTGCACCAAATAAAATCTTCTACATATTGAAATACATCACCCCCCAAATCAGTACTTAGAAGGAGGTATGTGCACATAACATGTCAGACAAAGTTGATTAAATTTAAAATAAATACACCTTGCAACTCAACAACAAAATAACAAGTAACCCAATTTAGCAAAGGGGGGGGAGGGTGGCAGGATGAGTAGCAGCTGTGTCCACTTCTCTTGGAACCAGCTGGCTTCAAAGAGGTGGAAGTAACTTTGCCACACTGATTCTTAGACTACGTACTCCAGTAATTTTCTCCTTCTCTTCCTCCTCCTTTCTCTTCCTTCCTCTTTTTTTTTCCCCACCAGTGTTATCACTGGGGCTTGGTTGCTGGCACTATGAATTCACTGCTCCTGGAAGCTATATGTTTTCATTTTATTGGCTAAGACAGATAAAAATTGAGGGGGGCGGAGAGAGGGAGAGAGAAAGACAGACACCTGCAGGGCCTTTGGGAACAATATAACAAATCCTTAAATTAAAATGGAAATACCTTATAGTCTAGCAACACCACTTTCAGGGATATAGCCAAAGGACATAAGAACACCAAACAGGAACACACAAACCAAGCAACTCAATTTAGAAAAGGGAGGGGAGGGAGGAATAGCCAGGATTAACAGCAGGGACATATGCAGCCCTATGTTCACAAGTACCCTAGATGTCACTGACGTGACCCTAGATGCCAAAAAGGGAATAAATAGATGTCACTGACGTGACCCTAGATGCCACAAAAGGGAATAAATAAATGTTTCTTAAAAAGAAAATTTAAAAAAATATTTATTAATTCCCTTTCGTTGCCCTTGCTGTTTTATTGTTGTACTCTTCAAAGACCCTGATACATGGCCTCTCTGTGAAACACTGCACAAGTTACCGCAAGGGAAAATAGTCCCTTCCATCTACATGTCTCCAATGCCCTTCGTTCATGTCACTTTGTTTGTATTGTAGCACAAATCCTATGGTCGGCAATCAATTTACACACCAGATTCTTTCAGCATTAAATATTAACATACTTCAAACTACAGGTCTCTCCTGAGTCCCTGACTATAAGTTGTAAAGTACTGGTATCTGCCCCCTCTTTTCTTTTAATTAATGAGAAAGGAAGAGAGAGAATCACAGCTACAGTCTGACAAACTTTATGCTGGGGATTGAACTTGGATCCCTCCTGGGCTGCAAACTTCTCCTTTTTGATGTTTCAAAGTGTGCCACCAGCCCCCTCCCCAACACATACACGAACAGCCCCACTGAAAATATTAGATGAGCTTTGGAACTCAACAAGAACGCTTGTGTGACATTTTAACGAAGAAATGAGGACAAGAACTAAGGTAGTAGGAGCTGGGAATTGGGAGTAGGAGTCAGCTTTAAATAGCTGCTATTGAAATAAATTTAGAAAGGGCTTAATGGTTGTGTATTGAAAATAGTGCAATTTTGGGGCCTGGTAGTGGTGCACCTGGTTGAGCACATGCTACAGTGATCAAGGACCCAAGTTCAAGCTGCTAGTCCTCACCTGCTGCAGGGGGATAGCTTTGTGAGTACTGAAGCAGGGTTGCAGGTGTCTCTGTCTCTTTCCCTCTCTTTCCCTCTCCCCTCTCAATTTATGGCTGTCTCTATCCAATAAATAAAGATAATTTTAAAAAATCATTAAAAACTAATGCCTAATAATTTACGAAAGTGATGCGATTTCAGTTATTATAAACTAATATAATATAAACTGTTCTCCAGCGGATGAGTGTGATCAGGTGGAAACGAACATTTGAGAGATGATACAAAAACCTTGACATATTTTGAGGCTGTGCTCTGGTCAAAAGAGCTATAGGAAACAAATGTAAGACCTTGGGGGCCAGGAGGTGGCACACCTGGTTGAGTGTACACATTACAGTGTGCAAAGACCTGGGGTCAAGTTCCTGATCAAGACTGGTGAAGTGGGAGCCTGGGCAATAGCGCAGCAGTTTAAATGCATGTGGCACAAAGCACAAGGACCAGTATAAGGATCCGGGCTTGATCTCCTGGCTCCCCACCTACCAGGGGTCACTTCACAAATGGGGAGGCAGACATATGTACACATCTGGAAGGGAAACGGAGTTAGGAGACCCAGGGAACACGCGAGAACCAGTACTTCGCAATTCTTGACCAGTATTTCCCGTTAACAGGGTGGGGCGGGGGTAGCCACAATTTACTTTCTGATGTATCTAGTCCCCAGGCTGCAGCTCTCATCCGCCCCGCCCCGCCCCGCCCCGCCCCGCAGGACCTGTCAAGCGGAGACCCGAGAATGATGCTCGGTTTCCTAGGCAACCTGTCAACTTCCGGTAGCCCCGCGGCAACATTTCCCCCCCCCACGGTCTGCGCAGGCGCAGCGAGGTACCCGCCCCTTTGCCACAACCAGCCAGCCTGGAGTTCTACTGAATTGCCGCTCCCCTTCCAGGCGGCGGGCTGACCTCGGTGGGCTGCGCTGCGCGTCCACGGGTGCCTGCCGACCTCCTGGGGCAGCGCTGGGTCTCCATCCGGGCGCTGTGGTTTGGATGAGAAGCTGGGCAGTCGGCGAGCCGCCAAGCTGGAGCTAGAACTGGCGATCGCTGGGGCCGAGGCTCCTGTTGCGGGGCAGCTGCTCCTGCAGACCGAGGTCCCCGGGGAGGATGAGCCCGAAGCGGAGGCGGAGCCGGGCCTCCGGCGGAGCTGCGGCCCCGGGGACCCGCTGCGCTGGCTCAGCACCTTGATCCTGTGCGCCGCCTTCCTGGGGCTGGTGAGACCTGCGGCTGCAGCCCTCCCGGGCTGGAACCCTCCCTGGCGAGGGCTCGAGCGAGCTGGCCCGGAAGGCCGCCTCGGGTTCGAGTCTCACCTCGCAGTGTGCAGTCCCGTGACCTTGCCCATTGCAGTTCTGTGACCTTGGGCCCCGGGACTTAGTCGCCCCGAGCCTCGGTTTTTGTTCTCGAGGAAACGGGCGCCATTCTAATCTGAAAGGTTATTTATGTATTTATTTTCTTCTTAAGTGAATATTTATTTTCTGGGGCCAGGCGGTGGCGCACCTGGTGAAGCCCTCACGTTACAGTGCACAAGAACCCGGGTTCAAGCCCCCTGGTCCTCACCTGCAGGGAGAAAGCTTCACGAGTGGTGAGGCAGGGCTGCGGGTGTCTCAGTGTCTCTTTCCCTCTCTATCTCCTTCTCCCCCCTCAATTTCTCTAGCCAATAATATATATATATATATATATATATGTATGTATTTAAAGATGATAATGACATTTATTTTAATGAGGGAGAGAGACAGACATCAGAGCCCTGCTCAGCTCTGGCTGATGGTGGTGCTGGGCATGCAACCTGGAACCTCAGTCTCAGGCATGAAAGTCCTTTGCTCAACCACTGTCCTGTCTCTGTAGCCCTGAAATGTGATTTTTTCTAGTGCGACATTTATTGCCACAATATATTTACGCCCTTTCTCCGTGGGGGATCCAAGTCTATAGCTGTACCTCCCATACCTACCCAAACCCCATATTATTTATTACTTTTAACTTTGGGGATTCTTCATTGTCTGACCAAATTTAGCCAACCTCTTGCAGTTCTGGGGTGGGGAACGTGAGCCCAGAAAAGTGATTTATTTTTTCTTTTAGCCACATAATTGGTTATGTGGTAGAGGAAGGACTGTCACTTATTCTGCCCACAATCCTACACAAAGCAAAACTCAGATCCTTCCAGGTTTCTCTTGGAATTAACTGCAAGGCCTGAATGTCTTTTGCCAAACCCTCAGGCACCCTGTTGTGCCCTTATTTCTGGAAGTCTCTAACTCATCTTGTCTTCATGATTGTGATCTTGGGCAGTTGAGATTGTGGGTTTTCTGAAGACAGTCACTTCTGTTTATTTAACATCTTCCTCTGAGTACAACTGGTTCTTAGAAATATTTTTTAAAGAGATTTCTCTAGTGGCCCAGGAGGTGGCACAGTGGCTAGAGTGATGGACTCAGAAGCATGAGGTCCCAAGTTCTGTCCTAGCATCACACTTTTTTAAAAGGATCTATTTTTTTTAAATCATATAGTTTATTTATTTTATTTTAGTGAGAGAGAGAGAGGATGAGAGAGAGAGAAAGATACAGAAGCCAGAGCACTGCATAGGTGCAGGCTGTAGGGCTTCCCTTTTATTAATGAAAAAGCTTCCACATAAGCTGACTTTACCTTGCAGATTGTAAGTAAAAGCTTGCCTTTTTGAAATTTAGGGCATGAGTATTGCAATCCTGGGACCCACCTTTCAAGATCTGGCAACAAATGTGAACCGCAATCTCAGCAGTCTCTCTGTGATCTTCGTGGGCCGGGCCTCTGGCTATTTGAGTGGCTCTGTTATTGGTGGAGTTCTTTTTGACAGTATGAATCATTTTCTACTTTTGGGTATGTAAAGATCAATGTCACTTCTTTGTTCCATTGAAGTCATTTACCATTTGTCTTTAAATTAAAAAACAGACTAGCCTGCAGAATGGCTCCTAGCTGCTCACTCACTATTCCAAGTGAGCTGTTTTGCTGACTTTTTCAGATAGAAAGACATAGGAGAAGCCGCTATAGTAATTGCTTTTGTTTGGTTGGTTGGTTTATTATGAACCTCGTATCTAAAAATCCTTTTATATGCTCAGATATGAAGCAAATGTTTTGAGCTCTTTTGCTGCAGAGCACTGCCTTAATAGTATAACCATGTGACTACTCGCTATGCTAGAATTACATTCCTATTAGAATAACTTGTATTTTATTTTCCATGAAGACTGTAAAAGTTTTTTCTTCTGAAGATTATCAAGGAGTGACAATAATGCTGATGCTGTCAGGAGAGATTGATCAAGAGATCTCTCTTACTTCCTTTTGGTAGTTAGTTGACTAGACAGAGTGAGGGAGGTACAGTAGGGATGTGAGAGGAGGGTGTCTCGCTATAAGTAGCAAGTATTTGATGAGACAATTTATAGCGCCTTCTTTAGGCCTTTCTACTCGCTTGTCAAGCTTATTAGGTTTAGATCTAATCACAGCAGACTCTTAAGCCCTTTTACTTTGAGCTATATAGTTGCCTCACTATCCATGGGAAGGCTGTGGCATTTTTTTTTGTTGTCGGCGCTGCCTTAAGAGAAATGGCTATTTCTGCAAAATTTTGGTTCATACTCCCAGAGGGGGAGAAATTTTAGGGGAAGAAGGCTCTGAACTCCAGTTCCATGAAACCGAGAGAAGAGAGAGAGAGAGAAAAGGAAGAACATTCAGAAGTAGCAGTAGGTGTAGGTGTAACTTAGAAAGGAAGAGAAGGCAGGACTGTAGCAAAAAAAGGGAAAATATATATATATGCAGTTATAGAAATAATAGTCAACTCATGTCTGTGGCCTTTGGAGAACTACTGCAGTTTCTAGTGGAAGGACTCTGGTGGTCGGAGCAATGTGGAATTATACCCCTGTTAGTTCATAATTTTATAAATCAATATTAAATCACTAATAAAAATGATTATAAAAGATTTTAGGCTGGGGGTATGGATTGACCTGCCAATGTCTGTGTCCAGCAGAGGAGCAATCACAGAAGCCAGAACTCCCACCTTCTACACCCCAAAAAGAATTTTGGCGACTACTCTGAGAGTATATAGACCTTTACCCAGAGGAGAATAAGACAGGGGAAAAGGCCAGAGGGCTCTGAATCCCAGTTCCACCAGGACCTGAGGTGTCACTAGGAATCTTGTTTTTATACCAGCAACAAAAGGGAAGCGAATCTGGAAATACCAGAGCAAGCCAGTCACTGTTTCTCTTATCTGAGAAAGAAGAGGAAAAAAAGGAAGAGCACCTGAAAATAGTAGTAGATGTAGGTGTGCAGGGGTGAGGGTAGACAGCATAATGGTTATGCAAAGAGACTCTCATGCCTGAAGCTCCAAAGCCCCAGGTTCAATCCCCCACACCACCATAAACCAGAGCTGAGTGGCCTCTGGTTTAAAAAAAAAAAAAAAAAAAGATATAGGTGTGACTTAGAAAGGAGGTGAAGGCAGGAATTTAGAAAAAATATATACTTTGCTATTGATACATAGTTATGACTATAATATCAGCTCACATTCATGATCTTGGGAGAACTACTGCAGTTACACAGAACTCTGGTAGGAGGAACGATATGGAATTAGACCCCAATTACCTTAAAGTTTTGTAAGTCAGTATTAAATCACAAAAGTACAAAAAAAATTATAAAAGTTTTTCAATGAGATTCACACCTAATGAAAAGTTGAATTTCCCATCCAATCATTATATTTACTTTGAATTGGACCTACTTTGCATTCGGAGGAATTTCTATGATGCTGACTTGAGCCATGACTCTCAGAAGTATTGCTTTGTATAATGACTTTTATCTCTCTTTTTAGGTGTATCCATGTTGGCTACCACAGCTGGTCTTTATCTTGTTCCATTCTGTAAGACCGCAGTCTTGCTGATTATCATAGTGTCTGTATTTGGCGTTTCAATGGGCATTCTGGATACAGGTCAGTGAGTCTTTCTTCAGAGTAAGGACTTTCTACCAGAAAAAGCAGAGCAAAATATGTGCCTCATTCGCTTACAGTGTCTTCTAAAATTAGTGAGTTGGTAATCAGGCCAACCAATTTTATTTTATTATTACTATCATTATTATATTATTTATTTATTTTGCCAATCAGGGTGCCTGTTTTTGAGCAGTGAGGTGAATTGAAAGGTTTTTGTTCCATGATAGTTGTTGATTTACAAGAAAGCCCAAATAAGAGAGGGCATCCATGCTGCACAGGTGAGCAGACTTGCGGTTTTGGAGCAGGCCTTTCTCACTGCAGTAAGGTAGGATTTGCTGTGAGACTTGATTAGCTTTTTAACTGTAGCCCTGTTTACCAAGTCAGGTGCATTTTAGTGTTTTTTGGAGTTTGGTTTGGTTTTTTGATTTTTGTCATCCCCAAAGTTTCACTGTTTTGGGCTGATTTTTCCAGAGAGAGAGAGAGAAAGAGGTTCGGAACCTCCATTTGTTTCAGGCATAGAAGGAACCGTCCAATTTTCAATGCACCCTACCTTTTTAATCAAGAGAAACTTTTACTATGCATTATTTCTTCTCATCCTTTTCTTTTAAGAGTTCTTTGCCTCTTCCTGGAAGACATTCTTTCCCTGCGTCTTGATGTCTTTTAAAACCTACTATATGGGCGCTGGGCAGTAGAGCAGCGGGTTAAGCACACATGGCGCAAAGCATAAAGATCCTGGTTCAAGCCCCCGGCTCCCCGCCTGCGGGGGATGGTCACATCACAGGCGGTGAAGCAGGTCTGCAGGTGTCTTTCTCTCCCCTCTCTCTGTCTTCCCCTCCTCTCTCAACTTCTCTCTGTCCTTTCCAACAGCAATAACAACAAGGCCAACAAAATGGGGGAAATGGCCTCTAGGAGCAGTGGATAAGTGATGCGGGCACTGAGCCCTACCAGTAACTCTAGAGCCCCTCCCCCAAAAGAAAACCTACTATATAACATATTATTATCTAGCCCGTATACCTGTTTTATCTGCTTCCCTGCTTTTTTTGTCCCTGGGACTTCACTACTCAAGGCCGACTCTCTCAGAAGGAGAGACATAAAGATAGAGGGAAGCACACCACAGGATTGAAGCTCCCACCAGTGTTGTGGGGCAGGGCTCAAACTTGGGTCACGAGCACTGTCCAAGTGAGCTATTTTCTCAGTTCCAGACAAGATTTTTATACTTTAGGCTGTGCAACCGGAGAGTGACATTTTATGTTTTTCAGCAAACTACTTTAAAATAACAACAACAAAAGGCTTGCTATATCTTGCATTTAACCTTGTTAGGTGCATGGGAAGTTTAAGTGCAGATACTAGTAGACATTCCACTAGTTTCTATAGTGGTCAAAATCCACTGGAGTTCAGGTTCCTGAAAAGGTGTTTTGTATATGCTTTCTGCTTGAATTATTTTCCTCAGTCACTGTATATGTATATGTATATGTATTTATATTCCGTTTTGTTGCCCTTGTTTTATTGTTGTAGTTATTATTGTTGTCATTGGTATTGTTGTTGGATAGGACAGAGAGAAATGGGAAGAGAGGAGGGGAAGACAGAGAGGGGGAGAGAAAGACAGACACCTGCAGACCTGCTTCACCGCCTGTGAAGCGACTCCCCTGCAGGTGAGGAGGGGAGGGCTCCAACCCAGGTCCTTCCAGGGTCCTTGCGCTTTGTGCCACGTGCGCTTAACCCACTGTGCTACCTCCCAACTCCCCCTCAGTTATTGTCTTTCTTTTTTTTTAATTTCATTATTGCGGAATTAATGTTTTACATTCAACAGTAGATACAGTAGCTTGTACATGCATACCATTTCCCAGTTTCAGTTTTCCATATAACAACACAACCCCCACTAGGTCCTCTGAAGGACCTCTGTTTTCCCTCCCACCCACCCCAGCGTCTTTTCCTTTGGTGCAATACCTCAGTTATTTTCTATCAACTGCAAGTACAGTAATCTTTGGCAATGTGGCTTCTAGTGATAAAATATTCTTTTGTAAATATGTATGTATGCATATATGCCCTCCTGCCCCAAGTTTGTATTAGAACTGTGTTATAAAAAGCTTTAAGCCTGGATGGGGGTCGGGCGGTGGCGCGGCGGATTGGGCGCACATGGCGCAGGGACCTGAGTAGGGGGTCCCGATTCGAGCCCCCGGCTCCCCACCTGCAGGGGAGTCACTTCACGGGCGGTGAGGCAGGTCTGCAGGTGTCTGTCTTTCTCTCCCCCTCTCTGTCTTCCCCTCCTCTTTCCATTTCTCTCTGTCCTATCCAACAACGAACGACATCAGTGACAATAATAACCACAAGGCTACAACAAGGGCAACAAAAGGGGGGGAAATGGCCTCCAGGAGCGGTGGATTCTTGGTGCAGCCACTGAGCCCCAGCGATAACCCTGGAGGCAAAAAAAAAAAAAAAATTAAAAAAAAAAAAAGCTTTAAGCCTGACTCTGAAAGGTAGTGCTTTACTGGTTAGTTGAATTCCATTTATGAATAAGTATGAGGTGTTTCTCAGTTATTGGCCGGTGAAAGCTTCTTAACCATAGAATAGACTTAGTTGTAGCATTTGTTAACTAAGTATATATGATCTTTGTGATATGTTAAATAGATCCATTCATTTTCTGATAGTAATTACCCCAGTTTGTGATGTTACTATGTCTAACTCACTTACCTTCTTCACTTGGTAGGGGGTAACGTCCTCATCTTGGCTGTCTGGGGAGACAAGGGGGCCCCTCACATGCAGGCCTTACACTTCAGTTTTGCCATAGGTGCCTTCGTGGCCCCACTGCTGGCTAAAGTGGCACTGGGCACAGCAGTGCCTGCTGAAAGCCACACAGAAGCTGACTTGAACTGTTCTCTGGTCAACCAGTCATGGGGAGCTGACTCAGACGCTGGATCCGGGATTCCTGACAACACAAATCTGCTGAGGACGTATTTTATTATCGGGACGTACATTTTGGCTGTTTCTGTCTTTTTCTTTGCTCTATTTTTGAAAAAGAGATCCCAAAGTGAAAAAGCGAAAGACTTCACTCGAAGGTCTCGAAGAGCGAAATATCACAAAGCCCTTCTTTGTCTTCTTTTCATCTTCTTCTTTTTTTATGTTGGAGCAGAAGTGACGTACGGCTCTTACATTTTCTCCTTTGCAACCAGCCATGCTGGCATGACAGAAAGCGAAGCAGCTGGGCTGAACTCCATCTTCTGGGGCAGCTTTGCAGCCTGCAGGGGGCTGGCGATCTTCTTTGCTGCGTGTCTGCAACCGGCATCCATGATTGTGCTGAGCAACATTGGCAGCCTGGCTTCCTCCCTAATGCTGGTGCTTTTTGATAGGAACCGAGTTTGCCTCTGGGTGGCCACTTCCGTGTATGGAGCCTCCATGGCCACCACGTTTCCCAGTGGCGTTTCTTGGATTGAGCAGTACACCACTATCCATGGGAAAGCGGCGGCGTTTTTTGTGGTTGGCGCTGCCTTGGGAGAAATGGCTATTCCTGCAGTGATTGGGATCCTTCAGGGACAGTATCCAGACTTGCCTGTAGTTCTGTACACCTCTTTGGGGTCAGCAGCAGCCACTGCCATCTTATTCCCTGTGATGTATAAGTTAGCCACCATACCTCTCGCTCATCAGCGAAAGGAGCACAGGAAGAGTGAGGACCAGAAAGCTCTGCTGTCTGCCTCCGAGCTGAATGACTACGAGGAAGAGAACGAAGAAGATGATGCAGAAAAATGGAATGAGATGGAATTTGAAGTGATAGAAACAGATGATAGGATTAGGAACTCTATAATGGGCACGTCTAGAGAGATTCTGAGAGTGCCCACAGATGACATTCTCATCCACTCAGCTGCTTTATCTGCAGTCAACATCAGTAACTCCCATGTCAATCACCTTATATGAAACTTCGACAAAAGAAGATGAACTATTTTCTGACTTCTGAACAACTGCCAGTTCTATAGAGGCTGATTAATAGCATATTTCATCATACTTTGTGTCAACATTTCTGGATCCGTATTGCAGTGCTCAAGAGTTTGAAACATTGTGTGTATTTCAGAGACTTCCATAAAGAACCCAATATTTTATTTAAAAAAAAAATTTTTTTAACCAGAGCACTATTCAGCTCTGACTTAACTGTGACACACAGGAATTTAACTTGAGACCTCAGAGTCTCAAGGATGAAAGTCATTTTACATACCCATCATGCTATCTTCCTGGTCCTCCCACAATGGTTCTGTACAAGAAGATCTTGTTGTGAGGCCAGTTTTTGATGCGCGACTGATTTGGTAATGTTTTATAAGCTTTACCCCTCAGATCACATAAAGAAGGTATTTATTTTTGAGATGTATGCTGCCATTTTAATAGAACAAAACTGTCTTGTAAGTCAGTGAACCGAAGGAATTATCAACCAGTGGTATTCTGCCAGAGAAGCTGACGAGAGTCACTTTGTAAAGGAGCATCTTTGAAAATGAACAGAGGGTCTGTGGCCATACCTCCCTGAACATACTCGGTCTCGTCTGACCATGGATAGAGGTTTCTTATTAAGTGACCTGCCATATTGGCAGCATTTGGCCAAAGAAATTTTGATTTCTGTGAAGAGAACACCCAGAAGTCTAGAGATCTGTCTTCAAACCACAACTATCATTTCCTCCCCTTCTGTATCTGCAATCTCTTAGTTCATTGGCACCTCAGTGTCTCAACTCCTGCTCTCTCACTGTACAAATGAAAACGAGATGATGTCCGTGTTGGGAATCTGTAAATTTTTTTAATTTGTTCACGTTAGAAATAATGGAAGAATGCATGTCAGTTTAAGAAACCCAGTGTCTGATACTTTGGCTAATGATTTGAATACATTGTTTTTAGTATTGCATTTTATTGATTATCAGAAGTGCTGTTTTTGGCATTTTTGTCATCTGTGGAATCAGATCTTGTTAAAAACAGTCCTCTTTTGGGAGTCGGGCGGTAGCGCAGTGAGTTAAGAACACGCGGCGCAAAGTGCAACGACCAGTGTATGGATCCCGGTTCGAGCCCTTGGCTCCCCACCTGCAGGGGAATCGCTTCACAGGTGGTGAAGCAGGTTTGCAGGTGTCTATCTTTTTCTCCCCCTCTCTGTCTTCCCCTCCTCTCTCCATTTCTCTCTGTCCTATCCAACAAGGATGACATCAGTATCAACAACAATAAAACAACAAGGGCAACAAAAGGGAATAAATAAATATTTTTTAAAAAGTCCTCTTTTAACAGTGTAAGAAAATGTTATTGACAATTTTTTCATATACATATAGAAATAGTGTGTATATATATTTTTCATCAGAGTTATTGCTTGGATTCAGCTCCTACATGGCTCCACTCCCAGCAGCCACTACTGTTATCATTACTTTTTGAAAAATTATATATATTATAAATATATAATATATACATACATATATATGTATGTATATATATATATATATAGAGAGAGAGAGAGAGAGAAGGAGAGACTAAGGAGATAAACTTGCAGCACTGTTCTACCATTTGTGAAACTTACCCCCCTGCCAGTGGGCAGTGGGGGCTGCAGCCTAGACCCTCACATACAACAATGTAGTTGGTCCGAGAGTTGTGGCTTATTAAGCTGTTTAACAATGTGTGTGCTGTACGCGCTGAGCCACCACCCAGTTCCAAAAATTATGTCACATTTCATGGACTGGCAGGATAACTCACCTGGAAAGGGGTCTGCTCTGCCCTACACATGACTTAGGTTCAAGTCCTGCCCCCTCACATCCACACTCTCTCTCTTATTTCTCTGTCTCCGTATCTCATGGGCTACCTGTGAAAGTTAGCCTGGAGAGGTGAGGCCCAGTGGTGGCAACACAATTAGAAAGTGATATTTTATAATTAGTGTCTTAGATTCAGTGAAAGAGAGTAATTCAGTCTATGAGGCAAAGTTTTTGTTTACAGACATTTTTGAAAGTTGTTTTGATATGCTAATTGTTCTCTGTGTTCAAACAGCACTTGAGAGATGCTGTTTTCTGATTTTAAAGCTGCCTCAGACTTTCTACATGAGTATTAGAGCTGTTGGTGGGGCTTCTTGAGGTAGCAGTCCGGTTGGAATCTTCATTTACTATTGACTCCTCGCTGAATGGGATTGGTGATCCCATGGTCAGCTCGGTTACCCAAGCTGCTAGCTTAATTTAGACTCTGCCAGTAGTTGGAATACTTCTATCGCCCCTCTGGAGTCTCTTCCTGAGCTTGAAGTAAGTACCTGGGAAGGTAAAGTAATAATTAGAAAGTAACTTGCAAAAAAAAAAAGAGAGAGAGAGAAATGACCTGCTGGCCAAAGCGGGACCAGAAAGGGCATTGTCATATGAACAGGGCAGAGCGTCCGTGGGGAGCCCTGGGCGAACAGTATCGAGTTCTGTGCTGATACTCGTCATCTCTCCCTCACTGCATTATTAACAGTCCCCTTCCTAATTTCTGTAAATTTGGCTTTTCTTAATGGAAGTACAGATGTTTTCCTGATGACTGCTAGATAACCTGTACCTGCCATAATTTTGGTTCCTAATTTTTAATCTTACTTTTTGGAGAGGAGAAGTTTTATTATTATTATAAATATAGTGAGAATATTCCAAATTTCATCACAGAAGATTAGGGAAGAGAAAAATATATATATTTGGCCAGCACTTGGGCTTCACCACTGCAGACTGCTTTTTTCTTTTTCTTTTTCTTTTTTTCCCCCCCACAGATATATGGATAGACAGAAAGATACCCTTGAACCTGGGTAGTGTGACAAAGCTGTTTTGTTGGCCCAAGTATAAATAATTTCAGTCTTAAAACACTTAGCAAGACTTTAATTTCTTACTAACACAGTTTCCTAGTTAAAGAGTAAAATATTTTAAAAACATTCCTTCTCATCAAAATATCAAAAACAATTTGATTTTGTGATTCTTGGCTAGGTTTCCTCCTGCCTTGGGTAGAAGGAATTGATAACCTGATGCCTATTTTATCTGTCTTACATAAGTTGGGGTCCTGTGGAAATCATCATGTCTCTCTTACATCCTCACCCTTTAGCAACCCTCCTTACTGGCCTTTGTTTTTTGTTTGTTTGTTTGTTTTATGGGTCTATAAGTGTAATCCCCATGTCATGCTAATACCCAAGGTTTCTCCATCAGAGAGAACCAAACTCTGATACACTTTGCCTGAAAAGACTCCCAGGATATCCGGGAACCCTTAGTGCAGGTGGAGAGCAAAGGCCTCTGTTGTTACATGAGAAGGTTTCACCTGTACTTGTACCAAATAAACACCTGTTTTATTGCCCTTAGCATCTGTCTTGTTCTTCCTGACACCTGCATCCGGTCGTGGAAGTGCTTTCCTGGAATGGGTACAGAACCATGCAGAAGCTTAACTGGCGGGTTTGAGGTTCCTTAGGGACTCACATCTCTCTATTAGGACTGACCGGGCTACGCATCTCTTATGGAATTTAAATACATCTTCTCAAGGGTCTACATACTTTTTTTTTTTTTTTTTGCCTCCAGGCTTATTGCTGGGCTCAGTGCTTGCACTACAAATCCACAGTTCCTGGTGGCCATTTTTTCCATTTTGTTGCCATTGTTGTTGTTATTGCTATTATTGGACAGGACAGAGAGAAATTGAGAAGGGAGGGGAAGACAAAGGGGATGAGAAAAACACCTACAGACCTGCTTCACTGTTTGTGAAGTGGCCCCGGCAGGTGGGGTGCCAGGGGATCAAACCAGGACCCTTGCGCCCGTCCTTGTGCTTGGTACTCTGTGTGCTTAACTCAATGCCCTATCACTCAGCCCTCTACATACTTTCTTAGTTATTGTCTTCTTGATTTGTCTTTCTTGGGGTATGTAATGCTATTGTGGAGTAGGATTAAAGTGAACTCCCTCTACAGAAGCTGAGAGAAAAGTTGGCACTAAGATTGTATGGGTCCAGTGTTTGTGGCGATGGATTATGCAGAAGTAACTTCATTTAAGTACTGCCATCATAGGCCCATGACTGATGGCAACTCTGTTTTGGTATGCATTGTAACTATGATCAAAGCATATATCTGTTCCAACTCCTGTGAATCTCTTAATAAAACATTCATGTATTTGTCAAGCCACCCACACAGTCATTCATCCTCATAGACTGAAGAAGCACATGACGTGTGTTTGGTCCTCTCACATCATTTTTTTAAATTTCTTATAAACGGTCAAAGAAGCAGAATACCAATGGCATATATTATGCCAGAGATTGAGTCCAGCCCTCTGGTCACTGTGCCACCTGCTTGGCCATCATAAATACTCTTTCATGAACCCACCATTAGTTAGATATTGAGACATTCTTCTAACCCCTGTGGAGAGCAGTCTGGAGAACTCTCACAAAGCTAGAAGTGGACCTACCCTATGACCCTGCAATTCCTCTCCTGGGGATATATCCTAAGGAACCAAACACAGCCATCCGAAAAGATTTGTGTATACCTGTGTTCATAGCAGCACAATGTGTAATAGCCAAAACCTGGAAGCAACCCAGGTGTCCAACAACAGATGAGTGGCTGAGAAAGTTGTGGTCTATATACACAATGGAATACTACTCAGCTATTTAAAAATGATGATTTCACCTTTTTTACCCCATCTTGGATGGAGCTTGAAGGAACTGTGTTAAGTAAGATAAGTCAGAAACAGAAGGATGAATATGGGATGATCTCACTCATAGGCAGAAGTTGAAAAACAAGATGAGAAGAGAAAACTCTAAGCAGAACTTGGACTGGAGCTGGTGTGTTGCACCAAAGTCAAAGATTCGGGTGGGGGCCCCGGGAGGGTTCAGGTCCTGGAACAGGATGGCAGAGAATCTAGTGGGGTTTGTATTGTTATGTGGAAATGTTATGCGCGTACAAACTATTGTATTTTACTGTTGACTATAAACCATTAATCCCCCAATAAAGAAGTTATAAAAAAAGATGTTAAGACATTCTTGATGGGCTATATTATAACAAATGTGCTATAAGGTGAGTGAGTATGGATCTCTGTGACGTAAGACCTATCTGCTGTCTCTTGAGATCAGGATCTACATAAGGGTATGGAACTTAGCCTGAATAACTTTCTGCATGAATTCTGCGGAGGTACTTCTTTCTTCAGACTCAACTTTCTCAGTTTGGGGGAAACTTATTCTCACAGTTGAACATGAACATCTGAGTCTGACTTTCATTTGGCTGTTGCCTTACAAGTAAAATTGCTGGATCAAAAGAGATTCTATTTTGAGTTTTTTTTTTTTTTTTCTGATTTGGCTTAAGATGTTGTCCTAATGTAGTTTAGCCAGAAGAGAGTAACTACTAGATATTGCACATTGCTCCAAACTCATTTTCAGCTCAGTACCACACATCTGCTTAGTAAGTGAACTCCAAGCTAATACCAGGCGTTTTTCTTGAAGTTTTATTTCTGATTCCAATTTCTGTTTCGTCACGGAACAAGTGTTTGAGAGCTTACTTTGTACAGGACACAACAGACTTCAGTATTATGAAATGTTGGGCATTACGCCAGCTCCCCCTGCTGCATTGCTTGACGCTGTGGTCTATTTACATAATCATTGTTTTGTCTGAGACCCGCCCTGCCTGCAGGGCATTGGTTTAATCCCCACTGGTTAGATGGAATTCTCGCTCTTTTCCTTCTCTCCACCCACTCTCCTACCCACTTCCTTTTTCCGACCTGCCACTTCCGTCTCAAAAGATATAAAGGGCAGGTTCTTCTGATCAATAAAACATTGCATTGCGTTCCTGCTCAGCCATGAGAGTTCCTGGTTCCTCCACCGCATTGCTGAGTAAGCAGCAGCCTAGGTTGGCTCCAGTCGAATTCTCTCCAACCCGGAGAGCACGTACCTGGGAAGAAACATCCTCAAGCTTTCCCGGCAATGACCTTCCTCCCCTATCACTGTCATACTGAGTGCTGTGGAGTTTTGATCACGGTTTTCTATTAAACAAGTGCTTTTGTGTCCATGAACACGGATCACTGTGACTGGAAAGATCTTCAGCCCTTGGAGGTGGGCAAGTGCTAGAGTCAGGCTTTTCTCTTTCTCACAGAAACTGCCTTCTGGGCTTTTCTCCCTGTTCCTCCTTCCATGTCCATCCTCAGTATCACACTCCAGAAGGAACTTGTCTGACTGTTGCAGTTGCTCTGTTACTGAACAGAACCCTTTATCTCAGCCTGTGATTGGTCCCCACGCAGAGGGTCACTTCTACACCCCTGCCCTGACTGCTCTGAATCAGGGCTGTGACTCCAGATTCCAGAACCAGTTTTATGCCGCTGTAGCTTTTGATTTTTCTCCGGGAGCAAAGTATCTCCTGGCTGTGATATGGGAAGTGCTTAGTCACATTGAAGGGGGACAAAGTGCCATCCACACTGCTGCTACCACCTCCCTGCATCCCCAAGGGGGCAATGTAATTGCAGCCTGTACTCTTGTCCCTGTTCCAACGATAAGCTTTTATTACAGTGATTTTAATCCTGGCTGCTGATAGAATGACCTGGATGGGGTGTTCCAACATTACTGACTTCCAGAGTTTTTCTTAACTATGAATTTAATTGGGTTCTACTGGACTTGGGTATTGCTGTGTTTATTTATTTTTATCAGAGCACTGCTCATCTCTGGTGCTAAAGATTGAATCTGGGATCTGAGAGCCTCGAACAAGAATGTCATTTTCCTAACCATTATTTTGTCTCTCCAGCCTGGTATTGCAATTTTGAAAATACTTTCAATAATTGCAATGGGAAGCTGAGGTGGAAAACAATGGTTTTCATTCCATGCAGAGAACTGGAACATTTACTAGTTACAGTAATTATTTAAGGTTAACTTACATTTTGGTTAAGTCAGCTGCTTTTGTAGGTGCTCAAAACTCTGTCCATTTTCTCTCTAAACAAACCAAAAATGAGAAGGGGGGCAGGTGGTAGTACACAAGGTTAAGCGCACTAAGTGCAAGGACCAGCGCAAGGAACCAGGTTTAAGCCCCTGGCTCCCCAACTGCATGGGGGAAGCTTCACAAGTGGCGAAGCAGGTCTACAGGTGTCTCTCTTTCTCCTTCTCTATCTCCCCTTCCTCTCTCAACTTCTCTCTGTCCTATCCAGTAAAATGGGAAAAAGAGCCACCAGGAGCAGTAGATTTGTAGTGCTGGTACTGAGCTCTGAAAGCAAAAAGCAAACAAAACAAAACAAAAAACCAGCAAGGAAGAGCTGTATTTCCTGTTACCTCCACTGCAGCTTGGTCAGTTAAGGGTGGTATTGAGTATGAGTGTTTACAATCCTGCCTCAAAAGGAACCAAGCCTGGACCTTTTGGAAGGAAAACGTTGAGACAGGTTTTTGCTAATCAATTTTGACCTGGAAGTCACGGTGTGGTAGTTATCTCAGAGATTTGTGATACTGCATTTAGACTGCTCTCTGTCCACATGATTTTGTACACTTTAAAAATGCACAAAATATTGATATAAAATACATAATTTTTTAAAAATTTTATATTTATTTATTTTCCCTTTTGTTGCCCTTGTTTTTTTTAATTGTTGTAATTATTATTGTTATAGATCTTGTCATTGTTAGGACAGAGAGAAATGGAGAGAAGAGGGGAAGACAGAGATATTTTATTTATTGTTTGATTTTTTTATTAGTGATTTAATAACAATTGACAAGACTATAAGAGACGCCCAACAAAGTTCTGTTCCCTTCCCCAACCTCCATAGTTCTCAAAGTCTTAGAGACAGTAGCTCATGTCACTGTTTTAGAAAATGGCATCTATCATTTTGATGACAAATGCTACTTTAGGCTCTTTGGTTCTCTTCAGAATTTATGATCTGATTTCTGAACTTCCCGAGCACCTATCTTGGTTAATATTTAAATTGAGTAATAATTCCCTGGTAAAGATGATTGGATATTTCCGTTTCAGAACAGAAAGCATGTATGCAACTTTGCACATCAGGCAGAATGGCAATGCCTCTTGAATCCATTCAGTGCAGGGCCCAGCAGCTGAAAGTCTGGCGTTCGTAGCCACAGCCCCATATTTTAAATATTTTGTTTAAAACAACCACAGAAATCCATAGAAATTCCTCAATTGCTGGGGTGCTTGATCTGCCTGCCTAGGGCTCCTGGTTTGACCTGCCTCCCCAGTGTGGTTCCCTGGCTTCTCGCATATGAAGCACACTATGGATGTAGATGTAGACACAGGTCATATATATGTGGTCATATACATAGGTCATATATATATCATGTGCAATAAATAAAAGACAATTATATGGGAATCGGGCAGTAGTGCAGCAAGTTAAGTGCACGTGGTGCAAGGCACAGTGACCAGTGTGAGAATCTGGGTTTGAGCCCCTGGCTCCCCACCTGCAGGTGGGGGGGGTCACTTCACAAGTGGTAAAGCAGGTCTAACGTGTCTTTCTGTCTCTCTCCCCTCTGACTTCTCCTCCTCTCTCGATTTCTCTCTGTCTTATCCAACAACAACTACAGCAATAACAAAATCAAGAAGGGCAATGAAATAGGAAGAATAAGGGCCTCTAGGAGCAGTGGATTCATGGTGCAGGCACCTAGCCCCAGCGATAACCCTGGAGGCAAAAACAAAAACAAAACTGTAATGATAATTTGGTTAAAGGCTTCTAATTTAGAGCCTGATTCAAGTCAACAGGAATGTCCTCAGCTTTGCTTCTACACTGTATGGGAGCCTCAGAAACTTTCAATGCCACCACGACTACTGCTAGAACCCAGTACCTACAACTATTCCTGGCAGCCCTCCTTTCCTCCCTCCTCTCCTCCCTTCCTTCCACTCATCTTTCATCCCTTTGTCTTCCTTCCTTCATTTCTTTTTCTTCTTTCTTTCCATTCTTTTTTTCCCCTTTTTTTCATAGAGGTGAAAGTGAGATAGAGAGAGAGAGATAGAGAAGAGAGAGACACCTGCAGCACTGCCCCACCTTTGGGAAGCTTCTCTCCTTCAAGTGGAAACGAGGGCCTTGAACCTGGGTTCTCATGTATGTGAGCTCTGCCTGGTGAGGCACCACTCGGCCCTGGGAAATATATATATATTTTTATTTTCCCTTTTGTTGCCCTAGTTTCTTATTGTTGTTGTTGATATTGTCATTGGATAGGGCAGAGAGAAATGGAGAGAGGAAGGGAAGACAGACAGGGGGAGAGAAAGACAGACACCTACAGACCTGCTTCACCACTTGTGAAGTGACTCCCCTGCAGGTGGGGAGCCAGGGGCTGGAACTGGAATTCTTTTTTTTTAAATATTTTTATTTATTGATTATTGTATAGAAGAGACAGAGAGAAATTGAGAGGAGTGGGAGAGATAGAGAGGGAGAGGAAGACAGAGAGACACCTGCAGCCCTACCTCACCACTTGTGAAGCTTTCACCCTACAGGCGGGGACCAGGGGCTTGAACCTGGGACCTTGTGCACTGTAATGTTTGTGCTCAACTAGGTGTGCCACCCCCTGGCCCCAGAACTGGGATTCTTAATGCCGCCAGTCCTTGCGCTTTGCACCACCTGCAATTAACGCACCGCTACCGCCTGACTCCTGGGAAATATAATTTTTTAAGGGAAAGGTTAAGCTGAGTTTAGCATATTGCCCTTATATATATTGTTGTGGCTGAATTGTGTTGTCCCCAGTGTAGGTGTTAAAGACCTAGCCTCCAGCCTGTTTCTGGACACAGAGCCTTTAACAAGGACGTTACATTTAAGGGAACTCACTGAGATCAGCTCCCGTCCAACATAGCTCGTGTCCTTCTAAGAAGAAAACTGACCACAGACAGGCAGGAGGAGAGTCCCCGTGAAGTCACTGAGAGAAGACAGCCACCTATGAGCCAAGGAGAAGATCCCCGAGGAAACTAATACTCCAGGGTTTGCGGTCTCAGTTTTCTGACTTTTTCTCAGTGCTGTGATAAATTTTTTTTATTGTTTCAGCCACCCAGTGTGAGAATGTAGTTATTGCAGACTTACCAAACAAATACAATAGTAAGACCATGATTCCATCCTGACTTCTCTGGGCAGATGACCTCACTAATGTGTCCTGGAACCTCACCTCTCCAGAGCCCTGCCCAACCAGGGAAAGATAGAAAAAGGCTGGGGGTAGGGATTCACCTGCCAATGTCCAAGTCCAGCAGAGAAGCAATTACAGAAACCAGAACTCCCACCTTCTGCACCCCAAAAACACTTTTGGCCCATACTCCCCGTGGGAGAGAAGTGATAGGAGGAAGAGGATAAGAGGGCTCTGGACTCCAGCTCCATCAGGACCTGGAGAGAGAAGAGGAAAAAGGGAGGAACATTTGGATGTAGTAATAGGGTCGTGAGTGGCTTGGAATGGAAGAGAAGACTGGACTTGGAAGAAATAGAAAGCAATTATGTACACATCCAGACAGATAGTTGTAGAGACAGTAGTTAACCCATGTCTGCAACCTTGGGAGAACCACAGTGGTTTGCAATGAAGGGATAGGGGATTCAGAACCTTAGTGGTGGAAACGGTGTGGAATTACACCCCTGTTGACATGTAATATTGTAAGTCATTAATTAAAAAAACAAATACAATAGTAAGCACACAAGAATTGTTAATTACTGTTTTTATTTTATCTTTATTTATTTATTGGGTAAAGGCAGCCAGAAATTGAGAGAGAAGGAGGTGCTAGAGAGGGAGAGAGGCAGAGACACTTGAAGCTCTGCTTCTTCACTTGTGAAGCTTTCCCCCACAGGTGGGGCCTGACATGCCCTCAACCAGGTGTGCCAGCCAGCACCAGTTGCTGTTTTTTTTTTTTAATTTATTTACTAATTCCAAGCACCCTGCCTAAGGAAGTGGGGGGAGACCTTTATAAATAAGGAATTTTGGGACCGGGTGATGGCAAACCTGGTTGAGCACACATGCTACAATGCACAAGGGTCAAGCCCCCGGCCCCTATTTTCAGGGGGAAAGCTTCACGAGTGGTGAAGCAGGGCTGCAGGTGTCTCTCTGTCTCTCTCCCTCTCTAAATTCCCCTTTCCTCTCAATTTCTAGCTGTCAGTATCCAATAAATAAATAAAGATAATTATTTTTTTTTTAATGAGGGATTTTAGGGCTGGGTGGAACACACAGGTTAAAATGTACAGGGACCAGGGGCTGGGTGGTATCGCACTGGGCTAAGAGCACACAGTGGGGAGTCGGGTGGTAGCGCAGCGGGTTAAATGCACAGCACAAGGACCAGCTTTAGGATCCTGGTTTGAGCCCCTGACTCCCCACCTGCAGGGGAGTCACTTCACAGGCGGTGAAGCAGGTCTGCAGGTGTCTGTCTTTCTCTCCCCCTCTGTCTTCCCCTCCTCTCTCCATTTCTCTGTGTCCTATCCAACAACAACAAGAATAACTACAACAATAAAACAACAAGGGCAACAAAAGAGAATAAATAAATAAATATTTAAAAAAAGAGCACATAGTATGAAGCACTAGGACCAGCGGAAGGATTCAGGTTTAAGCCTGTGGCTCCCCAGCTGCAAGGGGGTCTATAGTACTGAAGCTTTTCCCTTCACTGTTGCGGCACTGTGCTGACTTTTTGTCTTGTGAAGTCTTCAAATTCTTCAAGACTTAAGAATTTTCTCCTAGAATAGCTAGGGAGGTGACTCAATGAAAACATGGCTCTTCTATGTGAAGGTCCTGAGTTTGATTCCCCAGCACATAATGTTCTGATTCCCTCTCTCTCTCTCTCTCTCTCTCCCTCTCTCCCTCTCTCTCATAAACAAATAGTTCTCTGAAAAACAGAGAGTGATTTCCCCCAGAAACTCTCAAATATCTAATTCATGGTTGCTAACTGTTGTCAAAGTTCATTACATTCCCAGAACTTCTTCATACCTGGAGCTTTGTGCCTTCTGATGACCTCCACCCACTTCACGTTGCTCCATGCCCTGCCTGGCTGCCTCTGACAGCCACCAACCTGTTCTCTGGATCTAAGTTTGATGGCTCACTTGGACATGAGTTCAGTCCCTTGGCCACCACATGGGAACACCTCCACAGGGAAGCATTGCCAGTGGTACAGTAGTACTGGGGGGTCTCCTCCTCTTTGTCTTTTACCCTCGTATTTTTATTTGGTTTTATTTTATTTTATTTATAAAAAGGAAATACTTACAAAACCATAGGATAAGAGGGGTACAACTCTACACAATTCCCACCACCAGCTCTACGTATCCCATCCCCTCCCCTGATAGCTTTCCTATTCTTTATCCCTCTGGGTGTATGGACCCAAAGTCATTGTGTGTTGCAGAAGGTGGAAGGTCTGGCTTCTGTAATTGCTTCCCCAATGAACGTGGGCATTGACAGGTTGATCCATACTCCCAACCTGTCTCTCTCTTTCCCTAGTGGTGTGGAGTTCTGGGGAAGCAGAGCTCCAGGACACACTGGTGGGGCTGTCTGTCCAGGGAAGTCTGGTCGGCATCCTACTAGCATCTGGAACCTGGTGGCTGAAAAGAGAGTTAACATATATAAAGCCAAACAAATTGTTGACTAATCATGAACCTAAAGGCTGGAATAGTGCCAATGAAGAGTTGGGAGGGGTCTCTGTTTAGTAGGTAGCTAGTAGGCATATTTTACTTATATTCCAAAGAGCCTGTGGCTATACTAGTTTTTTTTCTTACCCTTGAGCCTGAAATCTGATATGCAGGTGGATCCCAGGTCCCATGAGATAGAACATAGGTTCACATGTATCCATAAATTAGGGCAAAATATATACCTGAAAGCAAAAGTACACAATAGTCTGTAGTGAGTCAGTATAAAGTTCATAATGAAATAGTGTCTACTTAGACTTAGATGCCCTCCTCACCTATTTCCTATTATACTTTCCTCACTCACTCCCAAGCTATCCTTATCAAAGCAAGGACTGCAAAAGCTGAATAAGGGCAACAGAGTGGCATACTTTTAACAATGACTCTTTAGTCACTTTCAGGCCACCCCCATCAGCTGGGGCCCAAATCGGGGAGTCCTGAGATTCCCAAACAGACATGATGGGTCTAGACCTCGAATAAATCCCTCTCTCCATTGTTACCAGTTACCCCTATCAGGAACAACACAATAGACCCCTTTGTGGGCCCCCATAGGGCCTTGTCCTCAACTTGGATCAACAACAGCAGAGAATGTTTGCCGGGCTAGCCTGAGGGTGCTTCTTCCCAGGCATGTGCTCTCTGGGTTGGAGAGAACTCAACCAGAGCCAACCTAAGCTGCTGCGCAGGAAAGGGATCAGGAACTAGCATCGAGAGAGAGACTCTGGGACTCACAGAGTAGGAACACACAATACCCCGCAGCATTTATTGATCTGCCTTTAACTATCTTCTGAGACGGAAGTGGAAGGGTAGAAAAAGGAAGTACATAGGATAAGGGGGCGGAGTGGAAAAGAGCACAAACCAATGGGGATTAAACCATAGAAAACAGGCTGTGACTAGGAGAGGAGGCGGAGTGGAAAAAGAGCGTGAACCAGTGGGGATTTAACCAGGGCGGGTCTCAAACAAAACAATGATTATGTAAATAGACCACAGCGTCAAGCAATGCAGGGGAACCTGGTGTGACACGGATAGAAACAGGAGCAGAACTAGCTAAAGGAGAAATGTTGACCAACAAATGTTCCATCCTCTGAAGGGAGGCTGGACAACATACTCTATGCTACACCTGAGGAAGATGGGTCGATATTGGGGCAGCTTGGAATGTTCCTACTCATGACCACAGAATGTGAGCTCAGATCTACAGGGACACAGAGGTCACATAGGCTCCTAAGCTGAATATGGGCCCCAGACCAAATCAAATCGATGGAATTTACAGTCAGCAATACCTATACACCTTTCCCATATATATATATATATATATATATATATATATATATATATATATATTTTTTTTTTTTGTCGTCACCGCTACAAGCCAACTTTTCCAGGTAGACAGAGACACAGACAAAGACACCACATCACTGATGCTCCATTCATTGTGGGGAGACCCCCTGCCTGAACATGGGCTGTGTCTGTGGTAAAGCAGGTGTCTTACACAGGTTAGTGTGAGCTATCTTGATGGCCTTCACCCTCTATCTTAGGGAGAAAAAGTGTTCACTGGTAGTGGTGGAATCATGTAGATGTGAAGCCCCAATAAAAACCCTGATGGCAAAAGAAAAAAAATCTATATATAAGTGCTATATACTATTTGCCTATCTCTGATTTGTTTCACATATCAAATGCCGTCAAGTCTATCTGTGTTGTTGCAAATGGCAGAATTTCCTTCTTTCATTGGCTGAATAATACTCTAATATACATCCCATGCATATATGTCCCTTCACTCACTCTCCACATCTTCATTATCCATTCAAATGCCAATGAACACTGAGTTTCTTTCTTTCTTTCTTTCTGTATCTTAGTTATTATAAGTAATGTTACAAAGATCATTGGGATATATATATATATATATATTAGTTTCCTTTGGGTAAATCTCCATTAATAGAATTGCTGGATTTTTTTCCCCTAGATATCACCTTACTGTTTTTCATAACTGCTACACTGATCCATATTCCTACTAACAATTCACAATAATTTTTTCTGTAGAGGACAAAAAAAAATGCTTTCTCTCTCATAATCATGCCAAAAAAAAAAAAAAAGGTGGGGTAGGGGGTTAACTAATGGGTAAAACTGCACACACAGGAACTTCACAAAGATGTTCCAAGAAATTATCAAAGCAGACTTCTTTTGTATCTTTTATACCAAAAAAGCAGCAATCTGTGGAGAACTGGTAGAACAACAGAGATCTTTTAAGTTTGGCAGTTAACTGGGTGGACTAAGAACTTATTTGCTGGGAGTCCAGTGGTGGCACAGTGGGTTAAACGCACGTGGCGCAAAGCACAAGGCCCAGAGGAAGGATTCCGGTTCGAGCCCCCCCCACCTCCCCACCTACAGGGGAGTCAGTCACTTCACAAGCAGTGAAACATGTCTGCAGGTGTCTGTCTTTCTCTCCCCCTCTCCGTCTTCCCCTCCTCTCTCCATTTCTCTGTCCTATCCAACAACAACGACATCAATAACCACAACAACGTTAGACAAGAAGGGCAACAAAAGGGAAAATAAATAAATATAAAAAAATAAAAATAAATTATTTGCTGTATAAGTACCATGCGCTAACCGATTGCGCCATGGAGTTCCAAGAATTTATTTGCACAAGCTGAACAGACCCTGCATTCTTTGTCTACGTTGAAGAAGCTATTTTCTTCCCTCCTGGCACAGGGAGATCACCCTTCTCAGGGGAAAGTCAGCTCCTGCTTTCAGGGAAACCTGGTCAGTCTCATCCTTGCATCTGTTGCTATTCAGGTAACAGCAATTCAGAATAATCACTATGCTACTGTAACCCATGCTGGGGTGGACTGCCCAGATTCCTGACAGTTTTCTCTACATCCCTGCCAAGGTTGTGTTTGTTTGTTTATTTTATTTTATGGAGGGGATTAATGGTTTACAGTAAACATTAAATGCAGTACATGTATAAAATCTGTTTTCTGCAAGACATTCTTTTTTTTTAATATTTATTTCCCATTTGTTGCCCTTGTTTTTCATTGTTGTTGTAGTTATTATTATTGTTGGATACGACAGAGAGAAATGGAGAGAGGACAAGAAGACAGAGAGGGGGAGAGAAGGATAGACACCTGCAGACCTGCTTCACCACCTGTGAAGCTGCTCCCCAGTAGGTGGGGAGCCAGGGGCTGGAACCGGGATCTTTACGCTGGTCCTTGCGCTTTGCACCACGTGCGCTTAACTCCCTGTGCCACCGCCTGACTCCCTGTGGAAAACATTGCAACCCCACACTTAGGTCCTGCCCCAGCACTGTGCACCAAGCCCTGCAAGCCCTGCCTCCCCTGGTGCAATCCACCAGACCCCAGTCCAAGTTCCTCATTGTGTCCCCTTTCTGTTCTTGTTTCTCAACTTCTGTCCATGAGTGGGATCATCCCATCTTCTTCTCTTTCTGGCCGATCTCACTTAAGACGGTTCCTTCAAGTTCCATCCAAGATGAGGTGAAGAAGGTGAATTCATTATTTTCATCAGCTGATGTTTATTTAATTTTTTTAAACTACCTCCAGGATGATTGCTAGGGCTCAATGCTGGCACTACAAAGACAAGATATTTTTTTTTCCTTTTCTTCTTATTTCCTTTCTTACTCTATTTGACAGGTCAGAGAGAAATTGAGAAGAAAGGGAAGACAGAGAGGGAGCTAGAAAGACACCTGAAGACCTGTTTCACTGCTTGTGAAGTGTCCCCCCTGCAGTTGGGGAGCCTGGGGCTCAAACTGTTGTCCTTACAAAGGTCCTTGAGCTTAGCATTATGTGTGCTTAACTGGGTACTCCATTGCCCAGCCCCCTTAAATACTTTTCTCTCAAACAATGTTACTTTTTTTTTCTTTTAATTGGGTAACAGGGGTATCCATGTACAAACATTAATGTGACCAATTTAGCTTACTAAGTTTTAGTTAATGCTTTTATCTAGCTAGTTGGTCTCGTTTCACTTCTATCAGAAAATAGAATGTGAGCTTCTTTTATCAGTAAATATTTATAAATGTATAGGAATGTCAAATTGAAGTGCTAGTTATAAAACTCTACAATGATTTTGTTATAAAACTCTACAATGGGGAGTTGGGCGGTAGCACAGTGGGTTAAGTGCAGGTGGCACAAAGTACAAGGACTGGCATCAGGTTCTTGGTTCAAGCCCCCGGCTCCCCACCTGCAATGGGAGTCGCTTCACAGGCGGTGAAGCAGGTCTGTAGGTATCTGTCTTTCGTTCCCCCTCTCTGTCTTTCCTTCCCCTCTCCATTTCTCTCTGTCCTATCCAACAACAACGACAGTAATAACAATAATAATAACAACAACAATGACAATAAACAATAAGGGCAACAAAAGGGACAAATGAATAAAGTTTTAAAAAAAAATTAAACTCTACAATGCTACAATGATTTTATTTTTGTTTGTTTCAAATGCATCTGACTTAAGACACAGACATTCTTTCTTTTCTAAATCCTTAAAAAAAAAAGTGCAGTCAGTCCTGTGTCTTATTTTATATGGTGGGGCTAATTTTCAGAAAGATGATCAACTTTCTTGTTTCCTACAGTCAGTAAAAATCTATCAAAAAATGGGAGTCGGGCTATAGCACAGTGGGTTAAGCGCACGTGGCACAAAGCGCAAGGACCTGCATAAGGATCCCAGTTCAAGCCCCCGACTTTCCACCTGCAGGGGAGTCACTTCACAAGTGGTGAAGCAGGGACCTGCAGGTGTCTCTCTTTCTTTCCCCCTCTCTGTCTCTCCCCCCCATTTCTCTCTGTCTTATCTAATAACAACGACATCAATAACAACAACAACAATCACTACAACAATAAAACAAGGGCAACAAAAGGAAATAAATATTTTTTAAAAAATTTAAAAATCTATCAAAAAATCAAAATGTAACTTACAAGGTGACAAATCCACTGTTCTTGGAGGCCTTTTTTTTTTTTTCTATTTTATTGGGTAAGACAAGAGAAAATTGAGAGGGGAGGGGAAGCTAGGAGAGAGAAAGACAGACACCTGCAGACCTGCTTTGCTGCTTGTGAAGTGTCTCCCCTGCAGGTGGGGAACCAGGGTGCTGGAACCTGAATCCTTGCGCTTAGTATTATGTGTGCTTAATCGGGTACACTGCTGCCTGGCCCTCTAAATGTTATTTGTATTTTCTCTAATTATGTTCAAACTCTAGAGATACTATATTCGGATTTTAAAAAGAGTTTCAGGGTTTTGGTGTAATAGGAGGAGGGAGGGAGGACTTTGGATGTGACTTTTAGAATTCTTTTTCTGCCTTGGAAACAAGCCTCATCTGATCCCAGGTTTTCGGGATTCGCTCCTCATTGAATGTGACCAAGATCACTGTCAGTGCTATTAACCAAGCTGCTAAGTTAATTTACAACGGGACACAGACTTCACCAGTGATTGGAATACTTATATCACCTTTTGGATGTCTGCTTGAGAGTTTAGTACCCAGGAACCCAGAGTAATAATTAGAAAGTGACTTTCTGGGGGCCAGGCAGTAGCATAGCAGGTTAAGCACAGAGACCCATGCAAGGATCTCAGTTAGAGACCCCGGTTCGCCATCTGCAGGGTGGGGTGGGGTCACTTCGCAAGCGATGAAGCAGATCTGCAGGTGTTTTTCTCTCCCCCTCTCTGTCTTCCCCTCCTCTCTCGATTTCTCTCTGTCCTATCCAGCAACAACAGCAGCAATGGCAACAATTAACAATAAAGGCAACAAAATGGGAAAAATGGCCTCCAGGAGCAGTGGGTTCCTAGTGCAGGCACTGAGCTGCAGCAGTAATCCTGGAGGCAAAAACCAAACCAAACCAAACCAAACCAAACCAAAAAGAAGTGACTTTCTGGGTAACAAGTCAGGGATCAGAAAGAGCAAGTCATATGAATCTGCAAAAGTGGTGTGGGTAGCCCTTGATGAATGGATAGTGCTAATGATCATACGCACTTCTCTTTACCAAGTTTCATGCTGGTAATTTACTATTTCTACTTCACTGCATTCTCAGCTCTCTCTTATCTAATTTCTATAAGTCTGACTTTTTAAAAATTTTATTTATTTGTTGCCCTTTTTATTGTTGTTGTAGTTATTGTTGTCATTGTTGTTAGATAGGACAAAGAGAAATGGAGAGAGGAGGGGAAGACAGAGATGGGGAGAGAAAGCTAGACACCTGCAGACCTGCTTCACCGCCTGTGAAGCGACTCTCCTGCAAGTAGGGAGCTGGGGGCTCGAACCGGGATCCTTATGCGGTCCTTGCGCTTCGCTCCACGTGTGCTTAACCCGCTGCGCTACCGCTCAACTCCCAAGTCTGACTTTTTAAATAAATTATTTTTATTATCTTTATTTAGTTATTGGATAGAGACAGCCAGAAATTGAGAGGAAGGAGATAATAGGGAGTAAGACAGCCCTGCAGCCCTGCTTCATCACTCACAAATAAATCAATAAAAACGTGGAAGAATATGGGGAAATCCACCATAGTTGGGGCTGGGAAGTGGCACACATGATCAAGTGCACATAGGACTGAGCGCAAGGACCTGCTCAAGGATCCAGGTTTGAGTCCCCCGGCTCCCCAGCTGCAGGTGGGACGCTTCATGAGCGGTGAGGCAGGTCTGCAGGTGTCTGTCTTTCTCCCTCTCAGTATCCCCCTCCTCTCTCCTTTTCTGTCTTTAAATAAATAAATAAATAAATAAATAAATAAAGGCCGCCAGGAGCAATGGATTCACAGTGTTGGCAACCAGCTCTAACAATAAGCCTGGAGGCAAAAAAAAAAAAGATTGTAGGCACTGTTAAAATTTCATCATGTAATTCCATATTGGAAAAAGAACAGTAATATACAAAGCCAAACAAATTGTTGAGCAATCATGGACCCAAAGCTTGGAAAAGTGGAGAGGAAGTATTAGGGAGGTACTCACTGCAAACTCTAGTATACTTCTGCTTTCTTACTTTGGTGAAGCCAGACCTTCTACCTTCTGCAACCCACAATGACCCTGGGTCCATGCTCCCAGAGGGATAGAGAATGGGAAAGCTATCGGGGGAGGGGGTGGGATATGGAGATTGGGCGGTGGGAATTGTGTGGAGTTGTACCCCTCCTACCCTATGGTTTTGTTAATTAATCCTTTCTTTAATAATAAATAAATAAATAAATAAATAAATAAACAAAAAAACAAAAAAAAAGAACAGTAAGGTTCCAAGAACTAGTAGCTGTCCTTAGCATCAGTTTTGTTTTGTTTTTCCTGCCTGCCTGCACGGGGCAAAAAGTTCCAAGAGAGAGCAGGAAAATAAGGTAAAAGAAGAGAAACTCCCGGACTGCGCACTGAACGAGGAACCTGGAGCCCGAGAGGTGAGAGCGCCGCCACTCAGCTGATGCGTCCACCCTCGGCTCTCTGAGGACCCACTAGTGTCTCCTGCCTGCCTGATGGGGGCCCAAGGCCCTGAGACAGCGGGACAGAAAGAAAGAAAAGATTGCTCTCCAGCCAGGCACCGAGTCCAGGACATGGTGCCTGAGAGGTGAGAGCGCCGCCACTCGGCTGATGCGTCCACCTTCCTATTCTAGGCTCTCTGAGGGCCCACTCAGCACTCAGCACCCAGCACCCAGCACCCAGCACCCAGCACCAAGCTCATAGCTTAGTGTCTGCTGGTCCAGAAGAATCTGATACTGAAGGTGTTTTTTTGTTTTTGTTTTTGCTTTTGCTTTTTGCTTAGCGACAGATCATCATACATTTAGTAGCTTGAAGCGACTTTTTTTTTTTTTTTTTTAAGTTTCTTTGAGTCAGGGATTTTTGGCAAGAGTTCACTGGGTCCTTGCTCTGGCCCTGTGAGAGCTACATCCACGTTTGCTAGAGCTGCAATCCAGGGCCTGGTGGTCGTCGACAGAAATCGATGCCCCTGGTTTTACTGGCTGTCAGCTGGCACCAGTCTCAACACAACAACAGCCTGCACTGCTGTGGGCCTCTCCCAGCACGACGCTTGCTTCTTGAGGGCTTATACCAAGTCTCTAAGTGGGAGCCTTACATAACGTAAGGTAATCAAAGACGTGAGAGCTCTCCCCCTCTACCATATTCTGTTGGCCTAAGCACATTACAGATTCTGACAGAGGCCAAGGGGTATGGCTAGAGGTTCCTTTTTTTTTTTTTAATATTTATTTATTCCCTTTTGTTGCCCTTGTTTTAGTTATTGTTGTTGTTGTTGCTGGAGAGGACAGAGAGAAATGGAGAGAGGAGGGGAAGACAGAGAGGGGGAGAGAAAGAGATACCTGCAGACCTGCTTCACCACCTGTGAAGCCACTGCCCTGCAGATGGGGAGCCGGGGCTCGAACCGGGATCCTTACGACGGTCCTTGCTCTTTGTGCCACGTGAACTTTCTGCTGTGCTACCGCCCAGCCCCCTGTTTGAAATTTTACTACACTGTCAGGTCAGACGAGGGTTTGGTGTAATAGGGAAGATTAAAGAGATTTAAGGTGTGGTTCCAAGTTTACATAAACTTTTCCTTTTTAATTGACGTTTTTATTGAGATTACTGTAGATTTTATGCACTTGTATAGAGTGAGTTTTTCGTGTTGGTTGACTGAAGGGTGTTTGCTTGGTGTGGAAGGACAGGGATTACACTAATATTTCTCCTCTATTTTAATGTGAATTAAAATTCTCTGTTAAAATGAAGATTCTAATTCATTGGGGCTGGCTTGGGTAAAGGCTTGGGCCTTCATTTCTATCAAGCTCCTATGAAATCTCACTAGGTAAAGGCTGTAGTAGAGTCCAGTTCCACCAAGGAAAAAGTTTTGGCCCAACAGGGAATTTTTGCCAGAGCACTGCTCAACTCTGACTCTGAATTTGGACCTTTGATGCCTCAAGGCATGAAGGGCTTTTTGCATAACCATTATGCTGTCTCCCTAGTTGCCAACAGAGTATTTAATTACTTAGTGAGAAATGGGGGTAGGGCTAGATAGCATAACGGTTATGCAAACAGACTTTCATTTCTGAGGCTCCAAAGTCCCAGGTTCAATCCCCCACACCACCATAAGCCTGAGCTGAGCAGTGCTCTGGTGAAGGAAAGAAGGAAAGAAGGGAGGAAGGAAGGAAGGAAGGAAGGGGTCATGGTTTATAAGGTATCTTAATGTAGTTCTTTTTTTTTTTTTTGGCATTATCTTTTTTTTTTTAATAATTTATTTCTTTATTGGGGAATTAATGTTTTACAATGTAGTTAATGTAGTTTTAACATCAGAGCCAGGATATGGCGCAAGGATCTGGGTTCTCGCCCCACCTCTCCTCCTGTAGGGGCTTGAACCTGGGTCCTTGCACATTGTAATGTGTGTGCTTAACCAGGTGCGCCACTGCCTGGCCCCCACTTCCTTAAATTTCTACCATCAACTTTTTAATACTTCCCTTAATTTTACAATAAATCTTATTGAAATTTTCTCTTAACAAATAAGCATTAAAAACAACCTCAAAAGATTCTTGGATGTTACTATGAAAACACTGTAAACTGGCATTTGCCCATTTCCTGGTGTTAAGCTGCATTTGAACGAGGTAAAAGCTCAGTGACAAAGGATATTACATTAAATATTTAAAAAGAAGAAGAATGACTCTGAGTAAAGCGATCCAGTGGCCCCCAAGTCAAGACTCCTCTATGTGTTCTGCTTGTCCAGACTAAGGAAGCCTTCCATTCCTATGCACTCACACTCACACTCACACTCACACTCACTAAACTCTCCCTACGGTCTTAGTCTCGGAGCAGCTGCTAATTCTTTCCCACAGCTTCCACTTCTTAGCTCCCTTTCGTTACTTCTGCAGGTCCCTGAGCACAGGATATACCTATTCTAATAAGAATCTCTGGGGAGTCGGGCGGTAGCACAGTGGGTTAAGCACACGTGGCGCAAAGACCGGCGCAAGGACCAGTGTAAGGATCCCGGTTCGATCCCCTAGCTCCCCACCTACAGGAGACTCACTTCACAGGCAGTGAAGCTTTCCATTTCTCTCTGTCCTATCCAACAATAATGACATCAATAACAACAATAATAACTACCACAACAAAAAGACAAGGGCAAAAAAGGGAAAACTATAAATAAATATAAAAAATAATTTAAAAAATAGAAATAATATTTCTCTCCCCCTCTCTATCTTCCCTTTCTCTCTCTATTTCTCTCTGTTCTTTATTTATTCATTTATTTATTCCATTTTGTTACTCTTTTTTATTGTTGTAGTTATTATTATTGTTATTGATGTTGTTGTTGTTGGATAGGACAGAGAGAAATGGAGAGAGGAGGGGAACACAGAGAGGGGAGAGGAAGATAGACACCTGCAGACTTGCTTCACTACCTTTGAAGCGACGCCCCTGCAGGTGGGGAACCGGGGCTCGAATTGGGATCCTTCCACCAGTCCTTGTGCTTTGTGCCACCTGCATCTAACCCACTGTGCTACCGCCTGGCTCCCTATTTCTCTCTGTTCTATCCAACAACAATGACATCAATAACAGCCACAACAATGATAAAAAAACAAGGACAAAAAATGCAAAAAAAAAAAAAAAGTGGTCTCTAGGAACAGTGGATTCGTAGTGCAGGCACTAAGCCCCAGCGATAACCCTGGAGGAAAAAACATTAAATTAAATTCAAATTAAGTTAAAATAAAAAAGGAGAAAAATTTGTGGTCTGGGAGGTGGCGCAGTGGATAAGGCATCGGACTCTCAAGCATGAGGCCCTGAGTTCAATTCCCAGTGCACATGCACCAGAGTGATGTCTGGTTCTTTCTTTCTCCTCCTGTCTTTCTCATAAATAAATAAATAAATAAATAAATAAATAAATATCTTTATAAAAAAAGAGAAAAATTTCAAACACACATAATATCCTTGGGTACACTTATACATACACACAACACTATGAACAAAACAAGTTATACCTCACAAACCTCGCTAAAGAATACATCTACTTTCACAATATATAACGTCCTTACTATTTTCTTTCTTTCTTTCTTTCTTTTTTAATTATTTATAAAAAGGAAACACTGACAAAAACCATAGGGTAAGAGGGGTACAACTCCACACAATTCCCACCTCCAGATCTCTGTATCTCATCCCCTCCTCCCCTGATACCTTTCCTTACCATTTTCTTTTGGTGCCAGGAGTCAAACCCATGAGCCTACACATGTGAGGCATGGACTCGATTACTGAGCAACTTCTGCTATTATTTTACTAACAACTTTTTTTTTCCTTTTTGCCTCCAGGGTTATTGCTGGGGCTCAGTGCCTGCACCACGAATCCCCTGCTCCTGGAGGCCACTTTTCCCCTCTTGTTACCCTGGTTGTTTTTATCATTGTTGTGGTTATCATTATCGTTGCTATTGATGTCGTTGTTTTTGGACAGGACAGAGAGTAATGGAGAGAGGAGGGGAAGACAGAGAGGGGGAGAGAAAGAGAGACACCTGCAGACCTGCTTCACCGCCTGTGAAGCGACTCCCCTGCAGGTGGGGGGCTTGAACCAGGATCCCCACACTGGTCCTTGCACTTTGTGCCATGTGTGCTTAACCTGCTGCGCTACCACCGACCCCCACAATTTCTTTTTTTTTTAATTTAAAAAAATTTAATATTTTATTTATTTATTAATGAGAAACATAGAAGGACAAAGAAAGAGCTAGAAATCACTCTGGTACATGGGCGGCCAGGGATTGAACTCAGGACCTCATGCTTGAGAGTCTGATGCTTTATCCACTGCACCACCTCCCGGACCACATCTTATGTACTATTCTAAGCACCAGGATTTGATCAACATTATGCCAGGAGCTCTCCCATCTATCACTATCATCCATTCCATTCTCTATGAAACACATCTGTGCAGCTGAGTCTATGTCTTCCCCCTTCTCATCTTCCACACCATGCTAGGCTGCAGAGCTCTCTGCCAACTGTGGGTCCTAGCCATTTCAATGATATTATCATCAGAATTCTGGGATCTGAAGGTCTCTAACCTTTCCCTTAACCATCCTTATTGCCCTGGGCAGTATCCTGGGTTTGAAGGAGACATCTACAATCTGCATTATTCACTTGAACAAGTCAGAATTTTTTAGACTTTTAAATTCATCTTCATGAGACAGAGAGCAGAGCACTGCTCATCTCTGGTATATGGTGACACAAACGATTGAACATGAGACCTCTTGGGCCATAGGCATACAATTCTGTGGACTATTCCCCAATAGTCCACAATTTCTTTTTAAAAAAATATTTTAATTTATTTATCTATCATTGGATAGAAACAGAGGGAAATTGAGAGGAGAGGGAGAGAGAGAAAGATAAGACACCTGCAGACCTGCTTCACCGCTTGTGAAGTGTCTCTGCTACAGGTGGGGAGCTGGGGGCTCAAACGTGAGTCCTTATGCTTAGTGCTAAACACAGTTAACTAAGTGCCACCGCCTGGGCCCCCATTTCCAGTGTTTTCTCATGCAGTCTTTGTGTTTTGAAAAGTCGCTTAGTATAACGCAGTGAGGCTTTATAAGTCAAGAACCTGCTACAGACCTGTTGCTGGGGACTCGAACACCAGCCCTGAGTTACGCTCAGAACAGCCAAAGGCCACAGCTGCGTTTGATCTGTGCTTGGTCCAAGCCCTCCTGGATCAGCTGAGATTTCTCCTCCTTTTCACCTTTCACTTCACTGGAACTTGTTACCCTTTCAAGATGACCCAGTTCTGAGTGGAAATAGTCTTTGGGTCTTTACCATGGTCAGAGAAATACTCAGAGACAGAAGCATTTAGTATCTATGAACGTTTATTTTCTCCTTCTTTTGAAAGATTTTATTTATTTATTAATGAGAAAGATACAAGAGAGAGAGAGAGAACCAGACATCACTCTGGTACATGTGTTGCCAGGGATCAAACTCAGGACCTCATGCTTGAGAGTCCAGTGCCTTAACCACTGTCACTCCCAGACCACTTATCTTTATTTATTGGATAGAGACAGCCAGAAATCAAGAGGGAGGGATGATAAAGAGGGCGAGAGACAGAGAGACACCTGCAGTCCTGCTTCACCACTCATAAAGCTCCTCCCTCCCCATGCAGGTGGGGATGGGGAGGTGACTCAAACCTGGGCCCATGCACTAATGCACTAAACCACCTGGCCTCGTTAAGAATACTTTTTTTTATTAACAGATTTATTTATTGACCCGGCTTAATCATATTTCCTTAGTTGGCTTCAATACAATTACTATTTATGGCTGAGCAAGTTGTGGTATATATACACAATGGAATACTACTCAGCTGTAAAAAAATGGTGACTTCACCGTTTTCAGCTGATCTTGGATGGACCTTGAAAAAATCATGTTGAGTGAAATAAGTCAGAATACTTTTTTTTTTTTTTTTTGGTGATGCAGAGGATTGGATCTGGGACTCTGGAGCCTCAGGCATGAGAGTCTCTTTGCATAACCATTATGCTATCTATGCGTTTAGGAAAGGACAAGCTTCCCTATAGAGGAAGCAAGGGAAGGGACAGAATGGCCAAATAGAAACACAGGGATTTAAGGGAAATGCAAAACATAGCATGCTTTTCAAATTTGCACTTGTTTTTTCATGGTGGGAGCATACTAAATCTCAGAATCGATTGTCTTATTCCGAAGATTCATGTTTTCAATTTCTAGCACAGGCAAATCCAAGGATAACAGCTTTGCTGGGTGTCTAGTGCATAAGGTAAATATTCAAGGTTTTGTTATTTTTGAGATCAGGACCAGTTATTTGCTTCTGTTGCTTCTGTTTCTGTCAAGGTGCCAAGTGTCTCCTGGTTGTGATACGAGAAGGACTTAGTCACACTGAAGGAAGAGAATAAAATGTTAAACTGCTTCACAACCTCCCCCTTCCCCACGGGGCCATGTGACAGCAGCGTGTATTCCCGCCCTCTGCCTAACAATAAGGTTTATTGCAGTGACTTTAGTCCAGGCTGCTGATAGAATTACCTGGGCGCTGTGCTCAAACACTACTGATGTCCAGAATTTCTCTTTCTTCTTCTTTTTTGAATATTTTATTTACTTGTGATTGGATAGAGACAGAGAGAAATTGGGAAGGAAGGAAGAGATAGAATGAGAAGAAAGAGACTGAGAGTCACCTGCAGCACTCATGGAGCTTGCCCCCTACAGGTGGGATTGAGGGGCTTGAACCTGAGTCCTTGCGTACAGTTGCCCGTGCTCTTAACCGGGTGCGCCACCACCTGGCCTCCGGGATTTTTATCAAGGACGAATTTAACAGATTTGGAGTGGACCTGAGTATTACTATTATTTATTTATTTATTTTTTAGTCACCCTTCCTCCCATAATGGCAGTGTGCAGCTGAGGTGGAGAATGTCTTTGATCCATGCAGAGAACTGGAGCATTTGGTAGTTATTTAAGGTTAATTTACATCTTGGTTAAGTCACGCTGCTTTTGTAGATGTTTGAAACTGCACTTTTCTGTAGGAAAATTGGAGAGGAAGGGCTGGACTTCCTGTTACCTCCACTGCAGCTCGGTCAGTTAAGGGTGGTGCTCAGCATTGGTGTTTATAGTCCTGACCTAAAGGAACTAATCTTGGATCTTTTGCACTTTGCCCTTTTAGACAAGTTTTGCGAATCACTTCTGATTTGGATGTCATGGTGTAGATGTGATCTTAGAGATTATATGTGCATTTAGACTGCTGTGTGTCTGCATGACTGTACAAGTACAAAAGTTTGTATAAATTAGTGATGACTCTTAATGTTGGTTTAAGATAAAGTTCGAGTCTTGTCTCTGATGTTTAGTAATAATGAAATTGGCATCTCTTCTTCAGATTAGTGAAGAGTATTTCTTTCTTTCTTTTTTTTCTTTTGTCTCCAGGGTTATTGCTGGGCTCATCCGTGGCTCCTGGCGGCAATTTCCCCCATTTTATTGAATAGGACCCAGAGAAATTGAGAGGAGGGGGAGGGGGAGAAGGAGAGAGAAAGAGAGACACTTGCTGACCTATTTCACTGCTTGTGAAGCTTTGCCCCCTGCAGGTGGGGAGCTGGGGTCTTGAACCCTCATCTTTGTGTGGGTCCTTGCGCTTTGTACTATGTGTGCTTATGGGGCTATGTGTACCCTTGATAGAGCTTAGGGAAAACTCCCCATATCCTTGGATGGAGGTCTGAGAAGACACCCCCTTGTTAGTCTCTCTCAGTTGAGATGAGCAAAGGGGAAAAAGAGTCTCTCAGACTTAGTTCTTCCCTTTCGAACTCTCAAGCCCACAGAAACCTCATTGCCTCTCCCCATTAACTGCAGGACACATGGCTGCCTGCCTTAAGGTTCATTCAAAGTTCACATAGTCACCCAGAGTTAACACAATCACCTCACTTTTGATCACTAGAGAAAACACTTCATCATACACCTCAAACCCCAGACGAGAAATTCCAAACTTTATTTCCTTATAGCCTTCTGATATCTATCAAGCTTGTTTATCTTCTCTCTATCTCACCCTGCTGGTTTAACCCCTATGTTTCTCTCAAATACCTTTGGATAATTAGGTTGCTTGCATCATAAGTAATAATTGTCTTGACCTTTATGTATCTCATCTTATGTAATTCCTGTCATACCAGCCCCCTACCATAGGACCTTTAAGAAACCTGTAATTTCTGACATATGTAAAAAATGTTCTTTGTCTGAAACCCTATTTAAACCCAAGCCCACCCCCAAATAAACGAGATTGCCTCAATTCTCCCTGGTGTCTCTTGTCTCTATTTAGTGTCGTCTCTTGAACGAGCGAGGGAGAACCGGTCTTTTACCTTCCTGGCTGAGAGCCAACCCACGTGAGTTCTGGCATGTGCTTAGCTGGGTGCACCACTACCCAGCCCCCATTAAGTTATATTTATTTGTTAGATAGACACATAAATTGAGAAGGGAAAGACAGAGAGACACCTGCAGCCTTACTTTACCTCTCATGAAGCTTTCCCACTGCAGGTGGGAACCAGGGGCTTGACTGTGGGTGCTTGAACATTTAAGCTAGGGGCACCACTACCTGGCCCCCAAGAGTATTCCTGCATTTTGGTCTTCCTCTCATAAATAAATATCTAAAGTTTTTTATTTATTTATTTTTGCCTCCAGGGTTATCGCTGGGGCTCAGTGCCTGCACTACAAATCCACTGCTCCTGGAGGCCATATTTTTCCCTTTCATTGCCCTTGTTGTTCATTATTGTTGTTGTGATTACTGTCTTTGTTGTTGTTGGATAGGACAGAAAGAAATGGAAAGAGGAGGAGAAGATAGAGAGGGAGAGAAAAAGATAGACACCTGCAAACCTGCTTCACTGTTTGTGAAGCGAACTCCCTGCAGGTGGGGAGATGGGGGCTCGAACCGGGATCCTTAAGGTGGTCCTTGCGCTTCGCACCATGTGCGCTTAACCCGCTGGACTACTGCCCAGCCCCCAAAGTTCTTTTTTTTTTTTTTTAGCTGAGTTTCTTTCATTATGATCCTCATCCTGAATCAGTTTTGCCACCAGGATTATCACTGGGGCTACTACGTGCATGATGGCTCCACTGTCCCCACTGCCACTCCCTTCCTTGTTTTAAGAGGTAAGATAGGGAAGGAGGAGATGGAGGGAGAAATAGATAAATAGAGAGAGGAGATGCACCCATTGCCCTGCTCCACTGACGGTGAAGCTTCTCCCCTGTAGGAAGTGGCTGGGGTCTGGGACTCCGGTCCCTGTGCAGGATAACACGTGTGTGCTCTACCTGGTGTGCCACCACCTGGCCACGCTGAATAAATCTTTTATTTTTTTTCCTCCAGGGTTATTGCTGGGGCTCAGTGCCTGCACCATGAATCCACTGCTCCTGGAGGCCATTTCTCCCATTTTGTTGCCCTTGTTGTTGTAGCCTTGTTGTGGTTATTATTGTTATTGTTGATGTCATTGTTGTTGGATAGGACATAGAGAAATGGAGAGAGGAGGGGAAGACAGAGATGGGGAGAGAAAGAGACACCTGCAGACCTGCTTCACCGCCTGTGAAGTGACTCTCCTGCAGGTGGGGAGCCGGGGGCTCGAACTGGGATCCTTACCCGGGTCCTTGTGCTTTGCACCAGGTGTGCTTAACCCGCTGCGCTACCGCCAGACCCCCTGAATAAATCTTTTTTAAAAAAGCGTGTGATTAAAAGTCCAACAAAGAAACCATTATTCGTGGCATATTTTAGTTAATATTTTGCCTGACTGATAACTTTCTTCTGTTACTTTTAATAAATGAATAATTTATTTAATATTTAATAAATTAATATTTAATAAATGAATGAGCGTGCTGCTCAGCTCTGGCTTGTGGTGATGTTTGGGGACTGGATCTGGGCCCTCTTGTGCCTCGGCCATCAAAGTCTGCTGTGCTACAGATGGCACTCTCTCCCCAGGCAATGCTTTTTATTATTAAGGTGACTGAACATTTATGAATCGGGCAGTGACTGTGATGACTCTTGCTCCCTTCACTACAGGGCCCAGCAGCGGGAAGCCTGGGGTTTAAGACTGGAGCCCTTCAGCCTATGTAGTGGCCTAGGGGACTCACTCAGATGGTGGAGCAGTGGGCTGGCACCTGGTGTCTTGGCCTCTGTCTCTCTTAATATATATGTATACATGTGCACGTGTGTTCTCATATGAAATAAAAAACAGCTGTAGTGTTCTTGGCCTGCCTCTGCGTCAACATTTAAGCACCTGCTTCCTTTCTCTCTCTCTCTCTCTCTCCCCATGTGTCTTCTGGTATGTGTGCTATCACTTTTCCTCAATAAAAGCTTAGAATTCCTGGGAACTAAAAAACACATCAACTGTAGTGACGATCTGGATAAAAGCTAACTTGGGTCCCAGAAGACAGAGAAGGAAGGACCTAGTGGGGTTTGAATTGTTATGCGGAAAATTGAGAAATGTAAACACATGTACAAACTATTGTATTTTATTTTACTGTTGATTGTAAATCTTTGTAAATTCCCAAGAAAACAAAAAAATGAACGGGGTCCAGGCTGTGGTATACCTGGTAGAGCACACATTACCATGTGCAAAGTCCTGGGTTCAAGCCTCTGGTTCCTCCCTGCAGGTGTGTGTGTGTGTGGGGGGGAAGGGTCCCATGAGGGCTGACGCAGCACTGAGGTGTCTCCTTTTATCTCCCTTCCTCTGTGTGTGTGTGTGTGGGGGAAGGGTCCCACGAGGGCTGACGCAGCACTGAGGTGTCTCCTTTTATCTCTCTTCCTCTCTCTGTGTGTGTGTGTGTGGGGGGGAAGGGTCCCATGAGGGCTGACGCAGCACTGAGGTGTCTCCTTTTATCTCCCTTCCTCTGTGTGTGTGTGTGTGTGTGTGGGGGAAGGGTCCCATGAGGGCTGACGCAGCACTGAGGTGTCTCCTTTTATCTCCCTTCCTGTGTGTGTGTGTGTGGGGGGGGGAAGGGTCCCATGAGGGCTGACGCAGCACTGAGGTGTCTCCTTTTATCTCCTTTCCTCTCTGTGTGTGTGTGTGGGGGGGGGAAGAGTCCCATGAGGGCTGACGCAGCACTGAGGTGTCTCCTTTTATCTCCCTTCCTCTCTGTGTGTGTGTGTGTGGGGGGGGGAAGGGTCCCATGAGGGCTGACGCAGCACTGAGGTGTCTCCTTTTATCTCCCTTCCTCTCTGTGTGTGTGTGTGTGGGGGGGAAGGGTCCCATGAGGGCTGACGCAGCACTGAGGTGTCTCCTTTTATCTTTAAGGTGTCTCCTTCCTCTCTCCATTCTTTAGTGTATTTTTAATTAGTGGTTTAATAATGATTAACAAGATTGTAAGATAAAAGGGTACAATCCCATACAGTTCCCACCACCAGAGTTGTCCCATCCCCTCCACTGGAAACTCCTCTCAATTTCTATCAGATAATGAAAATAAAGGGGAAAAAAGAAGTCTGCCAGGCGTGGTGGTTTCATTGTGCAGGCACTGAGCTGTGTGTCAGTCCTGCAGAAATATCCTCAGCCCCAGCCGCACTTTAGTGGAGTCTTGAAAAAGGATTTTTTTTTTTTAAAGGGAAAAGATTAAACAGAGGAGATGAAATGACCACACCTCCCTTGTCTTACCCAAACTGTTATAAATGACACTCCAGATGTCCTTATCTGATGGCTACCATCTCTGATTTCTAGGACCCGACTTTGCAGTTCTGCTCTCTGCTCTGGGCAGGGTTGCCCTGGTGCCTTTGCCTCATGCCACGGACTCTGGGCAAAATTTCACCTTTGTTGCCTTTTCCTAAACATTGGAAGTTTAGGTGACAAGCAAGCTAGGGCAGGGATTTGAATATAACCGAGATTTGAATATAACTGACTGTGACCTCCTCGGGTTTCAGTGCTCTTTCCATGAGGCGGCTCAGTGGCTCACTACACTGCCACTTCATCTTCCAAGCATGGCAGTGAACTGTGTGACCAAGCCACCCACTGCTAGTGGCCCTCTGAGCTAGAAAGGAAGGATGAAGAGAGATCAGAGCTCTCAAGGACAGACTTGTGGACTGGTTAGGAGTTTCTGCCAACTCCCGCAGGAAGAGAGAACAGACAGGGGAGTGGAATTTCTTCTTTGTTCACTACTACAGAAGTCATTTCATTTCCTCTGCTTGGGAAGCTTTCAGTAGAACACAAGAAAAACACTCAGGTGTGGTGTGGTCACAAAATAGCTCCCTTAGGTAGTGCGCTGCCTGGTGATGTGCACTGCCCAGGTTTGAGCCCTGCCCCCACGGCATTGAAGGAAGCCTGGGAGCATGGGTGCTGTGGTCTCTTTCATTCCCTGAGAGAAAAAAGAAAAAAAAAAAAAGGAAGGAAGGAAGGTAGGTAGGAAGGAGGGAAGAGTAAAGTATAGAATCAGGAACCTGTTTTTGGACTTAAATTCTGAGTCCTGTCTTTCTTTGCCACAGAACTTAGTCTCTCTGTGACGTTCCTGGGGTTGGCAATGAGGCTTCTTCAGTGAGGTGACGCCAAGCATGTAGAACACTGCTCGCCCGTGTGCATGCAAGCTTGCCCCCCGGCCCCTGTGGCTGACTTGTGTCCCACATTGATGTGTTAAAGACCTAACCCTCATTACACCCTAGAATTGTTAGCTACTGCTGCTGTTTGATATTACTCTGAAGCACAAAGTAAAAAAATAATAATAATCATAATCATAAGGCATTCACAGATGGAGATTTTTCTCCCCTTTTTGACAGAGAAAGAATTGAGATCAGACAGGGAAGGGGAAGGAAGAGAGCATGAGGGAAAGAGAGTCACCTGCAGCACGGCTCCACCACTTGTGAAGCTCCCCCCACTGCAGGTGGGACCCAGGGGTTTGAACTCAGATACACAGGCAGTAACCTGCACTCTACCTAGTGGGTCACCACCTGGTCTAACCCCTGCCAAGTCATATCCTGAAGTTTTGAAGGGAAATGTAACATGAATTAAGAAACTGTCACATCATAAAACTCCAGAGAAGGGTGAGATGCTACTGACATCAGCTTGCAAAAAAGATGTCAACAATGCCTTTCTTTACTGCAAGATAAAATGACACTGCCAAGTTTCATATTTTATTCAATTTTAATGTGATTCCCATTATTAACCTTTAAAGCAAAATGGTTTCCAGTTTAGAAAACAATGCACTGACCACATAATTCCTTTTTCATTTTATACAGTTATACAAATATTCTAAATACACATTTTGTGTTCAAGATGATGGCAAATAAGACTAACTGTACAGTAGTACATAAAGAAAGAAATATTTTAAGCATATTTAGAAGCAATAGAAATGTCTATACAAAACAAGCAAAAATGGAATAAAATCTTTTTATTTTTAAAGTATTGCAACAGGCCCACAGGTTTGTAACAAAAATGTCTTTGCACAGTTCCTCACAATGCCCCATTAATAGCTAAAGCAAGACAGTGGTTTTAGAAGAAAATGTTTCCAAATGCTACACATGGTAGGCACTATTTGCACAGTTTGATCAAAATAACAACTCTACTCTGAGTCAAGCAAAACCTAGAGGAAATATACCAAACAACTTGGAAAATCATTTGTATAAAATTCATTGCACATTATTTTACTCAGTTGTTTGAAAAGTAAAAAAGTGTATTTACAAAATATTTTGCAGTCAAAATTATAAAGTCGATGGGTATCTCTAAGTAACACGTCTTGACACAGACAGTTCAAGGGAAACACACGAATGGTTTTTTTTTTTTTTTTAAGAGGTTTTCAATGCTTCTTCCAGAAGGAAGTAAACATGGTCTACTCAAATGGATTTACGGGGTGTTACACATACTGGAGCAAATTCAACACCTGCATTATAAGCAATGTCAGAAGAATGAGAAGACGTGTTCGTACACTGTCAGAAGGGAGCTATTCAGAGATCAACAAGAGCGCTGTCGAGTTCAGTTAGCAGTGAAGTTTTCTTCATCTTCGGATGGCAGACAGCGAGCATACTTGACTCAATGAAAGTTGAAAAAGCACCATGCACAACAGTCTAGTGGTAAACACTGAAAACAACTAGCACCTGGAATTCTGTGATACGGACTATTTCAAAACTGGTCTAATAATTGCCGGAGATATGGTGCCTTGGATAATTCTCTGTTTACTCTGGAGAGTTTGAAAAGCACTGGACAGTTCAGAGAAACACATGGGATATGTCGGTCAAAGCAACCCGTGCAGTTCTTGCAGATCTGAAAGCACAAAATGAGCATGTCAGAACAGGAAGGCTCCTCCTTGTAGGTGCAGACAGCAAGGACAATCTTGCCTTTCTTTTCTTGTCCGTTAAATACTGCTGGCATGTTTACAACATGTAACGCACTAGGTTGGAAGTGGTGGTTGAGTGCTAACACATAGGACTTGTACCTTAAGGTCTTGAGGTTGGTTGTTGGCACTGAATATGGTAGTGAGACTATAGTTCTATTCCTCTCTTTCTATAAGATTAACACGAAGGAGGGGAGAGGGAGACAGAGAAAGAACATCACTTTTGCATGTGATGCTAGGGAACAAACTGGGGACCTCAGGCCCCCAAGATGAATGCTCTAGAAACTGCACCATCCTTCTTATTAATACATCTTTTCAAAATAAAAGTAGCTATTTCCCCTCCGGCCATGGTGCTCCCATACAGTGCCAGGACTCAAACCCAGGGCTGTGTGTGCGGCAAGGTACACATGCTCTTAGATGAATTATCTTCTGGTCCACCATAAGGCAACTTTCTAGAGACTTCTCACAGGGAAATCATTTCTTCTGTGCCTTCTATCTTCTGGTCAGCCAACGGGGACCATTTTCTGAGCACCCATACATGCTATTAGACCCAGTATTCCTATATTGCCATAAGCAATTGCTAAGACAGGTATTCTAGTGTGTTTTATGAAGATTCTGTTCTACTGATATCTTTACTAATTATACTTTTGCTAAAAGATTCAAATCTGTCTCCTACAGACTTTCTTTTACATATATATGCATATATATATATATATATATATATATATATATATATATTTTCCCTTTTATTGCCCTTGTTGTTTTTCATTGTTGTAGATGCTGCTGTTGTTAGATAGGACAGAGAGAAATGGAGAGAGGAGAAGACGGGGGGGGGGGAGAGATAGACACCTGCAGATCTGCTTCACTGCCTGTGAAGTGACTCCCCTGCAGGTGGGGAGCTGGGGGCTTGAACTGGGATCCTTATGCTGGTCCTTGTGCGCCACGTGCATTTAATCCGTTGCGCTACTGCCCGACTCCCCCTAACAGACTCTCTACGGTCGTAGGCACTGCAGCCCTATTCAGGTGCCAGGACAAACCGCTGGTATTGGTGCATTTTCTGTGCCTGCCTGATAAATGAGCCAGGGTGGAATTACCTGACCCGCTAAATTCCACTCCATGTTCAGCTTCAGGATTCCTTACCGGTCACCTGAGTGCCGCTGTACCAGTGACCCGAGCTCCCCTGCTGCATGATGCTCTCAGGTGGCAGCCAGGGTTCAAACTCGGGTTTTTGTGCATGGCAAAGTGTATGTGCTACACGGGTAACTACCTCCCCTCACCATTTTTGAAAATGATTTTACTTACTGAGAAGGGGGGGGGCGGAGAGGGAGAGAGAGGTAGAGAGAATCAGAGCATCCAACCCACCCCAACCTGGGAAGTTATCTTTATTTTACCAAAGCTCTCCCCCTGCAGGTGGGGACCTGGGGCTCAAACCTGGGACCTTATGCACTGTAACATGTGTGCTCAACCAGGCGCACCACAATCCAGCCCCAGGTTTTAGAACATTTCAGTGATTTTGTTTTTTCATGTTTTGAGAAAAAAAACAAAACAAAACATCTAAAGCATACCAAAACAGTTATTCTCTAGTCTAAAAGCTAAAAATGGAACTTAAAATATGAGGTAGCAGGGAGACGGGCGGTAGTGCAGTGGGTTAAGCGCGGGTGATGCAAAGCGCAAGGACCGGCGTGAGGATCCTGGTTCGAGCCCCCGGCTCCCCACCTGCAGGGGAGTCGCTTCACAGGCGGTGAAGCAAGTCTGCAGGTGTCTATCTTTCTCTCCCCATCTCTGTCTTCCCCTCCTCTCTCCATTTCTCTCTGCCCTATGCAATAACGACAACAGTAATAACTACAACAAGGACAACAAAAAGGGAATAAATAAATAAATAATATTTTTAAAAAAATGAGATAGCAGAGTGGTTACACAAAAGACTTTCATGTCTGATGCTCAAACCCTGCACTTCCATAAGCCAGAGCTGAGCAGTGCTTTGGGTTTTTTCTTTTTTTAAAAGACATAAACTTTTCATTCCAGTGTTGCATGTGTCTCTCTCTCCCTCTCTATCTCCTCCTCCCCTCTCAATTTCTATCTCTTAAAAAAAAGAAAGATTGAAAGAAATAAAGAAAATGGCTGCCAAAAGTGGTGGACTCTTCATGCAGGCACTGAACCCAGCAATAACCCTGGTGGCATATAAATAAATAAATAAACACTCCATTTGAAAAAAAAAGTGCTATAATTTTCCTATTGTTTTCCACATACATGGTATTTTTGTAATTTTTTATTTATTTATCTTCCCTTTTATTGCCCTTGTTGTCTTTTTTTTTTATTGTTGTTGTAGTCATTGTTGTAGTTGATGTTGTCGTTGTTGGATAGGACAGAGAGAAATGGAGAGAGGAGGGGAAGACAGAGAGGGGGAGAGAAAGACAGACACCTGCAGACCTGCTTCACCGCCTGTGAAGCGACTCCCCTGCAGGTGGGGAACCAGGGGCTCGAACTGGGATCCTTACGCTTTGCGCCACCTGCGCTTAACTGCCTGACTCCCTTGATTTGTACTTAAAAAATATATTACAAAAGAAATCAGACAGGTGGACATTCTGTTTTAGGTTTTACTGAACACTAAACATATTCCATAAAAATTATATGACAAATTAAGTCATTTTATTATTACAATTATATTGTGACACTGGGGCCTTTTGAATGTGTATGATCAATAAACTGGATTAATTAACAAAACAACTCTTTAAAAATTCATAAAGATATATGAGAGAGAGAGAGAGAGAGCAGCACTGCTCCACTACCCGTGATGCTTCCATATAGCGCTGGGGCCTGAACCTGGGGCTTTGCATTTTGGTAAATCATGCCCCTTCCTAGGTGAGTTACCTCCCCACTCTTTTTTTTTTTTTAATTTTTATTTATAAAATGGAAATACGAGATCATAGGATAAGAGGTGTACAATTCCACACAATTCCCACCACCAGAGTTTCTTATTCCCCCCCAACACACACACCAAAAAATAAAAAAAGCTTTCCTGTTCTTTATCCCTCTGGGAGCATGGATCATTATGGGGTGCAGAAGGTGGAAGGTCGGGGGTCGGGCGGTGGCGCAGTGGGTTAAGCGCATGTGGCGCAAAGCGCAGGGACCGGCGTAAGGACCCCGGTTCGAGCCCCGGCTCCCCACCTGCAGGGGAGTCGCTTCACAGGCGGTGAAGCAGGTCTGCAGGTGTCTATCTTTCTCTCCCCTTCTCTGTCTTCCCCTCCTCTCTCCATTTCTCTCTGTCCTATCTAACAACGAATTGCGTCAACAATGGCAATAATAATAACCACAATGAGGCTACAACAACAAGGGCAACAAAGGGGGGAAAAATGGCCTCCAGGAGCGGTGGATTCATGGTGCAGGCACCGAGCCCAGCAATAACCCTGGAGGAGGAAAAAAAAAAAAATTAAAAAAAAAATTAAAAAAAAAAAAAAAAAAAGAAGTTGGAAGGTCTGGCTTCTGTAATTGCTTCCAACTCACTTTTAAAAGACAGGTCCATTATTATATTATCAAGATGTTAAGAAGCTTTTATTGATGTCCAACCCTTATGCCACTTTTTGTATATTTGCCTCATCTTTTTACTTATTTATTTATTTAACTTATTAGAAAGATAGGAGGAGAGAAAGGAGAACCAGACATCACTCTGGTACATGTGCTGCCGGGGATTGAACTCAGGACCTCATGGATGAGAGCTCAATGCTTTATCCGCTGTGCCTCCTGGACCACTATTTGTCTCATCTTATACTACACCTTAACAACTGACTACATCTCCTTGAGGAGTCTCACTGCCTGGGGCCTGGGGGTCACTGAATGAGGCCATACCTTTATAAGCTGCTCCTGTTTACGTTCCAGCTCTCGGATTTCTTGGTTGAGGATGACAGCAACATGCTGGGGTTGGCTCCGACATTTATTACAGACTCCATGCTGCGTCAGCTCGTCACACACGGGACAATGTAAGGTAGTGAAATATTGTGAAATAGTGCCTTTCCGACTTTCAGATTCATTTCGAGAGGTGCTAGTAGCTTTTTGGATCTACAGAAACATCAATTCAGAAACAAGTGTGTCAGCAGCTTCATAGCAGAGCTGCTATTCTTACTGCAGTTACAAGTATTACTTTCATTCAGTGAACAAATGCTAAGCAAGTACAATGCGTCAGACATGGTTTTAGACAAAACTAGGGTCACAGGAAATGAACAAAGTCTTTTTTTTTTTGTGTCCAGGGTTATCGCTGGGGCTCAGTGTTTACACTACAAATCCACTGCTCCTAGAGGGCATTTTTTCCATTTTGTTGCCCTTGTTGTTGCTGTTATTGTTGTTAGATAGGACAGAGAGAAATTCAGAGAGGACAGGAAGCCAGAGAGGGAGAGAGAAAGACAGACACTGGCAGACCTACTTCACCGCCTGTGAAACGACCCCCCTGTAGGTGGGGAACCGGGGGCTGGAACTGGGATCCTTACGCCGGTCCTTGCGCTTTGCACCATGTGTACTTAACCTTCTGCGCTACTGCCCAGTCCCCTGAACAAAGTCTTTTCAAATAGACTACATCTAGTTTTTTTTTTTTTTTCTTTAGCACCAGAGCCTTGTGCATATGATCTGATTGCTTCTGGATCCACTCCACTCCTTCCCCCAATGACACACAGAGAAAGAAAGAGGGAGGGAGGGAGGGAGAGAAAGAGAGAGAGAGAGAGAGAGAATGAATGAGAGAATGACCAAATGACCGCAGCTCTGCTCCAGCATCCTGGGAGCTTGCTGGTAGCTTCTGCCCCCATGTGAGGCGAGAGCTCACACCTGAGGCCTCCTACATAGTAAAGCTGCTGCTCGACTGGCTGAACCATCTCCTGGCCTCCTGTGCTTCCATCTTAATATCATCAACTACACTGTTTTTCCTTTTGGGAAGAAAACAGTCCCCTGTTATTCAGCTTTTTGCTGCTGTACGCTTAACTATGAGATCATACCCGGCAATGGAAGAATTTCATTTTGGGAGTGGACACTGTTTGAGGCTGCAGAATTTGGGTAATGGCAACAAGGCAAGCGAAAGGGTCTTTTGGCTCTTCACACTGGGACTTTACTGTTCTCAGTCTTTCTGCTTTTTCAGGCACAGAGACAGAAAGAGAGGCAAAGACACCACAGCATTGCAAGCTCCCTCCAGGGTGGGGAGGGTCAGACTGCAACCTGGGTTGTGTGTGTCACGAAGCAGGTGCACCATTCAGCTGGCCTTCCCTGGTGGTGGCGCACCCGGTTCAGTGCACATGTCACTAGAAGCCAGGACCCAGATTCAAGCTCCCAGTTCCACCTTTGTGAGGAAGCTTCACGAGTGGGGAAGCAGTGCTGCAGCTCTCTTTCTCTCTGCCTCACAGTATCTCCCCTCCCTATCTATGTCCCTATCCAATTAAAAAAGGCTGTTAGTGCAACACTCAAGCAAAAATAAATTCAGACATTCCAAATGTAAGTAGGTATATAATATCTAAGAATTCTTCATTTGCAATTAATACTGTTTTTGGAGATTAGAGTTTTATTTTTACATTCAAATAGCACTGTAATAATATTATTTTCTTGGTATAGTCTGGTAACTTTCAAATCACTTTGTATATGTCCTTCCTTTTCTCCTCTTTTCTCTCTGGGTCCTAATGGAACTACAGTTCAGAGCCCTCTGGTCATCTTCCCCTAACATTTACCTCCCTCAGAGTATGGACCAAAATTCTTTATGGAGTGCAAAAGGTGGGAGGTCTGGCTTCTGTAGTTGCTTCTCCGCTGGACATGGGCGTTGGCAGGTTGCTCCACACCCCCAGCCTGTTTCTATCTTTTCCTAGTGGGGCAGGGTTCTGGGGAGGTGAGATTCTGGGACACATTGGTGAGGTCATTTTGGGTTCTTGTTTTTTATCAGCTGGTTTATTCTCAGTTACTCTGTAGTTTAAGTGATTAACATCCCAAAATTGATGAATCTGAGGGAGAGACTTCCAGAGGCGGGGCTACGGAGCTGCAGCCTGTGCTTCTCTTCTGTCCTCTCCTGGGAACACCAAAGGAGACCACCTGGGACCACAACAAGACAGGACTAGAATGACTTTGGGAACCCACCAAATCACCGGTGAGTGAAACATACGTGGAAGTCTCTATATAGTGAATCTATATATATAGCAAACCTACAGCCAACATCATACTCAATGGTGAAAAACTAGAAGCATTTCCTCTCGGATCAGGTACTAGACAGGGCTGCCCACTGTCACCATTACTATTCAACATAGTGTTGGAAGTTCTTGCCACAGCAATCAGGCAGGAGCAAGGAATTAAAGGGATACAGATTGGAAGAGAAGAAGTCAAACTCTCCCTATTTGCAGATGACATGATAGTATACATAGAAAACCCTAAGGAATCCAGCAAGAAGCTTTTGGACATCATTAGGCAATACAGTAAAGTATCAGGTTGCAAAATTAACATTCAAAAGTCAGTGGCATTCCTCTATGCAAACACCAAGTCAGAAGAAGATGAAATCCAGAAACCAATTCCTTTTACAGTAGCAACAAAACCAATGCAAAAACAAAAAAAAAACAAATCAAAAAAACAATACAATTTCTAGGAATATACCTAAGCAAACAAGTAAAAAACTTGTATACTGAAAATTATGAGTCACTGCTCAAGGAAACTGAAAAAGACACAAAGAAGTGAAAAGATATTCCATGTTCATGGGCTGGAAGAATTAACATCATCAAAATGAATATACTACCCAGAGCCATATACAAATTGAATGCTATTCCCAGCAAGATTCCAATCACATTTTTTAGAATAGAACAAATACTACAAATATTTATCTAGAACCAGAAAAGACCTAGAACTGCCAATACAATCTTGAGAAGAAAGAACAGAATTGGAGGCATCACAACTCCCAGATCTCAAATTGTATTACAGAGCTATTGTAATCCAAACTTTTTGGTACTGGAACATGAATAGACACCATGACCAGTGGAATAGAATTGAGAGCCCAGAAGTAAGCCTCGTGTGCACACCTATGGACATCTAATCTCTGACAAAGCTGCCCAGATTATTAAATGGGGAAAGGTGAGTTTCTTCAACAAATGGTGTTGGAAAAAATGGGTTGAAACATGCAGAAGAATGAAACTGTTTTGACCATATTTCACCAAAAAGTGTTTTGACCATATTTCACCAAAAACAAAAGTAAATTCCAAGTGGATCAAGGACTTGAATGTTAGACCAGAAACTATCAGATACTTAGAAAATATTGGCAGAACTCTTTTCCACATAAATTTTAAGGCATTTTCAATTAAACGAATCCAATTACAAAGAAGACTAAGTATAAACCTATGGGACTTCATCAAATTAAAAAGCTTCTGCACAGCAAAAGAAGCCAATACCCAAACAAAGAGACCCCTCACAAAAATGGGAGAAGATCTTTACATGCCATACATCAGACAAGTGGTTAATAACCAACATATATAAAGAGCTTACCAAACTCAACAAGAAAACAAATGACCTCATCCAAAAATGGGGAGAGGACATGGACAGAATATTCACCACAGAGGAGATCCAAATGGCCGAGAAACACATGAAAAAATGCTCCTAGTTTTTGATTGTCAGAGAAATTCAAATAAAGACAACAATGAGATACCACTTCACTCCCGTGAGAATGTCATATATCAGAAAAAGTAACAGCACCAAATGCTGGAGAGGTTGTGGGGTCAAAGGAATACTCCTGCTCTGCTGGTAGAAATTTAAATTGGTCCAACCCCTGTGGAGAGCAGTCTGGAGAACTCTCAGAAGGCTAGAAATAGACCTACCCTATGATCCTGCAATTCCTCTCCTGGGGATATATCCTAAGGAACCCAACATACCCATCCAGAAAGATTTGCGCTGCACATATGTTCTTAGTAGCACAATTTGTATTAGCCAAAACCTGGAAGCAACCCAGGTGCCCAACAACAGATGAGTGGCTGAGCAAGCTGTGGTATATATACACAATGGAATACCACTCAGCTATTGAAAATAGTAATTTCACCGTTTTCAGCTGATCTTGGATGGACCTTAAAAAATTCATGTTAAGTGAAATAAGTCAGAAACAGAAGGATGAATATGGGATGATCTCATTCACAGGCAGAAGTTGAAAAACAAGATCAGAAGAGAAAATACAAGTAGAACCTGAACTGGAGTTGGTGTATTGCACCAAAGTAATAGCCTGGGGTGGGTGCGGGGGAGAGTACAGGTCCTGGAAAAGGACTGAGGATCTAATGGGGGTTATATTGTTATGTGGAAAACTGAGAAATGTTATGCATATACCAACTTTTGTATTCACTGTCAAATGTAAAACATTAATCCCCCAATAAAGGGAAAAATTGATGAATTTACCTTTAATATTTTATAATTTTAAGAATCTGATGAAAGCTAGGAAGTGTTTATGGAAACTTGAAGGTTTTCCTTAGGAAACCAGAAGACTGTGGAAACTTTACCATAGTTTATTTTACGCCTTATAACACACTAATGAAATCTTCACTTTTACTGGAAATTTTACTTTTCAAAATTTTTATTTAAATTTTAAGGGAATCTTATCTATAATAATGGCATATGTAATGTCCAATGAGCTTACCCGTGGTAACTCATGATACCAGTTGAAGACATCGATACCAATCAGCGAGAAAATTCTTGCCAGTGGTGGAAGAATTTGCTTGGTGATGTAGTAGGCGGCATTCAGCCTCAGAGCCGGGTCCTGCAGGACTTCTACTGGGCGCCTTACCAGCTGGATAAGTGGTATTCCAGGGGCCCCGTAGATGATGACATATGGCACTCGTTCCCCGACTCGAGGCTCAGATCGCCGGTCATAACTAAGCATTTTCCTATTTGAATCCAAATAAGATACACATTCAAAGACTGTCATGTAAGGCAGCTTCCAGAAAATTAAATGAGAACTACGGGAGGTTATAGTCATGAGAATTCTAGCAGGAGAATCTCTGAGAGTTACAACTTCTCTGAAAACTGTGTATGTTTCACATAGTTAACATCAAGTGAATACTGTGCAAATCACTGCTCTCTGGAAAACAGTATGTCAGCTAACTTGTCTGCTATCCTTAAAGAACAAGAGCCACCAGAAATCTAACAATGAAAGATAAAACCTAGTTTGCTAGATGATCAGATGATACCTAACCTAAGTGGACCAGTATTTATTTACATGCAGGAAAAACGAGTGTATAAAACTTGCTATCAGTTTGTAATTTCACTTTTGTTTCCCCAGGGGTCCCCAAAAGAGGAATCCTTTCTTCAGAGTTCACAAAGTTTGAGTGTGCATCAATTGACCTCTGGCGAGGTTTCACATAGGTAAGTGAAGAAACTACTGAGCCTGTGCCCGTGGACCAGGCGTCCTGATCTAGTCCCAGTGTGCAGAAACCCAGGGCTTCACTTTGAGAGGGGTGCTATTGTGGGTGTCATTACCTTGTAAGTTCAAGGGCTGGCACACATGCTCCAGGCTTATAAGAGAAACTTCCTCTGTACTCCTTGGCAAAGATAAAATCTTGTATGCTGGCCTTTCCTTCTAGAAGCTTCATACATTGTCGCTGGACATACTGTTTAATTAAACTGATGTCTCTTGTTTCGAATAGCAGCTTTAGAGAACGCTCAAGTATCTTAAAAAAGAAATCATGTTAAGTGAGCTAAGTCAGAAACATAAAGATGAGTATGGGATGATCCACTCATAAATAGAAGTTGAGGAAGAATAACAGAAAGGGAAACTCAAAGCTGGATCTGACTAAATTTGTAGTAGGGCACCAAAGTAAAAACTCTGGGTGGAGGGTGAGGGTGGATGCTCAGCTTCATGGGGTGGGGTGGGGAGGGGGATGGGGTGGGATATAGTCTTTTGGTGGTGGGTTTACAAAAAAAAAAAAAAGGGTGTGTTCATAAACAGAAAATGCCCCTGATGCATTTCATTGTCACTGCACTTTGAGTTGTGTCAATACTGGCAATCTGCTGACATACTTGAACAGTTCTGCTATTTACAAGGACAGGATGATATTTTCAGAAATTGGAAAATACTTTGGTGACTGCTACCTCTGAAAATAGAATATATAGTTTGAGAAAAATCATACTGGCATGAAATGCAGATAAAATATTTGCTAAGTGATGAGAAGCATGGGGCATTTAAGTGTCTCTCTCTCAGCAGGGTTACTGCTGAAGTGTAAAGTTATCGTTGCACCATAAACCCATGCTCACAGGGGAATAATCTTCACTCCCTTTTTCTTTTTTTATATTTATTATTTATTTAGTATCCCTTTTGTTGCCCTTGTTGGTTCTTTATTGTTGTAGTTATTATTGTTGTTAATGTTGTCGTCGTTGGATAGAACAGAGAGAAATGGAGAGAGGAGGGGAGACAAGAGAGGGGGAGAGAAAGACACCTGCAGACCTGCTTCACTGCCTGTGAAGCGACTCCCCTGCAGGTGGGGAGCCGGGCCTCAAACCCGGATCCGTAAGCCTGTCCGTGCACTTTGTGCCACCTGCACATAACCCGCTGTGCAACTGCCTGACTCCCCTTCTTTTATACTTATTTCCTTTTGTTGCCCTTGTTTTTTTTTTAATCTATTTTTTAAAATATTTATTTTCCCTTTTTGTTGCCCTTGTTGTTTTTCATTGCTGTTGTAGTTCTTATTGTTGTTGTTGTTGATGATGATGTCATTGTTGGATAGGACAGAGAGAAATGGAGAGAGGAGGGGAAGACAGAGAGGGGGAGAGAAAGACAGACACCTGCAGACCTGCTTCACTGCCTGTGAAGCGACTCCCCTGCAGGTGGGGAACTGGGGGCTCGAACCGGGATCCTTACGCTGGTCCTTGCACTTTACGCCACCTGCGCTTAACCCACTGTGCTACCGCCCAACTCCCACCTTTTTTTTTTTTTTATTGTTGTAGTTGTTATTGTTATTGGTCATCATTGTTGGACAGGATAGAGAGAAATGGAGAGAGGAGGGAAAGACAAAGAGAGGGAGAGAAAGACACTTGTAGACCTGCTTCACCGCCTGTGAAGCGACTCCCCTTGCAGGTGGGGAGCCGGGGGGCTCAAACCGGGATCCTTACACCAGTCCTTGCACTTTGTGCCATGTGTGCTTAACCCGCTGTGCTACTGCCTCCCTTTTTCTTTTATTGGATAGGACTGAGAGAAATTGAGAGAGGGAGAAATCGCCGGTCAGAAGTACTTTCCTATTTGAATCCAAATGAAATACACATTCAAAGGTCATCATGAAAGGCAACTTCCAGAAAATTAAATGAGAGATACCTGCAGACCTGCTTCACTATTCATGAAGCTTCCCCTGGTGGAGACAGGTGGCTTGAATGCTAACATGTGTACTCTACGGGGCACAACACTTATTACCCATCCCCTCACGTTTCTTTTAAGTAGCCAAATACACTGCAGACACAGGAAGTCAGACATGACTTCGTGTATGATTTTTCATCTATCCTGTTATAGAAAGGGCCTAATTCAAGTGGATGGACAGATGGAAGTTTAAATATCATCAACCAGTGAAATAGAGATTGTCTTTTTTTTTTTTTTTAGTGTCAATACAGTCTACAAATATACTAATAGTGATATAATTTTCTGTTAGAAGCAGTTACACCAGAAATGACTAAACCTGCAGTGGATTTAAACAATATTAAATTTAAATTAGCTCCAGGTGAAAGTTCTATTAGTACTAGAACCCAAGTTTACAGACTGAGCTTTCTACTTTAGCCTTTATCTTATCCTGCCCTTGGAAATGTACTGTGTATCTTTTCCACTAGTTAGTATTGAAGACTATCTCAGGCTCACATAGGAGAGTGAGAGGAGTCCTTATCCTTTTAGCACTCTCATAACACTCAGTATGTACAGTGCTATCCCACTTAGCTCACCTCCTTTTGGCCTGTTTAAGTCTGAATAGTAAATAAAAAAATCTAAAGGAGCATGGCTAAAATTACTGTGGTTGAGAAATTTTATAGTACCACTGTTCAGAAATCTTCCTAACCTGTATTTGATACTTTTGCTAAACAAAATCTCAGTAGATCAGGACAAACTACGCTGCTTCTGAAACAGTTTGTTGCTAGTGTCTCTTCATCACTCTGCTCCCTAGTTCTGGGGTGTTACCGCACAGTAAGAGGATACCAGGTGCTGGGCAGATCATCCTTAACAATTCTATTTTTTTTTTGTAAGCAATCACAATAAAAGGTAGAGAAAAAAAAAAGACTAAAATCAAATACACAATTTTCATTAGAAATGAAATTCTTAACTATTAAGTATAGTTCCTCTTTAGTTATATAAGGGACAGTTCCTCCACCTAGAGGTATGGTTAAGGATTATTTTTTAAAGATGGAACTTACCTTGGTCACAGCAGGGCAGGAGTCTCTTCTTACTGTTTCTATTCCTTTTGCATCAAATACCGGGTCCTTCTGATCAAGAGTTTCATACATGTAACCCACATACCTCTTTTTTGTTTGTAAGACACAAGGCAAATATACCTGTGATGAAATTCACAAAACATCACGAGATAACCATTTTTCCCAACCATGAATGTTTTATTTTATATTCTTCAAATGGCATATATAGTAAAATTCTAAATATGGCTTGGGGCCAACATTTCATGATGCAACACCCACAGGTGAAAATAGAGAGTGAACTGTGTTTACTTTGCTCTCTCTCGGTTCTTTCCTTGCAGTGTCTGTTTTGCTCCTATCTCTACTGACATTCTCTTCTAAGAACCAATCATATCTTGTTTAACAATTACATGAGTAATATTTTCTTAAGGTACAAAGTTATAATTAAACTCTATAATGAGAAGTCTTGGTCCCTCAGCCCCACTTTATCCTACCTAAAGGCATCTTCTGTTATTGGTTTCCTGTGTATTCTTCCAGAGATATTCTAAGCAAATACATGTGTTTACATACCCAATGCTAGCTTACTATATATGCTATTCTGCATGTTGCACTTTTAACTTAATAGTTCAACTTGGGGGTCCAGGGCAGTACCTCAGGTACAGTGCACGCCTTGCAGCTGCGAGGCTCTAGGTTTGATCCTTAGCACTGTATGGAAAAAACACCAAAGCCACGTTGACAGTATGATGAGAAATGGCCAAGCAGTGCTCCTACACTATAAGGACACCACACTTCTTTTTCATCAAGCTCCTACCGTGCTTACAAAGTCTGCGCTGAGGCTTCTATACATTTACACCGAGATTGTTTACGTAAGTTCATTTAAAGATTTTATTATTTATTGGATAGGGACAGAGAGAAATTGAGGGGGAAGGTGGAGATGGAGAGAAAGAGACACCTGATATACTGCTTCACCACTCATGAAGCGGCCCCCTGCCATGTAGGGACCAGGTGCCCCTCCGCCTGACCCCTTGTATAAGCTTTAATTCTTCCTTCTTTAGGTGATGGGCAGAACTTTAGGAGGCAGAACTTGATCATACATAAGCTTCTTTTCATTCTATACTTCTTCTAGCTCAGTATTTCTTATGTAAAAATAAGTAAACACACATTTTTCTATCTAGTAAAGTGAATGTGGTCCAAAAGTCTTTGTGGCAGACAGTATGTTCCAAAGACACAGTACCTCCAGTCCCACATGGTCTCCTACAATGCGATGCTGATGTGCTTCCCACTGAAACCCAGGCTATGATGCCTTGTGACTGAGACTAGGTCTGAGAAAAGCAAACCACTCATGTATGTTTTGCTCTGACATGCTCATTCCTAGAACTTTGCCTCATATTGTAAGAACAAGCCACGGTCACCTGTAGGTGTTGCAGCTGACAGCTCTAGCCAATGTTCCCAACAACAACCACATGTTTTTAACTTAACATTTACAGACCCATATACTGTTACGGACTCTAAAGATAAATGAAACAAATAAGAAATCTCTAGTGTATATATGGGATTACATTTCTCTTACCTTTTCAAACTTCAATTTCACTGGCTTGGGATTGGTGGCAGTTACAGCTTCAGCAATTTCCTGGCCAATTTTAAAAGACTGCTCCTTAGTGGCTCCTTTCAGTAGCACAAACATACTAAAAGGGTGAGAAACAGAGGAGGGGAATGAAAAAATCAGTGCAACAAAAAAATTCCATCAAGAGGGTCTTTCTAGCATATTCTCAAACCACACAAAAATCTCCCCTTCCTCTTATTTACCCTTCTTTATTAAGTTGCTTACTATCTACTTACCACACATTTTCCTTGTGCAGTCTTATGATAAATTGTTACAGATGTTTAAGATATCCAGTATTTCTAGTTTAGCTATCCACAGATCAGATATTATAGCGGCCAAGAAGATCCTGGATCATTCCAAGATTTTCTTTTATTTATCTCTATTTATTTATTTAACCAGAGCAACTCTAATCTCTGGCTTCTGATGCTACCGGGGTTTGAGCCTAGAACCTTTGGTGTCTCAGGCATGAAGGTCCTCCTGCATAGCTACTATGGTATATAACTGGTCTTCACTCCAAGATTTCTACACTTTTGTATGACATATACTTAAGTAAAACGCAAGAGAAAGCATGCCTATGAACGGAAAATTTAGTTGTGACATGGGAGAAATTTTCCTCCCAGAACCACTTAAATTAAAAGAACACACATATATTTTAAAGTATATGTCCAATGGAAAATAGTAAACACAAGATGGCACAAAAGAAAGCAGACATCAATAATCTTACTCAGAAAAAAAGGCAATCTGCACCTCTTGTGTGTATCTCTAAGTTCTGTTTTCCCATGCAGTGTGCGCATATATATATGGAACTACACAGTATACCCTATTTGATGTCTGAATTCTTTTATTCGTCCCTATTGCTGCTGGAGGAACAGTAAGGAAGTGGCACCTTTTCATATCCACTATATGGATGCACTGAAATTTGCTTCTCCATCCACCCGGTGTTGAACATTTGGATTGCTGGTCCTTTTGGACTGTTATGAATAAAGCTGCAATGAAGATTCGCATTCAGGTCTCTGGATGGGTCTAAGCTTTCATTCTCTTAGATGATATCAAGGAGTAGAATTGCTGAGTTACATGCTGAAGGGTATGCATAACTGTCTGTCTGCACACACTATGATAAATGAAAACCTTTTTGTTTTCAGACAGAGAAAGACCACAGCACTGAAGAAGTTCCCTCAGTGTGGAGGGGGCCAGGCTTGAGTCTAGAGCGTGTACATGGCAAAGCCGCAAATTACCCAAGTGAGCTATTTTGCTGGCAACCTCATGAACTCTTCCTCCACCCCCACCCCAGGATGAAAGAGATCACAGAGAAGGACACACAGAGAAGGACACACAGAGAAGGACACACAGAGAAGGAGCGATGCCACAGCACTGCTTCTCTGCTTTCGAAGCTCCTCCTGTACATGGTGCCGCTCTGTGGTGGCCAGGAGTTTGCAGGCTAAGGCGTCTTCTCTACCAAGTGAGTTATCTCCCAGTCCCATGAATGCAAATATTTTGAAATTAAAGTTGAGTGTATGTTGTGACACAGTCTGTGAATAGGACTTTGGGACCTGATTAGCATTTGGCTGATGTCAGGCCGATAGACTAACTTCCAGGTGGCCGGAAGTCCAGCCCTTTTTTCCCTGGTTTCTGCTCCCGCTGTGCACAGGCCAGTTTGGCCTCCCAGTACCTGTCATGCTGCCTATCTCGGGAATGTGGAACTGAACTCTGGTAACTTATGGATTCACGGGCCTGGCCTACTCTTAGCTCTGCCGATAATTGCCTGTCTTGTTGTACCTAAACTGGACCATTCTGTACTGCTGTGGCACCATGTAATAAACCTTGATGGTTTTAAACCAGCACCCATCCTTGCTCCCACTAAGTTCCTTTTTTCCCTTTAAGTGTGTGTGTATAATATATACATACATATATATATATATACATATATATATACATATATATATACATATATATATACATATATACATACATTTCTATAAAGCTCCAGAACAGGCAAAGCTAAGCTGTAGTACAGAAGTCAGTATGTGCTTGTCTGTGGAGTAAGGGATCAAAGTGTAACTGCAAGGGAGCACGAGAGGACATTCTTTGGTGACAGGAACCTTCTGCATCTTGACCAAGGTGGTGTTTGGTTACACGGCTCTATCTAGACATTTGAACTATGTACCATGAACATTTTGGTTAAGTCATACCCAAATTGGATATATAATAAACAGCACTTCATATATACATCTTTTTTTATAATTTTTAAAAAAATTTATTTTCCCTTTTGTTGCCCTTCTTGCTCGTTATTGTAGTTATTAGTGTTGGTGTTGGATAGGACGGAGAGAAATGGAGAGGAGGGGAAATGGACAGGGGGGAGAGAAAGACAGACACCTGTAGACCTGCTTCACTGCTTGTGAAGTGACCCCCTGCAGGTGGGGAGCCGGGGGCTCGAACCAGGATCCTTACTGAGGTCCTTGTGCTTCGTGCCACGTACGCATCACCCACTGTGCTACCGCCCGACTCCCTTCACATATATATCTTTAAAAGCTATTTTCAGAAGACATATATTTGGGATTTCACCCATTAGTGTTAACGGGCTCATCTGAGTGTCTCTATGCTGTTTTGGTCAGTCAGGTTTGTTTCCGCAGAAAAACGCATGCTATAGAATGAACTGCTTCTGACTGTGTATGTCAATGTACATTTGTTGAAAATGAGAGAATAAAGTGCAAGCATTCAGATGACATAGCAAACGAGGCTCCTTAATTAGAATCATCAAATACCTATGGAGTCGGGGTATAGAAAAAAAATATACTAAAGGAGTTAGAAGTAACACACACACACACACACACACACACACACACACACACACACACACACACACACACAGTATCAACTTATTGGCTTTGCTGCTGCTGAGCTGGGTGACCACAGGTGAGGCTTATCTAAGAAGAGCGAATGTCCTCAACAGTCTCAGGTGAAAGCCGTGTCCCTAACGAGCCTCCCATCACCGAAGTTCCTGACCTACACAATACCTAAGTGCTCTGTCCAGCTTTCACAGTGTGAGTCTATGCTCTTTGGTTTGCTTGAATTCCCAAGGATCTTAAAGGTTAACCAATATAAAACTACAACCAGAATCACGCCGAGTTCTGATTCATGCCAGTCACTAACAGACATGTTACAATTAACCTCACACACTCAACATCATTCATGTCCTTATATATCTTGGGGACAACTTTACTAACACGGCACAAGACTATGTTCTTTTTTTTCAGTTACCAGAGCACGGCTCAGTTCTGGCTTACGGTGGTGCAGGGGACTGAACCTGGGACTTTTGGAGTCTCAGGCATGAAAGTTTGTTTGCAAAACCATTATGCTATCTACCCCTGCCCCACAAGACTATGTTCTAATAACAGTTTGGTGTACTACTCAGCAGAAGTTGGTTTTACAGACCCAGCCAAACTGAGGAATGATTTCTGATGGGAAAAATTAGAGATTATGAACAATTCAGGCCTGAAAAACTTAAAAATATCTTACCTGTTGGTAATGAAACAGCTGTTTTATGAGGCAAGGTCTCATTCAGCATTATGATTTTGTTGACTGCATGTATATTAAAAAACTGGAGAAGATTAAATGTTGTTTAAGGCTATTTTTAATGACTAGAAGCATTATTTCTTACTGCTTCATTGGACTGCAAAGTGATCAAAGCTCCTGAGGTTAAAGTGCTCAAATCATGATCACACTGTGATGACCTCCTCAGCCTTCACTGAAAACACCCCCCAACACACACATCCCTTCAAAGAAATTTGCATGATATCTATATTCTGGAGGAATTTTAATAAGTGCAGTAAATTGGATGTTAAATAACTGGGTCCTAAAAAATATTAATGCAAGCAAGCAAGCTGAAGGTATAAATTCAACATTTAAAGGCAGATCACGAACGATTAGCTTCAAGAAGTTTGTGAGTTCTCTGGTTTCATATGGAAAAGCAGTTAACCTCTCACAGCTTTGGCAGATGTCTTTGAAAAAGAGTGATTATTTTAGAACACATACAGAGGTACAGCTATATAGGTAGAATTATTCACATTGAAACTATTTAAATAAATTATGTCTAGTTTACAGACCGTTATCCACTTGGCTACCTAGAGGGAATCCTCACTGTGACTCACGAAGGATACTTAAATTTTCTCTCTCTCAAAATTATAGTTGGTAAGTCAGGACCTGTCATAACGCTGGTCATGAGCTCGCAGGACTCAACGACTTAGCCAGAAAGCTAGTTTTAGGAAAGATTACCCACAAGCAATCTCCAACAGCGGAATCAACAGCTGAAGAGATGCAAAAAGCCCACTGTAACAGAAGACTCCTACCTGTCAGTGTCACCATATACAACCCTGGCGCCCCATTTCTTGGTGTCATTCACCAATTTAATAGCCCGTTCCAAGGTCTCTCTGGCTTTGTGAATAATACTATCGCCAACCTGTTGGTATAAGCACAGTGGAGGTAACTTATTACCATAGCTCAGTACAAGTTACTCATTTCTAACATATATTAAATCATTAAATATTTCTAAAGATAAAACAAACAAGAAAAACATTTTTAAGAAACCTACCCAAAGTGGCCACCGCCTGACCCCCTCAATGGCTCTCTTTAAATGTGGTGGTAAGGTGTGGGGAGACAGGGACTGTCCTATGATCCTATCAGTAGCCGTCTTTCAGTGCACCTATACACTGTGGTTACTTAGTTTCTCCTGAAGACAGACTATGTTAAGAGGAACAGAACAGCCTGGCCTAATTCAAGATGATTCCTTTGTGACATGTGAGTCTGGTTTTCCCATGTTTTGTGGGGGAAAGAGCTCCAGTGGGTCTGAGTAGATATTTCCCTTCTTCTACAAGGGAGGTGAAAGCAGCTGTAGTTAGTTCTGATAAAACTTCATCAAGTTAGGTTAATGCAGTATATCTACACATTCATTTATCACTATTTTAATTTTATTGGGGGGGTTAATGGTTCATAGTTCTTCAACAGCTGGCACAACCTCTCATTTCCCCTTGTTCGGTGTCTATGAGACAAAATAGGGTCCCAGTGTCCCTCCATCCTGCCTCTCTCTTTCCTTGCCCAGAGTCCTTTGCTTTGGTGCAATACACCACGCCCAGTCTAAGTTTTACTTTGTATTTTCCCTTACTATTCTTTGTTGTTCATTCCATCTCTAAGTGAGATCATCTGGCATTGCTCTCTTTCTGGCTTGCCTCACTCAACACGGCGACTTTGAGTTCTATAATAATGCAAAGATGTCCTCATCATTTTTAACAGCTGCACAGTACTCTACTGTTTATATGTACAATTTCTTTACATACTGATGTGTCACTGAGCGTCTGGGTTACTCCAAGTTTGGGCTATTACAAACTGTGCTGCTATGAACAGCGGTGTGCATAAGTCTTTTGGATAGCTGTTTTTGTTCTTCCTGGGTAAATCACTAGGCGACGGATTACTGGTAGGTCCATTTCTAGAGTTCTGGTCAATCTCCAGACTATTTCACATAGGTGTTGAACCAATCTACATCCCCACCAGCATCGCAAGAGAGCTTCCTCCAACCGTCGGGTGTTTCTGTCTTTTCCAATGTCTGATATTCTTCGGGTGTAAAGTGGTATCTCATTGTTGTTGTCTTTCTTTTTCTTTTTTTTATTAGATAGGGACAGAGAGAGAATGAGAGGGGGGAGACAGAGAGGAAAAGAGACAAACAGACACCTGCAGCTCTGCTTTACCACTTGTGAATCTTTCTCTCTGCAGGTGGGGACCAGAGGCTTGGACCTGGGTCCTTGCACATGGTAATGTGAATGCTTAATAAGGTGCACCACAACCTGGCCCCTCTCATTTAGTTTTTATTTGCATTTCCCTGATTATCAGTCACTTTGAGCATTTTTTTTCATATATCTGTTGGCCCTTTGGGTCTCTTTGGAGAACACTGCCTATATCTTTTGCCTCTTTTTCAATGGGGCTGTACTTTTATTGTTGAGTTTGGTGAGTTCATTGTATATTTTGGTTGTCAGTCTCTGTCCAATATATGACACGAGGATTTTTCTCCCGCCCTGTGGGAGGTCTCTCTGTTATGGTAGTGAGCTCCTCTGATGTGCTGAAGCTTTTCAATTTGATGTAGTCTCAATGATCTGTTGCTTCCCCCCCCCCCCCTTGCAATTGGATTTGAATCAGTGAACATACTGCAAAAACTTACATGGAAGAGAGTTGTGCCTACGTTTGCCTCTAGGTATTTGGTAGTTTCTAATCTAACGTTGGAGTCTTTGATCTTTCAGGAGTGAACTTTTGTATAGTAATTTGTGGGCCAGTTTCCTTCTTCCGCATTATTTCTGCCCAATTTCCCCAACATCATTTGTTGAACAGGATCTCCCTTTTCCATTTGATATTTTGGGTGCCCTTGTCAAAAATTAGTCGTTGGTATTTTTAAAAATATTTATTTATTCCCTTTCGTTGCCCTTGTTTTTTATTGTTGTAGTTATTATTGATGTTGTTGTTGTTGGATAGGGCAGAAAGAAATGGAGAAAGACAGACACCTGCAGACCTGCTTCACCGCCCGTGAAGCGACTCCCCTGCAGGTGGGGAGCCAGGGCTCGAACTGGGATCCTTACACCGGTCCTTGCGCTTCGCGCTACGTGTGCTTAACCCGCTGCGCTACCACCGACTACCAGTTGTTGATTTTTAAATAGCACTCCAGAAAATTAGATTAAGCTGCGGTTACTTAGTTTCTCCTGAAGACAGGACAGCCTGGCCTAATTCAAAATGATTCCTTTGTCCTCCCCATAACAGAAGCACCAACAATACACCCTTATCTATCCACCCCTTGCATCTTGCACATATTCACTGTGACAACATGGTTGAGTTTCTAGAGATAAAATTCAAAAAAGGGAGAGTACCACTGACTGAGTATATCTGGGTATATTTTCTTTATTTCTTCTTCACCTTTCAGACTTGTCCACACTGACTCTCCAACAATTTCTCAGTCATAGGCGAAGTTTCCCTAACTGGCTTCTGCACATTATTCTAACTGGATTCTACATATGTACCGGTTGGTCTCTTTAATTTGGAAGCAGTGGCTTGCCCTGAGATCTCTCTTTTTTTGATGCATATTAAAAAGTTACACTTTTGTTTTTTAGTTTGGTGTTTCACAAGTCGTGAAGGAGTGGTGATTGTGGGCTTCTATGCTGGACCTGAAACTGGCAGTCACTTGTACAGATTTCTGGAATTCACTTTGCTTACTGTGAGTCCTCCCATTGGTTTCTCTCTCTTTCTTTCTTTCTTTTTCTTTTTTTGCTTCCAGGGTTACTGCTTGGACTTGGTGTCAACACTAAGAATCCACCACTCCTGGTGGCCATTTTTTTTTACCCCCCCCCCCCGCCGTTCTGTCAATTTTTTTTATTTGATAGTACAGTGAAAAATTGAGAGGGAGAAAGAAGTAGAGAGAGACAGCACTGCTTCACCACTCATCAAACTTCCACCTGCAGGTGGGGGCTAGGGGCTTGAACCTGGGTCCTTGTGCATGGTAATTCTTGCACGTAACTAGATGCACTACCGTCTAGCCCCACTTTATAATTTTATAGTATATTATAATGCTTTGGTCTTCAGTTATCATGAAAAGGTTATGGGGGGCTGGGTGGTGGTGAACCTGCTTGAGCACACATGTTACAATGTGCAAGGACCCGGGTTTGAGTCACTGGTCCCCACCTGCATGGGGAAAGCTTTGTGAGTGGTGAAGCAGTGCTGCAGGTGTCTCTCTCTTTCCCTCTTTATTCCTGGCAGTCTCTATCCAATAAATATAATTTAAAAATGTAAAAATGAATAAAAGAAAAAAAGATTATGAAGTGTTTATCACCTACCTCAACACATGGCATTCTCCCAGAAAAATTAGCTGATGTATAGCCAAATGTCACATTTGCTATAAGTTTAAGTCCTAGCTGGCGTGCATCAAGCATTCGTGAAAGGGCTCTGTCTTGTTTGTAAGTCTTCATTGACTGCTTCACCATGAGTCTTGTCTTCAAAATTTCTTCAAGCATTCTTGGTAGCACACCTTTTCGTACTGAAGGCTATTATGAAGGGAGAAAGACTGCTTAAAACTCAAAAGATTAGACTTAGAAAATGAGTAAGCACAAATTTTAACAGTGACAGACTACTTACTATGAATTGAAAACATAACTAAGAACAGAGAAGCTACAGGACCAGTGACTGTCAATCCCAAATCATCACATTGTTTTATTTATTTACTTTTCTTTTGAAGAGGCCTTGTCTCCTAAAAGATGCCTGTAATGCTTATAAATCTAAGGCAACACTTCTGTGGGATTCCAGAGACTTCCAAGGAGGAGGATGTCAAGTAGCACTTGCAGCAACAGAGGGAAATTTTGCTCAAGACTTTGATCCAAAGCCCCACTCTTTCAGAAAGACACACGGGACTTTCGTTACTCAGAACAAACCTTAACTGTAAAGATCTCATCCTAATGACCCCACACAGTAATCTGCATGGGACTCCATTTATCTACCTTGGAAGAAAGATGAGCTGGGTTGACTCTGCTGACATTCAAACCTGTAGTTCCAGGGACTCTAGGTATTTCAAATCTGATGCTTAGACCACTAAGCCATCCCCTCCGGCCTATCATTTATTAGCAATCTGGAAGAGGGGATGAATAGTGAGGTGATAAAATTTGTTGATGCAAAAAAAAAAATCATTTGTATTAATCAAGACTAGGGAGAATTTATGAGAACTCCAGTAGGAATGAAAACCATGAAGCATTAACTCTGAAGATGATTCACAGACATGCCCAAGAGAATGCATGTTGCACTGGACAAATCAGAACCTACATAGAGGATATCATACTCCTGAATTATTATAATTATAATTAAAATTATTTTCATTTTCACACAATGAATGAAAATTCTTTAAATGAAATTCTTTAAATGGTGCAAAAAAAAAAAAAGATGCTAGGCACGTGACAATGAAAACATATTCCAACCTCTAATTCATTCTGTGTACCTTTTGGAGCAGTTATAAGGTATATATATATATATATAATAGCATTTAATATTTTCCAAAAAGGAATATATTGTGAACACTATGGTAAAATTTTTCCTCATATCCAATTTAGTCTCTTCTAACATAGCATTTGCTTACTGGCAGAGAATGATGGTGTACTTTGCTAAGAATGCCAGAATGAATTTGAGTGCTTGTATGGGTCACTCAGGCACCAACCACCTTATTGTCCCATGATTCTAGGACAGACTCACTGCTAAAGAAACAACAAAGAAAGGAATGAAGTTGGCATCTGAGAGACAGGATAATCTAGATCTGTCCTGTTTGTACTTCTTCATTTACAAGACTTTCCTCAGCTTCTTTACAGGCGAGATTAGAGAGGACAAGAGGGACACCATTGTTAGTTTGTACAATTTCTTAAAAATGCAGTAAATAAATATCAGTGTATAATTATTTCTAAGATAATCTTAATTTAACTTAAAATAATGTAGAAGAAAAACTGTGAGACTTTACATATTATACTAAAGCAGTTTCAGTTTTTGTAAATTGATATTCTGTGGTGATTCCTACTTAAGTTTGCCAGAGTCTAATATAAGGTAGAAGGGATATGTGGACATTCATTTCTTTCTATATTTCACTGAAAACTAAAATTTAATAACCAAAATATTTTAAACCAAATTATGCAAAGCCAAATAAAGGACTGTTAAAAAATGTTTTCTCAGAAGATTCTTATATCCTTATTTTCTGAGATAACTGAGCATGCTGTTTTGTAGGTGTTTCATGTTAACAACAATCCAAACAAGTAGATATCCAAAAATCCAGTTGTAGTTGATTTACAAGAGAAGATTACCTTGACAAAAGCTACTCCATTGGGGGACACTGTGATGTCATGTCTAATTTGGTAAAGTAAATCTGGAGGTACTCTTAGAGAGGTACAGCCAAATTTGAACTCATCAGGCCTGTTAAGAAAGAAAATATGAAACAAATACTTTCTTAAACAATAGAACAGAGGTTTTAGGCAAATGTAGCAGTCTCTTAACAACTAAACAGAAATGCATAATTTAGTAGTATGTTCACTTGTCTAGTTATCAGAAGGCAGTTCAGTTTTTCAAATTTTATAATTTATTAAAGGAAACATTAAAATCATGCTATCCTAGAATTTATGGTAAAATCTATACTGAAATTTCAAATATCAACTCAATACATGATCACCTTACACTAAGTTCCTTCAAGAGAAGTTCAGACTTCCGTCATGTAGTGGTTAGCTCTCTGGACTCTGAAAAACTTAGACTTAAGTGAAAGAATTATGAGGCTTTCAAATCCCTGTTCTTAATACAAATACCCCATTACCAGTATGATTTTTCTCATACTGTAATAGTATAGAAGCAAGTATAGATGGAAGCTATAACCGTTGATCTTAAACAAAAAGTCTAAAACAAGACTTCCTAATGAAAATTTACTTTGAGTATTAATATATTACTGTCATCTGTTTATTAAATTTGACTTATATAAATAAAACCAAACATTTATCAATTTTAACTTAAAAAAATCAGGCTACTTCTAAATTGAGACTATGAAAGCTGAAGTCGTAAGATCATTATCCCCAAACTATTCTATTGAAATTTGATTTATATTAACAAATTAAAAGTAACCTTTAATTTTTTATTATCTTTACTTATTTATTGGATAGAGACAGCCAGAAATTAAGAGGGGAAGGAGAGATAAGGACAGACACCTGCAGCCCTGCTTCACCACTTGCAAAGCTTTCCCCCTGCAGGTGGGAACTGGGGGCTCGAACCCAGGTCCTTGTGCATTGTAACATGTGAGCTCAACCAGGTGCGCCACCACCTGGACCCAAAAGTAGCCTTTTAAGAGACCATGAATATACATGGAAAGGAAGGCAGTTATAAGGCTAGCCTATTAATTTTTTCACATGTGTAGCTCATGCTTGTTGCTAAATTAATAATATGATTCTTGTGACTTCGGAGGTAACTTCAGTAAGTCAGCTGCGTTACAGCCCATTTGTCTTGCTCATCAATAGTGCCAAGAGTAAGGGACACTTGTTTTGACTAAGAAGGTTGAAGTATAACAACATAATTGTAAATATGACAAAACTTACTTTCCTAAGTTTTCCACATGGCCAAGGCAAGTGGAAAAACAGTAGTTATAGGCAATCACAATAGAAGGATACAGAGACTGAAAATCCAAAACAAGAACAGAGTTGCTATAGAAGCGAGATTCAGGTTCCATAATTAGGGGAACACACTGTAAGGCTCTCATCTGGGATCTTTGCTGGACACTAGGTGTCACGGGAATATAGTTCATTGGCTTAGCAATACGCAGCATCATTGACTCCACACGGTACTGTGGGCAGGAAGAAAAGAAAGACAGTTTACATATAAACACGCATTTGTGGCTCGGAGGTGGTACTGCACGTGCACACATTCTATTTTGAGTTTGACCATAGGCAATGTATACATGCCAGAGTGATGCACCGGTTTCCTCTTGCGTAAGTAAACAAGTGAGTAAGTCTATTTATCCTAGAATGTGAGTTAATCATCTGGGGGATGGCAATCGGCTGTGTAACTTTCTTACAATAGTTTTCTACAACGCAGGTTATTTAGTCAGGTTTCAGGTGCGTGAAGGAGATATCTAAATCCTTTTCCTAGTCCTAGATTGTGTGTGCACACACACAGGCCGAAGATCAAACTCAGGACTTCACACAGGCACAAGTATGGGCTGCTGAGAAAGTACCGACACATTTTTGCATAGAAAAAAACGTCCTGACCTTTCAGACAACCCAATATATACTATGGTGAGTTATATCCCTAGCCCTGTTCCTATAACTTTCATAAGAACCACAAAATATGTCAGATAGGTTATACAACAAGTCAATTTTGAAAAGACAGACACAATTAAGTATCTTCTTATACTCAAACACAGTCATATAGTATAATATGCAGGTATGCAATTTAATAACTTTAAAAGTGGGTCAATGACCCTTGAGAAATTTATTTAGGCAAATTAGAGAAAGAAAATGCCAAGAGATGTTACTCTAATTCTATCAAGAAGACAACATAAGAATTCCAGAACTGAAAAATAGTCAGCTTAATACTGGTCCCATGCACAACTGAACCAAGCAATCAATTATTATTTATAATTATTACTTTTTTATGGTAGGAGTTAATGGTTTACACTGCAGCGTAGACACATGGGTACAATCACTCAGCGTCCCGTGCACTTTGCAACTGGACGGGGTTTGGTGTATTGCAACAAAGTGAGGAAGGGGGCTTTCAGGTCCTGGTGCATGATGGTGGAGAAGGACCTAGGATGTTTTGCAGAAAACTGAGAAACTTTACACATGTACCAACAATTGGACAACATAAGAATCAGTATGGGATCACTGAAATTTCTCATGTGTCTTATTATAATCCTAATCAAACACTTTTTAAAGCTTGTAAGGGAGTAAGAAAATACATAGCTTATACAGAAAAAAGTGAAATAAAGAAGTAATAACAAAACAGAGCCCTACTTTCACTAAGTTTATTGAATGGTAGATAATAAATACAGAATAATTATAATAAAAGATTTTGTGAGGCTAAGGGAACTGAGTGACTTAATTTAGTATCCTGGATACTAAATTAACAGACTGAAATTATTTAATATACTAAAGACATTCAAATAAATATTTGTTAAATCAATGCATAAAATCATTTTAAATATAGCATCTGATAATCCAACCCTTGTGGGCTTGACTAGAAATGGACACCTACCTGTGAACTATCACAGGGAGATGAGAAACTGTGCCATGTCTCAATACATATACTGTAAATTTTATGAACCTTTTTTTATTTTAACCTCCCAGTAAAATGATTTAAAAAAAAAAGCCCTCTCAGGCTGACTTTTCTTTAACATTTAAAGAAAGTGGTATAGACCACTTCCACTGATTTTCTTTTTTTAGCTCCCACCGCTACTCCAGTTTTCTTATGGGCTTTTAGAAGACAACTCTAACCACAGTTTTCAGGAATATAATATCATCCCCATAGGTATAACATTTATTTTCTGATTACTATGACAAACTCAGCAGTGATTAGAAAGTTGCTGTGAAGTACAAATAAAGGTGGAGTTGTTAAATTAAAACTATCCCAGAAAATAAAATGCTAAGTTATTATTTGGTACCACAAATAACAAGGTTTAAAAAATACCAAATACCCTCAAACATCTCAAAAGCAAGAATATCGTGAACACAGAACTTTCAAGTGTGCAAGAAAAGCAGGTTTCCTACCTGTGAACCCCTTGTCAGTACATGTAAAAACTGGATGCCAAAAAGTCTAGCCATTTCACTGGTTTTCCCAATTAAGTCCAGCTGTTCTAACATTTGGAGATTCCCACGAACACGGCTAATGTAGTGATCAACCATTTTCCATCTGTTAAAAGAATCCATGCTATGAAGATTATGAAGACTTTGGACACTTGAAAATAGCACTGCTTTCACAGTATATTCAAATTATTATACTCAGGTAAAATTAAGGAGGAAGTTATGATATGAACCTCTAGCAAAGTATGCTAAGGAATTAAACATCACAAAATTCCAGGTACATAAAACCTAGTGAAATAGGAAAAGCTTAAAGTAGAACTTGTGATATGGCAGAAATACTAAGGAGCACTATTTTCAACATTTTTGGTATTTATTTTTATTATAAAACTTCCTATTTTTCTCCTTAATGCCACTACTGATTATGCATCAACTATATTCTTATTTTGTTTCTCTCAAGGATTTTTTTTTTTTCACCAGAGCTCTGCTTAGCTCTGGTTTATGGTGGTGTGGAGGACTGAACCTGGGACTTTGGAGCCTCAGGCATGAAAATTTCTTTGCATAACCCTCATGCTCTCTCTTCCCCTGTCTCACAGGTTTTTTACTTACTTGTTTGATAGGCCAGAGAGAAACTGAGAAGGGAAGTGAACACAGAGAGCTATCTACAGCACTACCTCAACAGGGAAGCTTCCCAGCGTCAGGTGAGGACCCAGGGCTTGAGCCTGAGTCTCTGCATTTGGTAAGGTGTGCCGCTACCTGGCCCTCTTTACAGAGCATGGAGACTTTGGGCTTTGGTGCAGGGACAGTGGTATTTTGGTGGCAGGGGAGGCACGGTAACATTTTGAAGCGGTGACAACTGTACTTCGGAAACCGTTTTTGCAGACCAAGGTCGCCTTAGAGACAAATAAAACTACTGATTAATTTTTTTTAATTAAATAAGATTTTTCAAAGTATACCGGTAGTAAGAGTGCACGATTTCTCCATGCAACATAATCCATTTAACAAATATGCTCTAACGCCTCCCGTAAGTAATGCTAGGTCCAGTTTTCTATCTCACTGGGCAAGATCAGATTTATTGTTCTCGGTAACACCTATAAGAGGCAATAAATTATATTTAAAGCATTCTGAAACTTATAATCAAACCACCGAATGTAGTTTCATTTTTACAGTCGAAAACAGAAAGAGCCAATCCAAGAAGGAACAACGCATTGCTCCACCAAACGTGGGGTCCTACTTGTTGCTTCCAAGCGGAAGCCTGCTTCCAGGACAGGCACTCTACTGGGAAGTCTTCTCTTTTGGCTCCCAAATGTAAATGCCATTGTTAACTGTTTTCTAGCTTGTGCCTTTTACACCCTCACTGTGATAAGGCCTCACAGTTCAGTACTAGAGCTTTGGGGCCGGATGGTGGTGTACGTGGTAGAGTACGCGTTACTATGCCCCAGGACCTGGGCTTAAAGCCCTGGCTCCAGTCTGCTGGTGGGAAGCTCCAAGAATGGTGGAGCAGTGCTAGAGGTATCTTCCCTTCTCTCTGCCTCTCACCCTCTAAAATTAAGGCTGCTGGGAATGGTAGAGCTGTTCAGGTACTGAGTCCCAGTGAGATACCCTTGGTAGCAAAAAGAGAAGAAAAATAGCATACAAGAGTTTCAGTCATTTTAAATACTAGACAAATTGTTTTTAGAACTTTGCTCTTTATACAACTATTTCCTCATTTCGCCACTCTAGTACTACTAGTAATTGTAAAGAAAAGTAGAGGTGGGAAACTTTCAGTTCTGACTACAGTGGTGAAAGCGGTACTGAACTAGCTCTCCTTCCTGGATCAAAGAGGTCCATGAATTGTTTCCAGGCAATAAATAATAGGCAGTGAAAGACCAGGCTCTTGAGAAAAGGGAAACTCATAAAGTGAATTCCATCTCTGTGTGGGGACACAGTGCAGAATGGTAGAATTCTAGCAGGATATGGGTGGTCATAACTCTCCTTGTCTTCACTAGAACTTACACAGATAACAGCAATCAGCTGAACATTAGACCTGACCTGGGAGATGGGGGAGAAGCTTTGTATGCACTGGAAAAATGAGAATGACTGCTGACTAATCATCAGAATCAATGCAGGCCAGAAGAAAGGAGAGTTAAGTCTTTACATCGGAGAAAGGGGAAAAACACAGCTAAAAAATAACTTAGCTCGCGGGGGCCAGGCTGTGGCGCATCTGGTTAAGTGCACATATTGCAGTATGTAAGGACCCAGGTTCAAGCCCCTGGTCCCCACCTGCAGGGGGAAAGCTTCAGGACTGGTGAGTAGGGCTGCAGGTGTCTCTCTCCCTTTTCTTTCTTTTTCTTCTTTTCTTTTTTCTTTCTTTATTTATTGGACAGAACCAGCAATTGAGAAAGACGGGGGTGATAGGAAGCGGCAGAGAAACACCTGCAGCCCTGCTTCACCACCTGCAAAGCTTGAACTCGGGTCCTTGCACACTGTAATGTGAGCGTTTAACCAGGTGCGCCACTTTCGGCCTCTCTCACTCTCTTTTCTATTTCCCCTGCCCCTCTCAATTTCTCTCTATTTCTATCCAATAAAAAAAATAATAATATATTTTTTAAAAGTTGGTACACTAGATAAGCAAACATAAAAAGAAAAACTTAGCTTGCCAAATTAGATAACCAGTGAAAATATCACTCAAAAACAAAGACATCTCCTGATAAGAGCTAATTTGTTGCTAACAGACTTGTGCTAGAAGACTTATAAAACAATTTAACAGTTTTTTTCTTTTTTTAAAAAAATGTTAGAACGTTAACCATATGGGTAGCAATTCCATCCTGGATGACTGGAATGCACATTCATATACAGCCTTCCATACAGCTTTATTTAGAGAAGCACTGAACTAGCTGGCAGGATGAACACATTGCGGTGTGCTCCCACACCTGACTACTACACAGTATCAACACGAACGAATCACTGGTTTACGCAATGTGACTGAATCTCAAGAAAGTTTATGCTGAGTTTCTTGATGGAAGTCAACTGTAAATAGCTCTGCTTCTATGGAATTCTAGAGTTCCAAAGATCAGCCCACATTTATCAAAGACCAATCCACACCCCGGGGCTAAGGAACAGGTCATCTCCCTGCAAAGCTGGGTAAGGGAGTTACCTGGGTGTTTGACGCTCTTTATTATGCTCTTTATTATGATGAGGGCAGTGCTAGCGAGTATGTACATTTCTTCAATGGTATTGCATAACTCACATTAAATGTATTATGCTGAATATAAATTATACCCCAAATAATACTGTTTTTTTTTTTTAAATTAGAGTTGTAAAACCTTACCTGTATAAGTCTGTTTTATTATCAAACCAATCTGATAAGACTCGGAAGGTAAAAAGGGGAAAGCGCTGATGTAGAATGTGAAAGCTCACATTTTCAAAAGTGTAATTCGTTAGAGACACCTAAAAAAAATAAGCAATGTAATAATGTAATAATGTTTGTATTATTAGTAATAGTACTGGAATATAGCACACAGACAGAGATATGTAGTTACAGATACACAGAGTTTTAAAAGACTTGAACTCTAGAGTCACTAATATAGAGCAGATACGAATTATTTTGGAAGTAAATTACCATTGCTTTTTAAAAACTCACCTTTGTCCTGTGTAGTTTTCGCAAAAATAAGTAACTCATTTTATTACAATCCCATCAGAATAATTTTCTATTTGTTAATACTTCCACTTTAAAAAAATATCCCATTTAGGGGCTGGGTGGTGACGCACCTAGTTGAGTGCACACATGACAATGCACAAGGACCTGGGTTCTGAACCCCAAGTCCCCACCTGCTTTGCGGGTTCTGAACCCCAAGTCCCCACCTGCTTTGCGAGTGGCCAAGCAGGGCTGCAGGTCTCCATCTGTCTCCCTCTCTGTCACCCCCTTCCCTCTCAATTTCTAGCTGTCTCTATCTAATAAATAAAGGCCATAAATATTCCATTTCGTTTTACAGAAAATAAGTGTCTGGTTTCCAATAGCATGATTATTTACAGCACTGCATTTTGGACCAAATCTAAACATCGGCCAGAGTAGTCATTAAAATGATCAACAAAACCACTAGAGAAATGCTCACTCTGTTGTCCTGGAGTTCTACTCTTCAAATAAATAAATAAATAAATAACCCCAAATGTTCTTGGCTCATTCCTTACTGCTCTGTCCATGGTTTTATTTTTTTAATTATGATTATTATTTATTTATGATTGGGTAGAGAGAGAGAAATTGAGAGGGGAGAGGGAGATAGAGAGGGAGACAGAGAGACACCTGCAGCTCTACTTCACCATTTGTGAAGCTTTCCCCCTGCAGGGAGGGACCGGGGGCTTGAACCTGGAGTCCTTGTGCATTGTAGTGTGTGCTTAACCAGATGCACCACCTCCCATCCTGTCCATTGGTTCTTTAGCGAGCCGTACAGTCTACGTTACTTGGAAGGCTGTGTATCAAATCTAGACCGTTGACGCCATGCTTTGGAATTTCCGTATCTTTATGTGTGTGTAGGTATATGTATATGCATATGACTGGTGGGCTTTCTTCATCTGGATGTCGACAGGTACCTTATGTTCTATAATTGTAAGCTATCACTTTCTCCCTTAAACATGATAGTAAACTGCTTTTTTCCCTCTTCTCATTTAACAGTCACCACAAGAGTTTCATTGCTTCAAGACGCCCCCCGCCCCCAGACAGAAACAGAAAGGTGGAGACACAGCGAGGGAGGGGATGAGACACAGCACCAAAGCTCCCTGAAGACAGTGGAGGCAGGGCTCGAACACGGGCTGCATGTCCACGTGTGAGAAACCTCTCTGGCCCCGCAAAGTCGTTCTTGACAGCTCTCCCTCTTCATTTCCTTATAGATCCAGCTGTTTGACTTTGTCCTCTAGATTACTTTTGAATTCCTCTAGTACCTTTAACTTTATTTGAGCACTCTTCTAACTGGTCTTTGTTCCACAGTCATTTAACTACCTTGCACACACCCTTCTCTTTGTCCCTCTTCCGTTTCATTTGTAGTTATTCAACGAATTGAATGTTAACAAAGCCTCAAGGCACTTCTGCTTGTGAATCTGAACTTACCTCCTGGTTATCACAGAATTTCCTGATATAAATCTCTGTGGGGCTCTCTATGCTGCCTAATTTCTACACAATATTATTTCATTATTAACTCTCACATTCTCTTAGATAACTATTTCACACTCCACTATGTCAAACTCAGCTTAGAATGATTCCATTTCAGCAAGAATTCCATGTATTTTCGCTGTCACATCTACCAACACTTGACCCCTGTAATTTGTATCTTTGCCTGTTAAAAGAAAAAAACCATCTTACTTGATCTAAACCCAGGTAGGTCTCAATGTACTAGAAAGAGCACTCCCAAATATTTTTTGAACTGAACTAGATCTATTTCTAACATACTTGGCAAATTCCTGAAAGGCCTGGATTAAGCTGTTATCCAGAAGGTTTCTAAATATAATCTCAGGAAGAGTAATTTGTTCTTTCTTTCAAGTATTCAACAAATATGTGATGTGCATTATTTATGAGGAACTGCCATCACTACTGAGGAGTCAAAGTCTAAAGGGAACAGTGATAACTTTCTGTGAAAGGCAGTAGGAAAGTGAAAACTAGCATATTAAAAATTAACTGACTTCTAAGAGCTAGCTACAGAAAGAAAACAATGATCTCTATTCAACTGGGAACTGTAGCTGAGGTGCGCAACTATGAATAGATGTTTCAGACAGAGTGTATTTCCCTTTCACCTAACACAATTTCTGAATTATTTCTTTTTTAAAAAAAATTTTAAAATATTTATTTTCCCTTTTGTTGCCCTTGTTTTATTGTAGTTATTATTGTTGTTATTGATGGATAGGACGGAGAGAAACGGAGAGAGGAGGGGAAGACTGAGAGGGGGGGAGAGAGAGAGAGAGACACCTGGAGACCTGCTTCACCACCTGTGAAGTGACTCCCCTGCAGGTGGGGAGCCAGGGGCTCAAACTGGGATCCTTGGGCTAGCCCTTATGCTTCGCATCATGTGCGCTTAACCTGCTGTGCTACTGCCCGACTCCCCCCTGCATTATTTCTGAGAGAGGGTGAGGGAGAGGGAGAGGGAGAGGGAGAGGGAGAGGGAGAGGGAGAGGGAGAGGGAGAGGGAGAGAGAAAGCGAGAAGAAGCATGACGGATGGAGGGAGGATGGAACTGCTCAGCTCTGGCGTACATGGTGCCAAGGATTCAGTCTGAGGCTTCATGAATCCAGTCCTATGCTCTACTGCTGAGATAATTCTCTGGCTTATATTTTTATAGTGAATATCAATTATTCTCAATAAAGATCAGACTATAAAACTAAAGATTTAAAAAATATATAAGGTAGAAGCTGCTAAATGTCCTAAGGGAGACACAGGTAAAAGAAAGGTAAAAAGGAGCCTCTGGAATTGTTAATTCAGAATAGTTTGAGGACTTTTAGTATGACTATTTTCAGGATGAGCTTCTGTTCAAAGTCTTAGGTTTTAAGAGATCCGTAAGTGTAGCCTGGGAGTTTGTGCAGTGGTTTAGAGCACCTAACTCCCAAGTATGAGGACCCAAGTTTACCCCTCAGCATAGCATAATTTCATTAGCTTACACATCCTATCCCATGTCACTAAGAATTATTTTGAGATGGGGGTAAATAGCATAATGGTTATGCAAAGAGGCTCTCATGCTTGAGGCTCTGAAGTCCCAGGTTCAATACCCCACACCACCATATTATTTATGAGGAACTGCAATTGATGAACAGTGCTGTGGTTAAAAAAAAATTATTTTGAAGTCAGTGAGAATTCTTATACTTTGATAATATTAATTTTTTTTTTTTGTATTGGATAGAGACAGCCAGAAATTGAGCAGGAAGGGGATGACATAGAGGGAGAAAGGCAGAGAGACATCTGCAACACTGCTTCATCACTCACAAAGTGGTGTTCCCTACAGGTGGGGACTGGAGGCTCAAACCTGGGTCCTTGCACATTGTAATATGTGTACTCAACCAGGTGAGCCAACACCCAGCCCCTTTGACAATATTTTAAAAATAAATGAAGGAATAAATTATCCTCAACCAAACATATATACTATATACTTTCAATTAGATAATATGTGAGTATAAGTTTAAGCCCAAGGCACAAAGAAGTTATAACAAGAAGGGCATATCAGAAGTTTAGACTAATGACATATTTCCTTATCTGAGAATTACTGTTTGAGAGTAGTCCCCAAAAGAATTGTAGAGGGAATGAATTGAAATATTTATTTATGTACATCTAGAAAAATCAGAGAGATTATAGTGAATAATCACTATATAATGCAAACAGAAACACTGACATTAAAATTAAATGCTTCTGTAGTTTCACACTTTATAAAGTTGTACTTTCTTTTGTAACCTTATTTAAGTATTATAATATACGAAGTGGCATTAAGTTATACAACTATAATAATGTTCTACAATCATTAAAACAGTCATGTCGACCTAATCTCTTATTTCCAAATACAATTATAAAGATTACCTCATTTCTCATGATTCTCCAAAGATTTAGTGTAATTCGACCAACAATATTTATCTCTGACATTGTATCTGATCCATAGTCATCTCTTTCAGCTGCAAATCTGTTCTCAATTTTGTCATCTACAAAAATGAATACAGGCAGCATTAGGACACAGAAAACAAATTTGCAAGTTAATTGTGATAAAGAAAAAAGCTAATAAAAACTAAAGATGAAGAAGAAAGATTAAATCCAACTAACAGTATATTCTCTATTAGACATAAAAAATTAGGGGCTGGGTGGTGGTGCACCTGGTTGAGCGCACATGTTACCAAGGACCCAGGTCTGAGCCCCCAGTCCCCACCTGCAGGGGGAAAGCTTTGCAAGTGGTGAATCAGGGCTGCAGGTATCTCTCTGTCTCTTTTCTTCTCTGTCTTCACCTTCCTCTCGACTTCTGACTGTCTCTATCCAATAAATAAATGAAGATTAAAAAAAAAATCAGTTTCTGACTAACTGAAATAATTACACCCTGCTTTTCAAGTAATGAATTTTGTGAAATTAAGAAAAAACTAAGGATTTTACAGCACAATGCATATACTTCCATATTTACAAATAATAAATGCTCTCTCTTTAAATTTGGTTACATATGGCACTACTTTTCATGAACATCTAATGTCACTTCTTTGGTGTTAGGATGAAAAATGTCTGTTGTTATACTAGTCACTTCTTAGGGGGAAATGATGGAGTATTTTTTTAAATAAAATATTTTTTTAAATATTTTGATTATTGGATACAGAGAAACTGAGAGGGAGGGGGGATAGAGGGGGAGAAAGACGCCTGCAGTATTGTTTCACTGGTCATCAAGTTTTCCCCTGGCAGGTGTGTGTGTGTGTGTGGGGGGGAGGCCTAGGGGCTTGAACCTGGATCCTTAAGCACTATAACATGTGCGCTCAACCAGGTGTACTATTGCCTAGCCTCAGGATGGAATATTTAGCCTAAGCAATTAAAAAAGTTTTGCTAACATCAATTAATAATGTTCATATCCAGAATAAGATTCTAATTGCATGCAATATGGGGAGCTGGATGAAGAGTTCCTCTTAGAGCAAACAGAGCCCTCATTTTCGTGATGATTTTACCCAGGACAGCAATTAAAATGCATTTCTCTTACATGACACTATCTGGATATACTTGACTGCTATTGATTAGAGGTCCTGGAACAATAAATATATTCACCATATATTGAATATTCACTACATCCTTAGAGCTTTGCTAATATTATGTCAAAAAACTACTTTATTATGCTAGTATACTTTTTATTTTGCATTACAGAAAATGCTAGTCAGAAATGTATCTTTACCCAATCAGATAGCAACAGAACTCATATTCTTTTTTTTTTTTCTTTGCCTCCAGGGTTATTGCTGGGGCTTGGTGCCTGCACTACAATCCACTACTCCTGGAAGCCATTTTTTCCCATTTTGTTGCCCTTGTTGTTATAACATGTGCACCCAACCAGGTGTGTCACTGCCTGCCCCTGCCCTTGTTACTATTGCCATTGCTGTCACTGTTAGACAGGACAGAGAGAAATCAAGAGAAGAGGGGAAGACAGACAACTGCGGACCTGCTTCACTGCCCATGAGTGAAGGCTTTGGTCAGGCTAAAAACGCTTACTGCCCTTGAAACTTCAACCTTCCTTTTTAAATTTACCAATACTGAAGACACGTTTTTCTTTTTTCCACCACAGCACTGCTCAGCTCTAGGTGCTGCGGATTGAGCCTGGGATCATGAAAATTCTTTGCATAAGCATTAAACCATCTCCCCAGCCCAAGACATTTCCACCCTCTCTCACGAGTCTCTTAGTCAGTTGTGGGGAGCCTGTGAAACAAATTTATTTTTAAAAAATATTTGTAATTAAAAACAAAACAGGGAGTCGGGCTGTAGCACAGCAGGTTAAGCGCAGGTGGCGCAAAGCACAAGGACCGGCATAAGGATCCCGGTTCGAACCCTGGCTCCCCACCTGCAGGGGAGTCGCTTCACAGGCGGTGAAGCAGGTCTGCAGGTGTCTATCTTTCTCTCCTCCTCTCTGTCTTCCCCTCCTCTCTCCATTTCTCTCTGTCCTATCCAACAACGACGACAACAACAATAATAACTACAACAATAAAACAACAAGGGCAACAAAAGGGAATAAATAAATAAAATAAAATATTTAAAAAAAACAACATTAGGGGGTTGTATTGTTATGTGGAAAACAGAAATGTTATGCATGTACAAACTATTGTATTCACTGTCTATTGGAAAATATTAATCCCCCAATAAAGGAAAAAAACATTAAATTACTATTTCTCTACTTCAACTAGAAATTGATTTTTAGGTGACAACATTCCATTTAAAATTCATGCAATTTTTTATTTTGCTGATCAAATAAAAATCAACAGCTAGTTTCTGCTACTCATCTCCTTCCTCATTAACCAAATGGCTAACACCTAGAACCAGTCAGTTAAGTACAATTACGGTGTGTCAAAATAAAAAAAAGTTATGTGCTTTACAGTGATTATGGAAAAACATCATACACCCAAAACTCCTTCTGATAAGATACTGGATGAAAGCATGATAAATAAATTATATGTGTGATTAACGTTATATAAATATAAGGATATGTGTCTATGTAAGTATATATACATAAAAATTACTGAAAGGGAAACAACAACAAATTCATTACTGGTATGATGTATAATAGTAAACTGAAGCACTTTATTTTACTTCTTTTATTTTTAATTTTTCTATGGAGTTATGATACATCAAGAACTCATACGATTTAATGCTGAAGACTTAGCAAGAACACAAGCATTTACAAAATCTTGCCTTTATTTACTTAGTGACTAGTTCTGTAGCTGAACCAGAAACACGCATTTGCTACCTACGTGGCACTCGAGAGATCATCTGACACAGGTCGACACTCAAGGCAGCAGCCCTCTGCAAGAGGTAACCCCACGAATGCATCTGAATTTCATATCCTAGTAGAATGTCAGGATCATATCTAAGGAATGAATAAGAAAATGAAGCAAGGACCACACATTTCAACCTATACCCAGAGGAATTCTTTCTTCCTGGCATAAAGTATAAAATTTAAGATCTTTCTTCTATGATCTTTCTCAAACGGAGAAGGAGCAATATAGTGTTTGATACCTAAGTTTTTTTTTTGTTTTTGTTTGCCTCCAGGGTTATTGCTGGGGCTCGGTGCCTGCACTATGAATCCATTGCTCCTAGAGGCCATTTCTCCCTTTTGTTGCCCTTCCTTGCTGTTAATTGGTGGTGGTGTTACTATTATTGTTGTTGTTGGATAGGACAGAGAGAAATTGAGAGAAAAAGGGAAGACAGAGATGGAGAAAAAGATGAGCACCTGCAGACCTGCTTCACCGCTTGTGAAGCGACTCCCCCGCAGGTGGGGAGCCGGGGGCTCGAACTGGGAATCCTTACGCTGATCCTTGCGCTCTGCGCCACGTGCGCTTAACCCGCTGCACTACCGCCCGGCCCCAATACCTAAGAAATTTTTAAACAGCAAAGAATAGGGGCAATTTGAGTTGTAAAGCAGGTACAGTTTTTAGTTAGATGGTATATTTATTTGATATGACTTGGGAAAGAGGCTGACAGAGGCTGGGGCAGGAGGGGGCATTATTCCTAAGGTACATGAGTGAAGGAATTCTTGAGAATAAAATACAGGTGAAAGGAAGGTGAAGTGTGAGGATCTACTCTGGTAGTGGCTTTTTAAAAAAATATTTATTTATTTATTCCCTTTTGTTGCCCTTGTTTTATTGTTGTAGTTATTGATGTCATCATTGTTGGATAGGACAGAGAGAAACGGAGAGAGGAGGGGGAGACAGAGAGGGGGAGAGAAAGACAGACACCTGCAGACGCTTCACCGCCTGTGAAGCGACTCCCCTGCAGGTGGAGAGCCGGAGGCTCAAACCGGGATCCTTATGCCGGTCCTTGTGCTTTGTGCCACCTGCGCTTAACCCGTTGAGCTACAGCCCGACTCCCGGGTAGTGGCTTTTGTAAAAAGATTACCCAGGTAATCCTGTTGCCATTTTTCTTCCATCTAACCTATATGACTCCAAAATAATTTTAATGCTGAGAAAAGAGACAGTTTTTTTCCCTCCCACTAAATATTAGCAATGACTTAAACCTTAAATGAGATAAGCCTCAGTAATGGTTAGGTTTCTCTTTTCAACTTAAGAGGAAGGTAACTCTAAACTTAAGATCTGGAGCATTAGCAGGAGTGAGGCTAACATGGGAAACCGAGAGCTAGGAATCAGGAGGAAATTGAAGGAGAGAAAGAAAAAAAAGAGGAGGAAATATGGAGGCACCACCCGCCCCCATTTCAGTTCATACTAGTAAGCCATAGTCATTAAACCAGTGCAGCACTGGAGTCAAGATGGACACCTGGACCAGTGGACCAGGACAGCCCAGAAATAAACCCCACACATATACAGGCACTCAATAAATGACAAAGCAGCCAAAACTGTCGAAAGTGGGAAAATAAGGTCTCTGCAATAAGTGGTGCTGGGAGAAGCAGAGAGTCACATGTAGAAAAACGAAACTAGACTGTCCCTTACAGAGCATGCACCAACAAAATGGATCAAACACCTGGATATTAGGCTCGAGATTCTTACATATATGGACGATAATACTGGTGAAACACTTTAGGACTTTACCATCAAAGGAAGAAGTATTTGGAGATTCAACCCTATGGGCCAGTGAAACTGAAAAAAGTTAAAATAAATTGGATTATATCAAATTAAACTTCTACACACCTAAAGAGAACTCCACAGTGATAGGCAGTCCAGTAACTGGGAGAAGGTATTTGCATATCACACATCTGACAAGTGGTTGATATCAAACATCTAGAAAGAGCTCATACAGCTCAGCAAAAGAAAATGAACACCCACGAATAACCCAGTGTAACAGCGGGCAAAGGAACTGAATAGCCAATTTTCTAAAGAAGAGATACGCATGGCCCATAGACACATGAGGAAACGAAATACTACTCCATTATTAGAGAAACTCAAATTAAAAGCATATTGAAATTCCAACTCACACCTGTTAGAATGGTCTACACCAACCAAAGAGGAAACAGTTAAGTGTTGGCAGATGTGGAGAAAGTCAAACTCTCACACTGCTGGTGGGAATGCAAACTGTCATAATGGCAAGGCCACTATGGAAATGGTACAAAATGCTTAAACAAACAAACAAAAAAAATGGAAATACCTTATGATCTGGCAGTACTATTCTTAGGCATTTATCCAAAAAAACATGAAAAAATTAATTTGAAGAGCTATGCACCCCTATGTTCATAGCTGCATTATTCATGACAGCCAAAATATGGATGCAACCTACATAGTACCTCCTACAGCAAGCTGGATAAGGAAGTTATGGAACATGTACTCAATGGAGTAATATTCAGCAGTTACAAAAGGTAATATTTCCAAACATTATTAGAGCATGAAGATGATGCGAGTCATCACAGAACCTTTTTACTGTGATTCTTAAAAAGACTGTTCATCTGATTTTACCATCTTAATTTCTCTGATTCATGATATTACAAGAATTATGACTCCTGTCAGTTACTTGCTCCCTTGTGACAACTTGACAACTGAGTTGGTTAAGCAGTGCAGGTAAATGAAAACGAACCCAGGGCTTTGCATTGAGCCACCCCAATCTAATGTGTGACTCTTTATTCATTTTTTAGAGAAAAGAGGAATAGAGACAGAGATGCCAAAATCATGCTCTAGCATCACTTGGTGATGTCCATGGTGCCTTCACGCAGTTTTCAGGCACGAACCCAGGGTCTCAGGCATAATAAAGTGAGTACTCTACCAGATGAACTGGTCTCTGCATATTTGTTCTTTTCTTTTTTTGTGGATCTGGTGCAAATACCAGGTCTGCTTTTTCATCCAGAGAGAAGGAGGGAGAAACACCACATCTTTCATGTGGGTGTGGGCCACATGCAAGGCAAAATACGCATCCTATCTGGTGAGCTAACTATCCTGCCTGGCCTATACTCATTTTTGGCAATATTTTGGAAAAAACATTTCTTTTTCAATTAAAAAGTCTGTAGACTTTCTACGCTGCTACTGTTCAGAGAAGCCTAATGGAAAAAAAGGGAGGCTTTTCCTAGAGGACCTACCAAACAGATTCTGCACTTTCTGAAGAATCACAGAGCTGCTTTAGTATTTTTCAGATAATGTATCCTTATTTCTTTTTAAAAATATTTATTCTCTTTTGTTGTCTTTGTTTTTTTATTGTTGTTATTGATGTCATTGTTGTTGGAAAGGACAGAGAGAAATGGAGAGAGGAGGGGAACACAGAGGGGGGAGAGAAAGACAGACACCTGCAGACCTGCTTCACCACCTGTGAAGCGACTCCCCTGCAGGTGGGGAGCCGGGGGCTCGAACCGGGATCCTTACTGGTCCTTGCGCGTTGCTCCACCTGCGCTTAACTGGTGGCACTATCGCCTGACTCCCCTTATTTCTTTTTTTATGCAGTGTCAGGGAACTGAACATAGAGCTGTATACATGAACAAGTCTCTGGGTAGGCTTCACAGCCCAGTCTTTACTCTCTAGTTTGGGGAAGGGTGAGAAGTGGGGGGGAGAGGAAACAAAGCGTTTCTCCACCAGCCACTGTCTTCTCTTGTGCTGTGTTCATGGTGTTTTCATGTGGTGCCAAGCATCAATCCATCAACTTTCACGCCATAGCGCTCATGCTTTATCCACGAGCCGTTCCTGGGCCCAGTCCATAGCCTTTTTTTATTTTTAACCTAGAGGCCATTCAATCTTAAAGCCTATAATGTGATAAAAAGGTCAGAGAATCCCTCCCTTCCTTTCTTTCCCTTCCTTCCTTCCTTCTTTCCTTCCTACCTTCCTCCCTTCCTTTCCCCATGCTGATTATTTATTTATTTATTTATTTTTTAAAATATTTTTATTTATTTTATTTTATTTTATTTATTTATTTATTTTCCCACCGCCCAATCTCCATATCCCACCCCCTCCCCCGACAGCTTTCCCATTCTCTAGCCCTCTGGGAGCATGGACCCAGGGTTGTTGAGGGTTGCAGAAGGTGGAAGGTCTGGCTTCTGTAATTGCTTCCCCGCTGAACATGGGCGTTGACTGGTCGGTCCATACTCCCAGTCTGCCTCTCTCTTTCCCTAGTAGGATGGGTCTCTGGGGAAGCGGAGCTCCAGGACACATTGGTGGTGTCTTCACCATGCTGATTATTTTACCAGCACAGAGAAATTATGCTAAAACACAGTTAGTTGGAAAGCTAGGAGGCTAAGTTAGCATTTTCCTTTTACTGGCCTGTCAGATCTGGAGAATATTCCTTTTCTTATTCTTACTATAATGGAAATGGTGATGATGGTGGGAGGTGAGGGCAAGATCTTTCTAAGGTGACTTTAGCTTCAAGAACAACAGGAAGGGATTAACTTTGACTCTTTCCAATCTCTGCCTTTCATAGTCAATATGAAATGATGCTAAACAAAAACTGAAGAAAATCAGAAAATATAAAACAATACCTCTTTATGATATCTGCAATTTCCTGAAAAAGAGCCTTCTCATCAGTAGTGTAAGTAACTTCTAGTCCAGTAATTCCAGATCTAATAAGTAATGGAGTCTGATATCTGATATCTAAGAAACAAATTGCTTATTAGATGTAATTATAAGGAATTATTTCTTTAGGTGAAATTGAAACTGATATAATTCAAATTAAGAGATCATTCCCCAAAGTAAAGATATAATTTACCCAATTTCTTGAAAAAAATTCCTAAAGTTTTTAAATTTAATTTACAGCTGAAAACTCAAATCTCTTATTTTCAGAAAAATCTGCATTTACAATCCCTCAGATAATGAGTCATTCATAAAACTTGTGAATTATTTTGTTTCTGTCTTCATCTTCTTATAGAGAAGTCTCCTTTAGTAGAAACTCTTCTAATTAGCAGAATGCTAAACTGTTAACAATCACCTTTCTGGCAAAGAAAACAGTGCCAGTTTGTAGTTCATCATGTAAACACTTCCATCATTGCTAACTTTGAACTACCAACTTGACACCAATTAACTAAAAACACTCATCAAAATACAATAATTAGTTTATAACTCAACTCAAGCCCACCAGTAATTAATTGAATTTACTTAAATTAACATTTAAAACTGCACAAGGAAACTCAGTATTTTACAAAATGCCTTATGTGGCATATAATGAGACTTTGAGCCAAGAGTCTATATATTTAGGAAAAGAGAGAAGCAAAGATGGAATATATCTCAGAAGTCTGCTATAAGTAGGTAATTTACAGAAACTTTACTTTTTAAAGCGAAACTACACTAACAGCAAAATAACAGTATATATAGCCGTAAGAGACTGTACACCCAACCTACATATAATCATCAAAGTTAGTATTCATAGTATAAGCAATTAACAGCTATGCTAGAGATTTTATTACAATTTTTGAATTATATCATTTTTGACTTCTGAAAATAATTCATTTAAAAACAATGAATCTAGGATGAAGTTATATGCAAGTCTCCCCTACTCCCAGTTCAACAAATATTTTAGAAGGTAGTTCTTTATATTTATTTTCTGTAGACCTCTAGCATCCTCCATCCTTAATTAAAAGGAATGTAAGTATAAAATCAATAAATATGAACAATACCTTGAGAGGAGACTGATTTGTCTTTATCAATCACTATGACACCAGTGAGTTCTGTTTTGTCTGTATTTGGCAGTGGAGAGTCAGATGAGATGCAGTAAAATAGAGCACAAATTGGGTCAAATTCAGGATCGGGTTCTAAGTCTCGTCTAGTTCGGGCATGTAACTCCACGCTGATTAAGGTAAGATTTTGTATCTATAAAGGGAAATAAAATTATTCTTACAATATATTTTTCTTTTTTTCCATTTTTTTTCATTGCCACCAGGGTTATTGCTGGGGCTTGGTGCTAGCACAAATCCATTAATCCTGGTAACCATTTTTTTTCTTTCCTTTCTATTTTATTTGACAGGACAGAGGGAAATTGAGAAGGGAGGAAGAGATAAGGAGGGAGAAAGACAGACACCTGGAGACCTGCTCCATCACCAGTGAAGCATCCCCCCTGCAGGTGGGGACCAGGGCTTGAATTTGGGTCCTTCTGCACGGTGATATGCGCTTAACTAGGTGCACCACCGCCCAGCCCCTTCATAAAATATTTTTAAAAGATATGCCGGAAGAAGTATATTTTACTAAAACTCTAAAAAGATTATGGTAAAAAAAAAAGTAATAAAGGAGCTGGCAAAAACGGCTCACTTGGGCAGCATGCTGCTTTTTGCCGTATGTGTAACCAGGCTACACACACTGTAACCCAACACACGAAGGAACAATTGGTGTTGTAGTCTCTCTCTCTCTGCTTCCATGTCTCTATTAAAAAAAAAAAAAAAGCACAAGGAATAAAGAGTTATGGTGGCCTGGCAGGCTTCCCAGAAGGTGAAGCACCAGACTTGCAAGCATGTAGTCCTAGGTTTGATCCCCATGTCAGAGTGATAGATACTCTGACTTTTACCCCTAACTCTGGACAAGTCCATTCCTGTTTCTATGGAGAAAATCTGCTTGTGCTCTAATTTCTTTTCACTGGATACCTTTCCATTGAAAAGGTATACCTTTCCATTTTGCGGTAATGGAAAACCAGAAAAACGCTACAAGCACAAACTTCCGAGATGAAGAAAGGGCATTTTCTTGGGTTCATTCCCTTTTTGACCACCAGGTGGCTATTTGGGATGTGTGTGAAGGAAGACTTGAGAAAAGCATGCGCTTGGAACCTGCCAGATATCCTAAGGGATTTATTTAACTTTACAAAAGTCCGATTCTGAAAAAGGTGACAGTATGAGAACATATCATAAAAGAATAATAAAATATAGTATGTCCTTTCTTGCTAAGGTTTACCAATTTTTCTTTGAAATTCAATCAATTTTTCCCCTTTCATATTAATTAAATAGTGATTTATATGTGTGCAAATTGATAGGAGTGTATGTAAACACCATTCCCACCACCAAAAGTCTGTGTCCCATCCCCACCCCATGAAGCTGAACATTCATCCTCACCCCTCCACCCAGGGCTTTTCCTTTGGTGCCTTACTCCAAATTCAAATACTCAAAATTTGCCAATTTATTTAATAAATACTTTTAAACAAAGTATTTTCTTAAAATTTTCTAACTTTGAGCCTTCATTTGAGTTAATTAATTTATCTTGTTTTTCAGAGGATAGTGGAGGGCTAGATATAAAACAGGAACTAAATGAACACTATAGAATAAATATTATACAAATAAAAAATAAGGGAGCTAGGTTATGTTTCCATCTAATTCAAAAGAAGTGTAATTCTATAGTTCAAGTTCAAGGCTAAAATGAGATTATTAAAATAGTCTTCTCTGTTTATGTTCATCTGATCTTTGTAACACCAAAAGTAGAAGTAACTGGAGGAAAAAATCAAAAAGCTGACTGCTCTTCATAAAGGCACAGGAATAGAGCAAAGGCATGGACTGCAGTGTTCGACAGCAACAGGATCAAAGTGAACCCACAGCATTTTGTATCTGTAGGAGTCACAGCAAAGAAAAAGTACAAGTAGGGTAAATTAACACGACTTCAGTTTAGCTTACTCTATGAAAATACCACCCTTTTAACATGTAATCAATATAAAAAGCACTTTGAAATATTTTACATTCTGGTAAATACTTGAAATCAATGTAAATTTTACTTTTTCAGGATGTCTTCATGCTGACGCTAATTTTTAAAGGAAATACTTGATCTCTCAAAAAAATCTACAGTTGAAAATGTAGTTTCATATAAATAAGCTGCTTCATTTAAAAGTTCTAAATAAAGGAGTCCAAAATTTTTCAATCCAAATTAGTTAAAAATTAAAATTTAGAATTCAAGTTCTAGATCTATAAACCCATTTTTAGGACCTCAACGGCCATACCGTTAGAAGCTACTGTATTGAAACACAAGTGTGAATAATAAAAATGTGTTCTTAATTTTCACCTCAATGACTTGCATTATCCTCTATATGATTTTGTAGTGATTCACTCAGACATCTTACTCTGTGATTGTTTTGTCACATGAGATAATATCATCTATGATATGGAATAGCAGGGTTACACAGAAATCATTCGAACAAATGAATTGTAGCAAGCACTAAACCACTGAGACAAAGATACATATGGAAGTTAATGTCAAATCTGGGATGCTGTATGACATTCCAGTATGGTAATTCAGGAATAACATATATTTTCTTTCTTTTTTTTTTTTTAACTGAGATTTAAAAAAAAATTATATTTATTTTCCCTTTTGTTGTCCTTGTTTTTTTTTTTATTGTTGTTATTGATGTCATTGTTTTTGGATAGGACAGAGAGAAATGGAGCAAGGAGGGGAAGACAGAGAGGGAGAAAGATAGATAAGACACCCGCAGACCTGCTTTACCACCTGTGAAGCCATTCCCCTGCAGGTAGTGAGCCAGGATCCCTTGACCCAGGATCCATCAGCCAGTCCTTGTGCTTCGCGCCACGTGCAATTAACTCGCTGTGCTACCGCCTAACTCCCCAAAATGTCTTCTTTCTATTGTGATGAGCTGGGGCCTCATGTATGCATGACTGCACTGATCCTGGGCCACTTTCTCATTTAAATAGAGAAAGAGATAGGGGAAGAGAGAGCAGCACCCGTAAGTTCCCCGGGGACTTGGCACTGTCATGTGGAATTGGGGCTTGAACTTGAGCTGCGCATAAGACAAGGCAGGCACCTTACACAGGAAGCTCTTCCTCTTCTCCCCCACGTTTTCTAGTACATTGAATTTCAAAAAATTGTGAAACCGCCACTCAGTCTTAACAATGAATGGCTGCTTTAAAAGGCTTCCTGCCTTCTTTCTTACGTTTTAAAGATTTCATTCATTTCTGAGAAAGACAGGAGGAGCGAGAGAGAAAGAATCAAGAACCAGACCAGGGATTGAACTCAGGACCTCACGCTTCAGAGTCCAATGCTTATCCACGGCGCAACCTCCTGGACCACTTTAAAAGCTTTTCTATTTCACAATGATATAGTAAGAATAATAATAAAAAAACATTAAAGGCATGGAATTCATTCCCATTAGTAAAAATAAATAAATAAATAAATAACTTACGTGTTTCATAGATTAAAATATGAGTTAAACAGTATATGTGTCTTTACTATTACAGTTTTACCTCATGTAAAGCCTTCGCCTCCTGTAAATTTTGTATGCTGACTTTGAAACCATAAGTATTGTTTAAAGATGGTCCATCAATCTGAGATGTTTCTTTCTTTGGGGTATTTACTGCTGCAAATGGATTCTATTAAAAAAAAACACATAGCCAGAAAAAGATAAATGAACAGTAATTTTCTTTCCTTTATTAACTACTTAGACAATACATTTTATAGGTTTAGAAATACATGAAAAATCAGTATTTTTTCAGTTCAAGAAGTCATTATTTTATTAATATCCTGCTCACACTAGCAGTTCAAGATAAAATAACTGGAGGTATGTAGAAATATCTGAAATAATTTGTAAACAAATTATATACTGAACACTGAATTGAAAAGTCTCCAATACTGAAAATAATAGTCTTGTAGGGAGTTGACATTTAAACCACATGGATATTGCCTAAATCTTTCCTTGAAGTATATGTAGTGATTATGTGAAAAAAAAAGTTAACAAGAAACATATTTGCAATTATTTTGGCTAAGGTTTATGGAAGGCTTGGATTTATAGATTTCTCTTTTACCTTAACATGCAAGTACCTGGAGACAAACTAAAACAAACTTTAAGGATCTAGAAAAGAATCTATTAAAATCCCCTCCATTTCCGTATTCATTCACATTTTCCTCAGCATTGGCTTATGCTCCCAACACACTGGGTACTTGTTTTAATATAAACAGTCTGTACTTCAGTAGCATGTTTTATGAATGACAGTTTCAAAAAGTACATTTTCAAAGTAGAATTAATAAAATATACTTTATATAGCTAATGGTATATATGATAATGGCTAACATGGGATACAATTTCTAGTAACATATATTTCCCAAGGATATCTAAATAAGGCACACTTTTTACATAACCATATATTTCTAAGTATCATCATATTTTTAGTATCCAAGTAAAGACATTAATGATTTTTTCAGAGTTTTAGCACTAAATAGTGTTGTTTCTCTTTACTACTCAGTAAAATAAACTGAAAAAAATCAGTAATGTTATATTTGAGAAAAAATTAATAAACCAAGAAAAAGGATATATTTTTGGTGGGATCAAAAATCACTTACTTGAGTTCTGCTGTCATTGGATTGTTCTGATTTTGCCAGTAATCAGTAAATGTATTTGTATCCTCATAATCCACATTTTGGCTATCATATTCACTTTCTCTGTAATATTTGTATTTACATATAAGAATCTTTTAGATCCCAACAACAACAAAAAACTAAAAAAAAAAAATTAGGCAATTTCTTGTTGTCTCAAAGATATGTAAATAAAATGATGCAAAAATATAATAAAAAATTTAAATTGACAGTTATAAATTATCTAACTGAAATCGAAGAATAAGAATGGATCTTCCACTGATTGTTAAAATCTGTTTAATGTAGTTACCTTTGTTTGGGTTATGAGAACTCTTCTAAGAGTGTCAGTCTCACTTCCTTTCTTATGACTCAATTTCTGGGTTTTTGGTTCTGTAGAAAGAAATTTCACATTTATCATATACATCAAAATAAAATCTGACTTGAAAAGTTTATTGTCATTCCAAATTCCTAAGTACCATATGTTAGTGTTATCTCTTTCAAAGACTTCATAATTTCAAAATAAAGCCAATCGAACCTCACATCCTCACTAAGCTAAGATGAAAATTTTGTGTTCTTAAATAAACATACTTAAGATTCTCCTCACTTATTTATCATGGAGAAAAACACAGTCTCTCTTCAGTCAGAGAGAATCTAGCATTCATTACATACAGAAAAACACAATTATAACAAAGGGGAATATAGTGGGGAATTTTAATTTAGTCAAGGACATTAAGATGGTGTTTTTGAACTGAACTCTCAATAAAGGGGGCAATTAAGTAGAAAGAGAATGGGTAATTTCCCTGAATAATAAGCAAAAGTCCTAAAAATTGCTACGGCTGGGTAAGAAGCCTAGTGTAGGCAAGAGATAACCACAGTGACATCTAAGGTTGCGCTGCTATTAAGTAGACAAATTTGGACAAATTAAGATAGAAGAAAGCTACATGATTTGGTGATGGAGTGAAAGGCATAGGACACTGCTTCTCAAGTAAAATCTCATCAAAGTAAAAAGCTTATAAATGGCCAAAAGAAACTATCAGGAAAATTAAAAAATCATTCTAGTGAGTGGGGGAAAAATATTTACAAAACATACTCTGACAAGGGGCTAAATTTCAAGACACACACACACACACACACACACACACACACACACACACACCCCAAAACTCAGAAAACGCAACAAGAAACAAGAAATCCCTTTAAAACATAAGGAGAGCTAAACAGACATTTTTGCCAAAGAAGACATAAAGATGCCCAAAAAGAAGATTCAAAAAAAGAAAATGCTCACTATCACTTATTACCAGGGGAAAACTAAAACAAAAGAATATTTCCATCTTGAGAATGGCTGACATAAAGAAAAGAAACAGTAAATGCTATTGCAGGAAAAAAGAATCCTTGTACATTTCTGGTGGGAATGTAAATTGATTCAGTCTCTATGGTAAACAATATGGAGGTTTCTCAGAAAATGAAATATGGCATGATATGGCCCAGGAAGTGATACAGAGGATAAAGCATTTAGAGTCTCAAGCATGAGGTTGCACATTCAAGTCCTGCATGGGCCAGAGGGATGCTTTACCTTTTCCCTGGCTCCCTCTATCACTAATAAAGAAATCTTTCAAAAAATAGTACCACCATATGACTGAACAATTCCAATTCTAGGCACCAAAAACAAATGACAACAACAACAAGACCTTACCTGAAAAGATATACATGCATGTTCATTGTACTGTTTGTTTACAATAGCTAGGGTATGGAATCAACCCATGCCCAGTGACAGCTAAGCAAGTTAAGAAATTGTGCTGTCAAGATGCCTCTGTTCCAGAATATTCTAGAACGTGCATCGCACCCTCCTACCCTGTGAGCCTGGGCCCTGTATGCCGTCTCCCTGGCTCTACTGCATGCGGATAACAGCCAGAGTGGTCTCTGTCAGCGTGTCAGAATGTCCTCATCTCGTAGGTCACCAATATGAAGCCCCTCACATACCCCGCCACCCCATTCCTCCAGACTGAAGAGGAGATCTAGGTGCAAACACAGAAAAGCAGGAGGGAGGTTGAAAAAAAAAAAAAAAAGAAATTGTGCTGTATATATATAGTGGAAGATTCAGCTATAAGAAAAGATAAAACCTTGCCTTGGCAATGACATGGATGGAAGTAAAGGGAATTATGTTATGTGAAATGACTCAGGACAAATACTTGCTAATCTCACTTCTAAGTGGGATTGCTGAAGGAGCAACAGAAATCCAAAAGCTGAAAATCTCTGATATAGACTTTATTTATTATCATTTAATTTTTAATTTTTTTTTCTTTTTAACCAGAGCACTGCTGAGTTCTGGCTTATGATGGTGTGAGGGACTGAACCTGGGACTTTGGAGCCTCAGGCACAACAGTCTCTTTGCATAACCATTATGCTATTTTCCCATGCCCAAATCTATGTTTCTGGTTTGTGTAATTTAGTGGCAGAAATAGTGGCACTCGTCACTGAAACACTAAAAAAAAAATCACCGGATTGTTTTCTAATGTGTGGGGAGAAGTGTGTGTTTTAGATGGTTGGTGTTAAGTATATACAGTGAGATCAAGAACTGTGTCTAAAAAAAAAAAAAAAAACTGACCATGTGTTACTTTGAGCATTCCAGCACAACTGCCAAATAAGCAGTCAGATTTAGTGTTCTTTAATTTTAAATCAAGCGTTAAAAGGCCAACATTTAGATAACAACAGAAGAATGAGACAGGTTTCACAGGAAATCAGGCAGCAGAAGAAATGCCAAGAAAGCACCAAGTGGATGTCAACCACAGGCACTTAGAGGGTACATGGTCCACATGACAGGAAGACTGAGTATGTCATTGACTTTCAGTACTGATGTTCAACAGGAGTTACTGAAAACCTTTTAACGAGGCAGGTGGCAAAGTGCATACCCTACCATGCACAAAACCTTGGACTGGACTCCGGTACCACATGGGACCAACACGGACATTATCAAAGGAAATTCCAAGATGGGAGTGGTGTCCTCTGTCTACCATCCTTCCACACTGCCCTTCCTTTTCTTTAAGTATAAAGAATGCATAAAAACCAGGCAGATGTGGTTGCTTGGTTGTATCACATTAACACAAGGACCATGGTTCATTCTCTTATACCACATAAAAATATATATATATATATATATATATATATATATATATACACAAACAAACAAATGTATGCAGTGGGATGATGGAGGCAGAATTTACTATAGAGTGGGTTGAAAAATGAATAGGAGTGAAGGAAATGGAGTTGTTGAATTAGAGGAATCTTTTAAGAAATTTGGCTTTGAAGGAAAAAAATGCCTAAGGGCAGTGGGTATACCAATAGCATAATGGTTATACAAAGACTCCATGGCTGAGGCTCTAAAGTCCCAGGTTCACTCCCCTGCACCACCATTAGTCAGAGCTGATCAGTGTTCTGGTAAAAAACAAAACAAACAAAGAAAGAAAACCTGCCTAAGACGGCAGATGTAAGGTAAAGGCAGGTTTTATCTCATTTTTAAGGACTTGTTATTTAAATCGAGAGAGAGAGAGAAAGAGAGAAACCATTCCAGTAAACTTGGTGCTAAGGATCAAACAGGCTTTCAAGTTTTGTGCTTCACTAGATGAGTTATTTCTCTGGCTACTGGTTGTGTTTCTCTTTGAATGGATGACTCTTTGGTATATACAAAAACAAATGACAAAAAATAAGCTGAAAAGGTAAGGTTCCCAAGAAAGCTATAGATTTGATTCAGAAGCCAAGATTATAGGATGGAAGCAGATGTCAATTTCAGAGCAGGAAGACAGTTTCCAGGCCTGGCCCAAGAGGTGGCAACATGATAAAACACTGGATTCCTGGAGCCCTGCTTCCCCAGAGCCCCGCCCCGCTAGGGAAAGAGACAGGCTGGGAGTATGGTTTGATCTGCCAACACCCATGTTTAGCGGGGAAGCAATTACAGAAGCCAGACCTTCCGCCTTCTGCACCCCACAATGATCCTGGGTCCATACTCCCAGAGGGTTAAAGAATAGGACAGCTATCAGGGTAGGGGATGGGATATATGGAGTTCTGATGGTGGGAATTGTGTGGAGTTGTAGCCTTCTTATCCTATGGTTTTTGTATTTCCTTTCCATAAATAAAAATTATAAAACAAACAAACCATTGGATTCTCAAGCATGAGGTCCCAAGTTTGACCCCTAGCAGCTCATACAGCTTGTGATATCTAACACGACATAAAATTGCACTTTAAAAAGACTCTGATTTTCATTACGTAGCGTAATGTTTTCAGTTCTAGTTACTGAGGGACAATCACAGCATTTTTGTTTTGTTTTGTAAACTTACCTGTTGATAAAGTGCTAAAGCCAGTTGCTTCAGGAAGTCTTTCCAGAAGTTTTCTCTGTATAATTGGTGTACTATGAAGGCAAAGTGATTCACATATCCCAGTTCTCCTAACATTAATTGGAGATATCACCAGAGGTTCAAGTTTGTCACAGGGGCTTTTCTTAGTATCATCTTTTACTGGTTTTAAGAAGTTCTCAATAGTTAGTGAATGCCATTCCTCTAAGGGTGAAGAGGGTCTATCATCTCCATTTAATGCTTTGGAGCTTGGGGATCTTGCCTGTTGCCAAGGGGGGATTACTGGAGAGTCAGGGGAGCTGTAACTAGCGTGATAGCTGTCAGCATCATCAGCTTCCCCTTTCTGAAGCACTCTTTCAGAAGCATCTGAATTTGTTGGAAGCATCTGATTTTCACTTGCAGTTCTAGTACATCCTGTGGTGGGTCCTTGTAAAGCAATCTGAGAATTATCGACAGCTTCCTCAGTACACGCTACAGAAGGGAGTGTGAGAGGAGTTGCATTTGTTTTTGGAGGCACTACCGGTTTGTCATCTGGGTTAAGTAAAGAACTGAAGTTCTCAGCAGCAGGTTTGACAACTCTCGTCGGCTCAATTTTAGACAGTTTCTTGGAACGTTCATACTCTTCTTTGGCTTGAAGCCACGCTTGAACCAGTTGTCGACTTGGGGCACATTTGCAAGGCATAATGACAATTTTCTTATCCTCAAACATTTTATGGCTATTACTTGACCCTTTATTAACAGTTGCTTGGCCATTGCGAAGGGGTGACCCTGGTCTTGGATTTTGAGTCATTGCTGAGAAAGCTGTTTTCCACAGACGAAGTCCTTCTAAGGAAAAGTCTCCCTCAAATTCAGCCAGATCATTTGGAAGTCGAGTTTCTACCATGAGAAGCCGTCCGCCGATCTCCCTAAAAACACCAGACTTTAGTATAGCTAAAGATCAACTGTCAAGACATTTAGCTCCTCATCAGAGACTAAAAAAAACCTATTTTGGATTCTTAAAGATACATTTTCATTCTCCTCCAACCCAAGTAACTCCGTAAGAACATTTAGTGCTGGCACACTAGCTTTCATCTCAATGTGACTTTGTTCACAAGTATGATTAAGAAATTAACATCTTTTGGAAGGTGTTACTAATACCAGGGAGAGAAAGTCTTTGTTGTTTTAAGAACTCCATGAAGACTTTTCTTCAAGGACGTAGCATCAACTCATTCAAAATTCATTTCTTCTACTCATCTTAAACATTACACTGTCACCCCACAATGAGTAAAAAAAAAACTGAAGACCACCATCAAAGACTATTTTCTTGGATTTCACCTGTAGAAAATGGTTTTCTTTCTACTTTCTCTAGTCCTGTAGGGGTGAAGCCAACTTGTTCAAACAAATCTTTGTATTTCCCCCAATTCCTTTGAATATTAAGAAAAAAACAAACACAACTGAGGAACGTCACCATGACTTCCTTCCCTTTATATGGCAAAGTTTAACAAAAAGGTAAGAATTTAAGGACTGGGGAAGTGGTTAAGGGGTAAAGCACCTACCAAGCATGCAGGAGCTCCTAGGTTTGGTCCCCAGCACCATGAGACATAAGAAACAAGACAAAGAAAACAACAACAACAACAAAACCCAAATGGAACTCTGTGGATGGTGGATCAGTGCATCACTTGCTTGCTCTATTTCTTACTTCCTAACATACAACTCATTTTTTAGATAAACCCCATGAACTTGATTCATATTTTCTAGTGTGGAGACACTGGAGCCAGCAAAGTTACCACAGTTCCATTATATATAAAAAGATAGGGAGTCGAGCGGTAGCGCAGCGGGTTAAGCGCAGGGACCAGTGTAAGGATCCCAGTTCGAGCCCCCAGCTCCCCACCTGCAGGGGAGTCGCTTCACAAGTGGTGAAGCAGGTCTGCAGGTGTCTGTCTTTCTCTCCTCCTCTGTCTTGCCCTCCTCTCTCCATTTCTCTCTGTCCTATCCAACAATGAGCAACAGCAACAATAATAAGCACAACAAGGCTACAAGAACAAGGGCAACAAAGGGGGGAAAATGGCCTCCAGGAGCAGTGGATTCATGGTGCAGGCACTGAGGCCCAGCAATAACCCTGGAGGGCAAAAAAAAAAAAAAAAGATCTTAGCTCCTACTAGTTAGTTTTATAAGTCAGCATCTAGTGCCTTCTCTGGATCCACCTCTGAGATGAATAAAAAAATTAAAAGCAGAATTATCGCTATTGAGGGGAGTACACGTTACGTGGCATGTGCAACTCTAACACTACTGGTGTGAGTTCATAAAGAAGTTAACAGTGACATGCCAAGAACTGGTGTGTTGTGATAAATTCAGTTTACTTGAATACTGCCAGCAGCATCATAGTCACTACACATTTTTATCAAGCTGTTTACCAAGAACCTTAAAATTTCCACTAATCCTCCTAGGGTTATATGGAGAGCTTCAAAATATAAAAGATACTCTATTAAGAAGATACTAATCACATTTTACTTATAGTGGTAAAGCAGGAAACAACATTTTTGCCTAATATACACAACAGAATACTGTACAGCAATTAAAATGCTTCAAAAACACATAAATATAGACAATGTTTTAATAATTTAATACAAAATGAGTAAATCTGGATATGATGCTGTGATTATAGCAAAACAGTATATTATAAAGCAAATCAAAAATTATATTCTAAAAACTAAGAAAATACAACTTTTATAATTATCAATTTTTATAGCGAGTACAGTCATATTAAAAACAAAATTGTTTCTGAAAAAAATTAACTGTCAGGCTGGCAAGATATCTCACTCACCTGGGAGACAGCCTATTTTGCCAGACATAGAATCTAGGCTGGAGCCCAGCGGCCCCCCACCCCCACCCCACCTACATTCTGGGTGAAGCTTTAGTGCTGCATATTCTGTGTGTGTGTGTGTGTGTGTGTGTGTGTGTGTGTGTGTGTCAAAAAGTCAGCTGAGAGAGGTGAAGCCCTGATATGATATTATGTAATAATAACAATCTGATCAAAGGTGCTGGCAGCAAGAAAAAAAGTGCCCTGATGGAAAGAATTTAAAATAACCTCCATTAAAGAAAGGGAAAACACAGGGTGAAATGTGGACTGGGGATGGTGTATTGTTGCAAAGTAATGGATCCTGGGGAAGGTGGAGACAGGAGGGAGTGGGTGGTAATCCGGTGTGCAGGTCTACCACAATGAGATAAGAGGTTGTAACTATGTGCTAAAGACTTCTTGTTCCCCTACCAGAGCGCTGATTAGCTCTGGCTTATGGGGGTGCGAGAGACTGAATTTGGAGCTTTGGAGATTCAAGCATGAGAGTCTCTGCATAACCACTATGCTCTCTACCCACACCTCAAAGACCATTCTGTAGAGAATTATCTCCCCCAGTAAAATGGTTAAAAAAGAAAAAAACAAAATATTTCATTTACAGAAAAATAAAGTGGGGCCTGGGTGGTGGCGCACCCGGGTGAGTGCACGTTACCATGGGCAAGGACCGGGGTTCAAGCCCTCTGTCCCTATCTGCACGGGGGAAGCTTCACAAGTGGTGAAGCAGGGCTGCAGGTGTCTCTGTCTTTTTCCATCTCCCCCGTTCTTCTCAACTTCTGGTTGTCTCTATCCAATAAACAAAGATAATTAAAAAAGAGAGATAAAGTGTTTTTTGAAATAATAAAATTTTACCATTTTAGAAATAAAAAATTATTTTAAATGGTAAATATACTAATTTAAAAGCACATACCATCCTTTAATTTGGCATGTTGTCTTCTCATTTCTAATTCTCAACTGAGACACAGTCAAAAACAATAATGTACCCAAGATGAAGATTCATGAACTTAACACAAATTTCTCTAGGTGTAATCATCCTACTAGTTTGTGACTTTTCTTAATAAGCCCATATTTGTGAATTTTTCACAATAACACACTTACAAATACAGTATCAAGTCAGAAAGCTAGTAGTTAGATACCGTATATTGGTTTACACATAGTAATAATTCTCAGTGACCCCAAGGGGGAAAAAAATCCAATCACCTGGGCTTTTCTGGTACATCAGAAGGATTACTGCAAAATGGTTCCTGGTAAACAGTTTCTGATAGATCATGATCTAACAAAGTTGCCATAATTTCTTCTCTACTTGGTGGGGACATAAGTGGCTTCAGAATATGAGCAGTTCGAGGGGTAAAACTGCCATTTTTAGACTGGGAGGGAGAACTGGTAGACCTCGGTGAACTGTCAGGAGTTGGTGTTAATGTATCATTGTTTCTTGAAACATATAGCTCTAAATCTTCAGAGGTTGCATCAATAAGTTCACCATCAGGGGAAGACAATATTGTAGTGAAAGAATTATTGACTGAGTCAAGATGTCCCATTTCTTTTCTAGTATGTCCTTGAATCCAGTCTGAATTACTTGGTTGTGAGAGGCTAAGAAGCACTTCTTTGTTCACTGAACTCCTATTCAGTCTAGACTTTTCATTTAGACAGCCCTCTGCCTGTTGGACACAGAAAGAATCCACAATTGAATTAGACCGAGTTGTTAGAGGATGAAAGTTGTTTTTCCACTGGCTGTGATGATGATTCTCATGGTTTTCTATGGATGATTTCTCAAATAGTTCAGGGCTGAGAGTACCAGATCTAATCCACGACGTTGAGTCTGGGGCATGGTGTTTATCTTCATCACACTTCTGGTTGTCATAACTTAGAAACTCGTTTTTGTCTATATTCTGTCCTGGGAAAAGATCCTGAACTGCGTCACTTAGGAATTTCTGAGGCAAATTCTGATCAGCTGGGACAAATTGACTTGCAGTGTAGAAACTACAAAATCCAGTCTGACCTATTGTATTAATATCAAAGTTATAATTATGTTCAGGAGACAAGCTATCTTCAAGCGAGTAACAACTTTCAAAACCTGGGTCTGAAAAAACGACAGGACTATCATCTGATAGGGAGTTATCCAACTGCCCAGAATTTTGTGAGTTTTGAGAGTCTACTTTAAGAAGTTTGGGAATTTTCTCTCTAGGTTTTGTACTTCTGGGAGTACGAGGTTTTCTTGGAGATGTTACTGACCGTGTTCGTTTAACTATTTTGCTTTGTTCAAGGGAATCAGAACTATTTTTGTTTGGTTGTTTACTAGATAGTGGGTCTTGTACACTATTAGAGTTTTGTGCTTTTTGTTGCCTTTTTTGTAACAATTCTTTCAGAACTGCCAGTCCAGACTGTCCTTCACCAAATGTTGAAGGTGCTGACACATTTTGATTTTTACATGGAGTAAGTGCTTTGGTTTGTGAAACTGCTTCTGACAGTGACCGCTGTTTTACCCTTTCAGGTTTAAAATTTGACATGTCTAAAATAAAGCCTCTTTGTTTTTGTTCCCATGCTATTTCTTTGACTGGACTTCCCAAGGAGGTCACAAAGCAGTTATTAGGCATTTGGCTTTCCTCTGAAGCTGTGTTTCCTTGAGAAGAAATTTCACTGTGCTTTGACGATTCCCCCGTGCACACAGTCTGCTGCTGACTATCTTTGCACTGCAAAAAACTGTGAGTGTATGTTTGGTCAGACTTTGATTCTTGGGAAGTGCAATATTCGTTTAACTTTCCAATTGACGACAGATAGTTTTTTTGTGCATTTGTATTTTCTTCTGTCTTTGGAGACACTAAATTGGACGCTACCTGTGTATTCTGTGCTACCTGAGACAAATGGTTGGAAAGATCAAATATATTCTTTTGAATCAATGTTGATTCTTTTAGAGTAAACATAGCACTTTGATTCTGAGATCTCTGAACATTAATTTTTGAGATTCCAGGCCCCAAAGAACTACAGACTGATGAATGCAAATCATCTCGTGAGCTGGGGATTGGCTGCAAATCTACAGGCTTCTTGTTTTCTAAGAAAGAGGAAAAGCAGCCAGAGAAAGTCTGTTGTGCATGAATTCCAGGGGGGAGGGGGGCGGGCAGGGGATGATCTATAGTAGAGTCTGATCGTGACACGTCGTTCGGCTTAAAAAGCAGCTGGGAGCCCCCAGAACTGTGCAACGACTCACACACATGCTGATGTTTCAGCACCAACTTTACTTCAGACCCTGACTGAGATTTAATTTTTTCATCTTTAAGTGCTATGCGCTTTCTTGATGGATCTTTCTCATTTGGTTTCTGTTTTGCTCTTGGCTTCTTTTTTCCATCATCTCCTAGTTTATTTGTCTGGTTTCGCTTATTCCTTCTCTTCGTAATTACAGAGGGGTTAACAAGCTTTGTTTTTGCTTTTTTAACCTGTGTTCTTGCTCGACTATTTCTCTCTATACGGGGATGAACAGTTCGGCTATTGTATACATTCAGGCCCTTCAAAAGCATTGCTTCTTTATCTGTAGCAGCTATAATTTCTTCAGCTCTTGGGTCAGTGGGGGACCAGCAGCGAGGTGGAGAAGAATTTATGGGACTTGTGCTTCTTTCAGAAAGAAAACCTAGTTTAGACATAACATCACTATAATTCAAGTCACAGTCTTCGGCTTCAGCATTATACGATGGTGAGGGAGGAGAAAGAATAGCATGCGACCGTCTTTTCCGAAAGGAGAAAGTTCTTTTAATATTTTCATTATTTGCCCTTTGTTGCTTACCAGTTTTTTTCTTAGCAGACTTATGCTTTGATTTTCTTCTGTGACTTTTCTTTGGTGTTAGTGGATAAATGGGATATTTGGTGGCAGGGGAGTCAGGAACTTTTGGCCAAAAATCTTTCAAAGGTGCAAGCTTTTTATAAAGTTCCATTTTTTCCTCTGTTAATATTACTTGTTTTTCTTTAGAGTCTATTTTTCCTAGTTTCACAAGCATATTTTTTCTTCCTCTAAATCTATTAATAATAATATACTTTATGATGACCGGGGGCAGTTTTTTAGCCATTTTCCTTCGTTTTCGAGATTTAAGAGTTCCATCTAAACTTTCGCCAATTTCCATAGGCTGAGGTAGGCTAATTTTTGAGTTGTGTGTTACAAAACCTGACTCGCTATCTTCAGTCTCGTAGTTTACTTTGCGTTTGGCTCTAAGTGTATATTTATTTCCATACAATCCAAAGGACTGCTCAGTTTCTAAGGTTCCATCTTCCAATTGGCAGTCTATAAGACTGTCTGTAGGTGTCTTATTTTCAAAATCTCCACGAGTGGCTTTAATCAAATCGCCAGCCAATGCATTATCCTTCTCAGGATTACTGTTACTAGGATTATTTTGGATACAATTATCTTTTGGGGATGCAGTCTCATTAGTCTTGGTACAAGTCTCCTGATGACCTACAAGTTTCTTTTTACTCAGTTTTAGCCGGGGCTGCTTATTGCCAGGCTGCAGCTTATATGTCACGGGAGAGAGTTTCTGTGGTCTGCTGAGACAATTAGAAAGAACAACACTAGGAAAAAACATATAATGTGCTGCTTGCTGGCTGAGGCTCGGCTTTTCTGTCTTATGCTCTTGAAATTCTTCATATCTAATTTTAAGTTTATTTAATCCACTTTCATCAGCAATGTTGTCAAGAGACTGCACCATAGTTCTATTCTCGCCTGAGCATGATATCAGTTCACAATTTTCAGTTAACGATGAAGGGAAAAGACTACTCAGAGCTGTACTATTTCCTTTTTCATTTATTTCAGGGGGCAATTTATTTCTTGAATGACTTAAGTCAGAAAAGTTGAAAGAATTTTTGCCCAATGTACTGTCGTTAGTGTGACGGTTCATATGTGTAAACGGGGAATCCTTGTTGATTTTTCTAATATTTGTATACTTTCTACTTGGTACTTGTCTTGTAACAGATGGAATATCTTCTTCATAATCAAAAATACTACTTTCACATGAAGATACCGGAAGAGTATCTTTCTTACTACTTTCCTTGTGAGCACTTTCTGAGTGGACAGTGCCGCTGAAAGACCCAGGGTATTTTACAGCGTAAGTGCTCTCATCTGTGTAAGTAGCAACTGAACGATCTAGACTTTTTTCTACATTGTTTGGCTGTGAAAGATCTTCAATTTTGTCTTCCTTGTTCAAAACATGGGAAGAAAGGGCACTTGTGTGTTTACACTGGAAGGTGATCTTAGCAGAAGATGGGGGTTCTAGCGTAGTAGCATCTCTGTGAAAGATGGAAGGTTTTACTGAGAGCTTGCTTGCTGCAATCACAGAGGAGTGGCTTCTAGAATTTTCGTTGCTTAGTGGATTTTCTGAAATGGAAGAAAAACAATTTAATCCATGTCAACATTTTTTAAAAATATATTTATTCCCTTTTGTTGCCCTTGTTGTTTATTGTTGTAGTTATTATTGTCGTTATTGATGTCGTCGTTGTTGATGTCATCGTTGTTGGATAGGACAGAAAGAAATGGAGAGAGGAGGGGAAGACAGAGTGGGGGAGAGAAAGACAGACATCTACAGACCTGCTTCACTGCTTGTGAAGTGACTCCCCTGCAGGTGGGGAGCCGGGGGCTTCAACCAGGATCCTTACGCCAGTCCTTGCACTTTGCGCCACCTGCACTTAACCCGCTGTGCTACCGCCCGACTCCCTCCATGTCAACTTTTAACCTTTAAAATATATTTTTTTCCACATCACGATGCTACCACCATGAAAAAGTTATATGAAATTAAGATTATAGGTTTAGGGGCTGGGTGCCCTAATTGGGCACACATATAACAAAGCACAAGATTATAGGTTTAGATGGTCATGTAAACAAAAGTCACCCCTTTCTATCATCAGAATAGTTTTTAAAAATTTTTTCCTTTTTAAATCCTTTATTATTATTTCAAATTATTTTGGATACAGACAGAGAGAAGTTGAGAGGGGAGAGGGAGACAGAGAGGGAGAGAGACAAAGATACATCTTCACCACTCGTGAAGCTTCTCCCTTGCAGGTGGGGACCAGGGGCTTCAATCTGGGTCCTTGTGCACTGTAATGTGTGTGCTTATCCAGGTGCACCACTGCCTGCCCCCTTCATTAGAATATTAACTCAATCTAAATAATTAAGATAGAAAAATAACATTTTGTTTCTTTACTGGAGGCTCGAACTGGGATCCTTACAAGCAGCCCTTGCACTTCTCACCATGTGTGCTTATTAACCTGCTGCACTACCACACAGCCCCAGTCTGTCTTTTTTTTTTTTTTTTTTACATTTTTTAGTTATTTATTATTTATTAGATAGAGACAGTAAATGAAGAGTAAAGAGGGAGACAGAGATAGATAGATAGACAGACAGACAGACAGCAGCAATGTCTTATTAATCATAAAGCTTTCCCCTGCAGGTGGGGACCAGGGACCTGAACCAGAGTCCTCATGCACTGGAACATGTGTGCTGACTGGGTGCACCAATGCCCAGCCTGTTAAGTCATTTTTAAACACATATCCCTCTAGTCAGAAAGCGAGTATACGGGCTGACAGGTAGCTCACCCAGCGATCTGCAAGTACCATCTTGTGCAAGACCCAGGTCTGATCCCCTGCACCACACGGGAGTGACTGCAGGGGCAAAGCTTCCAGAACGAAAGAGAGGTTACACAGTATTTCTCCTTCTCTCTCTTGCTATCTTTTTCTGTCTTTCATCCTCTAGAAGAAGAGAAAAGAAAGAAAGAAAGAAAGAAAGAAAGAAAGAAAGAAAGAAAGAAAGAAAGAAATTGGCCACCAGGATTGGTGGAGCCATGAAGACGCACGCTGTGCCCCAGTAATAACTCTGGTGACAAATACAGAAGGAAAAAATAATCGGGTTCTCAGAAAAGTCATGATTTTTTTTTCTATGCAAAAAATGCATCATGTCTTTTCCAACATCCCAGATTACATAAAAATTCAGGAGTCGGGCGGTAGCGCAACGGGTTAAACACACATGGCGCAAAGCGCAAGGACCAGCATAAGGATCCTGGTTCGAGCCCCAGGCTCCCCAGCTGCAGGGGAGTCACTTCACAGGCGGTGAAGCAGGTCTGCAGGTGTCTGTCTTTCTCTCCCCCTCTCTGTCTTCCCCTCCTCTTTCCATTTCTCTCTGTCCTATTCAACAACAACAACATCAAGAACTATAACAATAAAACAAGGGCAACAAAAAAGGAATAAATAAATAAAAAATAAATAAATATTTTTAAAAATTCAGTCTCGGTGCCTTGGGGGCTGTAAAAACTCAATGATGCCATCTGGAAAGTTTCAAATGGAAGAACACGCTTCTTTGTGTTACCAGTTCAAATAAGGTCAATGTATTTCTTGCACTTTATACCATCTAAATACTACCATGACAAATTAGTTAAGAGTTATGAGGCTTTGGATCAAATGTTATCCTTTTAGAAATGGGAAAAAAAAAAAAGCATTATCTATAATTTTCCTAAAGAAAAACTCCTGGAGGAAAAGAAAACCTGACAGTATTGTTATGGCTCAACTTAAACGACCAAGAGGAGAGTGACTGACTATAGCTCTAAAATTAAATTGTGCTTTAGTCTCCAAATAGTGAAATGGTCACAGGAAATTGTTTACTTACCACTATTCTCATCTGCTGTTCCATCTAACTGAGGTATGGAAAGATTGGCTAGCAGCAAACTGTTATTACTCCATTCCATTTCTTCTTCCGAAGACGAATCATCATCTTCAGTTGAGCTTCTATGGGCATTTTTGAACAGTGATCTAGAAAACAGTTATACTTATGAGTGACTATGCACATTAGGATAAAAGCACGTCAGAATCAAATACTTTGTCTAATTTGATTCTAGAGTAGAACTAAGTAATAAAAATTGGGACTTTGAAAATAAAAGCCTATTGACTTTTGGGTCACCACCAATCCTGAACTCACAGTTCCACAATATTCTTGATTACTACAACTAACCATGTCCTTCTCTATATCCTACTTTTTATATTATTCTTAGGGTCTATGCATATAATAGCTTGGATGAGAACCCGGTAATTTCTTTTAAAAAAAAAGTGGCGGGAGTCGGCGGTAGCGCACCGGGTTAAGCGCACGTGGCGCAAAGTGCAAGGACGCGCGAAAGGATCCCAGTTTGAGACCCCGGCTCCCCACATGCAGGGGAGTTGCTTCACGGGCGGTGAAGCACGTCTGCAGGTGTCTCTCTGTCTATTCTATCTCTTCCTTCTCTCTCAATTTCTTTGTCTCTATCCAATAACTAACAAACAAATAAGTATTTTTTTAAAAAGTGGCAATCTGGTATATTTTAAGAAATCCCCATAAAAAAACTTCATTGTGAATTGGAAACAAAAAAAAACCCCCCAAAAAACAAACAAACAAACAAAAAAACCCCAGCAAGCATTATATTCATTCAGGTCAAGGCTGAAACAGAAAACTATATGAACTAGAGAAGGCCTAGACTGTAGTAAAGGTATTGGGTTAACTGAGTAGTTATTCCTAAGAAAATCAGATGAATGTGGATTTTTTAAAGTTAGATTCTAGCTTGACACTTTGCTTTCAATCTAGATGAGCAAACTTACTTTCTAGTCATACCTATTTTTTCTTTTTTTGAAAATCTGATAATATTTATTGCACAAATCAACAGTTAGACATCCTGTTAACTTTTTCCCAAATCACAACGTGTCATGGAACTAATCTCCTCAGAGCTGAGTTATTAGAGGTTATCTGGTGAACTTTCTGCTTTCACATTCTCAGTGTAAGGGATCTGCTGTTTCACAGGGTAAACTCTTCCTTACAGCTCTAATCATTAGTAATTTTCCTATTTTCTTTCCAACTTCTACACATCATTCTTTCTTTTGTCTTTATAGCCATATGTAGCATGTTTTATGCCATTTCCCACACAATAACCTTTAAAATATATGAAGGTTATTTGTTGTTTTCGACAGGCTGGCTTCACAGGCGGGTAACAGACGACCCGGGACTCATGGCTGGGTTGTACGCAGTATCTCTTTATTCATGCAGGACGCAGCGCAATCTATACCAAGCTAAGCTAAACTAAACTAAAACAAACAATGTTGTCTTTATATATACTTCCCCAGTAGGGTGTGAACAGGATGTGACACAGAGAGGGTGGAGAGAAAAGTGACTGGTGAAAATCAGAGTGTGACAAGGAGAGGGGGCGGAGCAAAAACATACCATGAACCAGTGGGGATTGAACCAATGCCCTGCAGTGGTTATGTAAATAGAATACAGTAGTTATGTAAATAGAATACAGTGTTAAGCAGGGGGTATTAAACTAATGAAACAGAAGGGATTTTTAGAAGCATACCAACAGTTATTTATCATTTGCCCCATAATTCCTTTCTAATTTGAACAAACATTATTCATCCTCTCAACTGTGCATAAAATGGACAGTGCTCACAGATCCTTCTGTCTATCTCCCTGACATACACCCTTTCTACTTTCTCAGTATTCTTAAAACATGGAGCCTTGGGCAGAAAGTAATACTCACTATGTAAGAAGTAAGGTCTAGATGAGGATTTCTAGACTCTATATTTCTATTTTTCAGCCTCTATCATTCCTTAATGTAAAATGTAGGGATGCTTTCCTTTCATTCTTTTTTTTTTTCTTTCATAAAATGGAAGTATTGAAAAGACCATAGGATAAGAGGGGTACAGTTTCACACAGTTCCCACCCCCAGAACTCAGTATCCCACCCCCTCCCGATCGCTTCCCTATTCTTTATCCCTCTGGGAGCATGGACCCAGGGTCATTATGGGATGCAGAAAGTGGGAGGTCTGGCTTCTGTAATTGCTTCCCTGCTGAACATGGGCGTTGACAGAGGTCAATTCATATTTATAAGGGTAACCTGGGGATGGTTTTCATAGAATTGGCTCCATTAAGTCAGGCGGTAGTGCAGAAGGTTAAGTTCATGTTGCGCGAAGTGCAAGGACTGGAGTAACCATCGCGGTTCGAGCCCCCAGCTCCCCACCTGCAGGGGAGTCACTTCACAGGTGGTGAAGCAGGTCTGCAGGTGTCTATCTCTCCCTTCTCTGTTCCCTTCCTCTATCCATTTCTCTCTGTCCTACCTAACAATGACGACATTAATAACAACAACTACAACGACAACAAACAAGTGCAACAAAAAGGAAAATAAGTAATAATAAAAAGAACTGGCTCCATCCATGAACACATCAGCATTAGTAAGCCATGAGATAAAACTATGACCATTATTTTTTAACTTTATTTTTTATTTCTTTATTGGGGGATTAATATTTTATAGTTGACAGTGAATACAATAGTTTGTACATGCATATGCTATTATATTAAACAGGGTAGCACTACTGGTAACAAGTAGGTGGTGATTTAATAAAAATTTTATATATTTGAGTGTTTACTTCATACAGATATGAAAGTATAAGAAACTAAGGTAAAATCTGAAAAACTCTTGAGAAAAGTTAATGATATGTTAAAAGTAAAAATCAAAGGGATAGTACCAACATTAAAAAATGAAAATAAAAATTAAAACAAATGGAAATGATAAAAAAACGTAAGATCAAATGAAATTATTAGTCAACAAGCTTTGCACGGCATCACTGCTTCTGAAGCTTCGCCCCTGCGGGTGGGGACCATGGGGTTGAACTGGGAACCTTGCACATTGTAATGCGTGCACTCAAACAGGTACACCACTAGCCAGCCACAGTCTCTGTCTATTTTGGGTTTCCCAGGTGTTTGCTATTGATGCTGGGAGGTAGGAAACAGAGGCTCTCTCTATTTGGTCACTTTGGTTCCACCTATTCTATAATATCGAGAGTTAATTATTTCTACATACAATAGAATTTAATAAAGAGGAAGCTACCAACAAACCAAGCTCACAAAAGATTACCTACAATACTATATATATATATATATATATTTTAATATAAGTAGGACAGCTTGCAGGCTATCTTTATATATATGATTTTGTTTTTTTTTACCAGAGCACTGCTCAGCTCTGGCTTGTGGTGCAGGGAATTGAACCTGGGACTTTGGAGCCTAAGGCATGAGAGTCTATTTGCATAATTATTATGCACCCACTCCTGCTATCTTATTCATTTACCTTGAAATGGAAACTAGAATACTATTTCTGAGACTCACTCATACACATTTTTTTCTGAGAGTGTAAATAAAGTGTCCCAAGCACTTAATTCCACTCGGAGGCGGAGGCTGAGAGAGGAAGAGATAAGACAGCAGCAGAGCTTCCTGCCATCACAGCATCTCCCATGTGATGCCCAGGCTTGAAGCTGGGCTACAAGCTTGACAAGGTGCACACCCACCTAGTGAGCTATTTCCCCAACTCTTATTCATTTGTTTTTAATCCTTTACACCTGGAAGCCATTCTTTATCTTTAAGCTGACTGTAAAATCACTACTCTGACATAAAACTCTCAGAGTAGTTTTGCTTCTAAGTTCTACGATAAGGAAGTACTTCATTTCTGCCCCAATAATCACCCACACAGATTGACACTGCATATACAGACAGGTGGGTTTTTTTAAAAAAATAATTTTATTTTTATTATCTTCATTTACTTACTGAATAGACAGCCAGAAATTGAGAGGAAGGGGGAGATGGAGAGGAAAAGACAGAGACATATCTGCAGCCTTACTTCACCACTTGCAAAGCTTCCCAAAGGAGGTGGGGACAGGGGGTTTGAACCTGGGTCCTTGTACATTGTAACATGTGCACTCAATGCACTCAACCAGTTGTGCCATCACCTGGCCCCAGATCAGTGGTTTCTAAGAATCATATTTCTTCTATTTAAAAATTTGTTTTACTAGGCTGTGAAATTTATGCTATAAGAAAAACAACAAAAAAATTACTCAAAAGGGATTTAAAAGATGATTTGGTTTATCAGGTATTTTATATTAAGAATAGGGATTAAGAAGCTAGTGCCCTCATTAGTTCAATAGACTTTCAAGGCTGAGTTTCCTGGTTGAAAAAAAAAAAATCACTGGCACCACTATAACCCAAAGCTGAGCAGTGCTTTGGTTTAAAAATAAAACAAAATCATAAACAAATTCAACTGCTGATGCCCAGTAGCACATGCAATGTATGCAGCCCTGCATCTGACCACACGCAGCACTGGAAGGGAATTTCATGGGTGGAGGCAAAGTACGTTGGTTTCTACCCCTAATGCCGTTTTTTGCCGACTGGGGTTTTGTGCATGCTCGTTTTCCACTGATCCTGGCCAACTTTTCCACCATCTTTTAATTTCAGAAAGAGAAACAGAATGGATGGAGAAAGAGCGGCATCATAGCACTTATACGCCCAACATGGAGCTACGTCATCCTGTGGGTTGTACTATGCTCCCATGTGCTGTCAGGGACTTTTATTTGGAATCACGCTCCTTGTAAAGTGTGAGATCTGCTGGGAGAGCTATCTCCCATCCTCTCCCTTTCAAAATCTGTATTAATAAGTTGGGCTGGGAAGGCAGCCCCCTTAATGAAGAAAGACCTGTGTCTATTTTCCAGCAAAATACACACACACACACAGAGACAGAGTGCGAGAGCAAGAGAGAAATGTAAAATTAACAGCCAGAAGTAATTTTTGATTAAGAAAGAGGCTGAGGATGTGGCTCACTGGCAGAATGCATTAGGCCTGGGTTTGATACATGGCACTACATAAAATGATGGTGTGCTTTGGTTGTGTGCAGGAATAAGTGTGCAAACCAAAGTAAAAGACTCTGGGGTGGGGAGGGGGAGACTACAGGTCCAAAAGGGATGACAGAGGACCTAGTGGGTGCTGTAGAGTTACATGTAAAGATAGGAAATGTTATGCATGTACAAACTCTTGTATTTACTGACGAATATAAAACATTAATTCCCCAGTAAAGAAATTTTAAAAAAGAGTAAGTGTGCAAAGCTCTCTCACTATAAAAAGATAAACAGAGATAGCGACTAAAGAAAGTTGCTAAAGTAGCTTGAATAACTAAGAAGTTACCTCTTTCTGGCACAGTGTTCTTCAATATTGTTGTCCCATCTCTGAGACATCACCAAACTAAGTTCCATTTCTTCTTTTTCAATTTGTGGTTCATTTTCTTCATCATCACTATTTTGAAGATTTTTAGTATTTCCAAAAGCGTGACATGGTGATGGCATCCTATTTCTTTCTCCCTGATATCCATCATTTTCCAAACCGGCAAGAAGATGTACCAGAGCCTCGTCAGGACTACTGTCCACTATAAAACAAGTAAAACATTACCACCAACACCCTAGTGTCTAAATACTATGAGTATTCGCGTCAGTTATAAAATAACAAGGACATGCTAGAATCTGGAGCACGCTGAAAGGAAACAGCAGGTGCAGAGTTTTCAGGTTGTTACAGCTCTTCTATCAAATCACCATAGTTGCTTTATGGACATTGACATACTTTTGTGTTTTTTAGTATAGAAAAATCCTCAGACCCTACCCAAAATCTATAGAAACAAAATTCTTGGGATAAGGCTAAAGAATTTCCATGTTAACAAAATGTCTATGCTCTTAATTAAACTCCAGGGGTAATAAAGAAAATACAGTCACAAGTTTCAAAAAATATATATAGTATACAATATATGGATAAATGCAAAAGAAAAGTCTTAAGAACTATGCACAGAGACACCTCAATATTCACTTAAACTTTATTTAGCTCACAGGATTGCCAAATGGAGCCTATAGTTGAAAAACACACGATTTTTTAATATGGTTAATAATATTAGATTAAAAAAAAAACTTTAAGAATGAACCAGGAAGAGAGTGCACCAGACTTTCATGACTGAGTCTCAGAGGTCTCAGGTTTAATCTCTGGCATGACCACAGGCTAGAGTTCAGCAGTGTTCTGGACTCTCTCTTTAAGATAAGTAAGTAAATATATCTTTAAAGAAAACCTTTAAGACCACCATGACACGCCATTTCATATTCACTAGGACTGGCATAATCAAAGCAGGTAGTCACAAATACAATCAGCTGGAGCCCTCATACACTGCTGGGCACATTGTGAAAATGGCGCAGTGGCTTTGGAAAAGTCTGGCGGCAGTTCCTTGAAATGTGAAACTAAGAGTTAGACTATGACTTGACTAGTCTGCTATACGTGTATGCCCAAGAAAACTGAAAGTGTGTCCACACCAAAACCAATACATGAATAATTATAGTATCATTATTCAGAACAGAAATGTGGAAACAACTCAAATATTACCTAAAAAATTGATAAGTGAAGTCTAGTGAAATCGAATGAATATTACTCAACAGTAAAGAGCAAATCAAGTACTGAAACAAGCTATCACATATATGTAACTTGTAAACATCTAAGCAAAAGAAGGAAGGTATAAAAGTTCATATGAATCCATTTATATTACCCCCCCCCAAATAGGTAAATCCAGTAAAAAAGAAAATGGATCATGGTTGCCAGAGGCTGGGAGGGTAGCATGAAGAAAGAATGCTAATAAGTAGGAGACTGCTTTGTGGTGCAATGAAAGTGGCATAGAATCACTATAAATATTCTACAAATCCGTTCACTAGACACATTAGAAGGTAAATTTGATGACAAGTGAATTATAGCTCAAGCTACTATCTACAAGAAAAAAAAAACTCAGAAAGATAAAAGTCTGCTCTAATCTAGCCTCTTTCCTTTATGAGATAATATATTCTCCATTTACTAAAATATCAAGTTTCAGCTTTAGTCTGTAGACACTAAAGAAACTGATTAGCTAATACTACAAAAGGCAAAAAGGAAGATACTTCTAAGAGCTATTTTTGGGGAAAACCATTTCTTTTTATTATTTTTTTTTTTACTTAAGATTTTATTTATTAATGAGGAACACAGGGAGGGAGGGAGGGGAAGAGAGAGAGAGAAAGAGAGAGAGAGAGAGAGAACCAGAATCACTCTGGTACATAATGCAGCCAGGGATTGAACTCAGGACCTCATGCTTGAGAGTCCAGTGCTTTATCTACTGTACCTCCCAGACTACAGCAAAATCATTTCTTAAACCTAGATTTGTAATTTATTTTTTGCTTCTTGAAATTAAAAAGACATTATTAGCAAGTGAAATATAGAAAATTTGACCAACACCGTAATTGCAATTTTGCAACATTAGGCAAAGTAGGATGATATCTGCTGCTTACAAATTCTATTTGTCTAATGTAAAGAAATAAAGCTATGCGTATATTCCTCTCTTCTTGTTCAAGTCTTTTTCTCTACTTCTTTTAGCTGTTTATCTCTAATATCTAGGAAGTAAGATATATATATATATATATATATATATATATGCATATATACACACATGATTATCTATTCAGGTGGAGAAACAATATTTTAAATTACATACTTCAAATTAAATTTTTATATAGTTGTCCTCAGTGATTTATTTCACCATTCAAATGAAAAAAAAATTCCTACTTTTGTCTAAATATTTCTGAATTATGACTGTGTCCAATAATTTTGGCATTATACCTACTCAACCATTTCATACTCTGTTCAAATAAAAATGTAGATAAAACAGAAATAACATTGTAGGGAGGGAATCAGTACCACATTTCATACTATCTCACTTGACCCATTAGGAGTGAAACAACCAAAATTACTATACAAAGCCAATGGACATGAAGTTCACTTTATACAATGGCACTTTCGTTTTTTATCCTGCTAAAATTTCATAGCTGTAGCATCCCCCCTTTTTAAAAAAATATTTATTTATTTTTATTATTGGATAGAGACAGCAAAATTGAGAGGGAAGGGGAAATAGAGAGGGAGAGAGGCAGAGAGACACCCGCAGCCCTGATCTGCCACTCATGAAGCTTCCCCCTGCAGGTGAAGACCCGGGGCTTGAACCCGGGTCTTTCCGCACTGCAATGTGTGTGCTCAACCAGGTGTGCCACTGCCTGGCCCTGCAGTATTCCTTTTTCGATAGAACAAGAAGTAGAAAGGGGAGAGTTGGGAAACACTGCATCAGCAAAGTTCTCATCAGTGTAGTGGGGGAATGGACTTGAAAATGGATTGTGCACATAGCAAGCAGAGCAGGCACTCCGATCAGGTTCACTATCTTGTCAAGCTTTATACAATAACATCTAAAAATATACTTATTTATTTTTACTGGAGCACACTTCAGCTCTGGCTTTCAGTGGTGCTGGGGATTGAACCTGGGACTCTGGAGCCTCAGGCATGAGAATCTCTTTGCATAACCAACTTTCCCTGACTGAAAAAAAAAAATTAAAGCTTTTTAATTGTGACTTTTATTTATTTATTTTTTTAATAGAGTCAAAGAGAAATGGGGAAGGAAGGGTGACAGAGAGGGAAACAGACACCAGCAACACTGCTTCACTACTCCTAAAGCTTCCTCCCCTGCAGGTGGGGACTGGATGCTTGAACCAGGGTCCTTGCACATGGTAATGGATGCACTTCACCTGATATGTACCACTGCCCAGCCCCTACAATAAAATTTTTAATAAATTTCTGAAAAACAGGTGCTACCGACTTAAATTATGAAATCTTATGATACTAATGAGAATGCATTTAGGGAAATGCAAAGACACTAAGAAATAACTGTCCTGTCCAATGCTAGCCAAAAGTTAATGCTTGGGAAATAACTATTGAGGGACATCTCTGACACCAAGAAAGAATCAGTTATGGTATTTTACTAGTGTACCTAACCTTGGAGAATTTTAATTCAAACTAAGTGTACTTCCCCCTAAAGGAATATGAATTCCCTCCAAGTACAGTGAAGTAAAAGAGAAAACTATTCTTTCATGTTTTTTTTTTTAATTTAACTAAAAAAAGTTACTTCAGTTGATATAAAGTTTCATTTTTATATTCAGCAGAGTACTGGATTTATAACATTAAAATACTGAAAACAAAGAGCAAAGTATCTGTTATATATGCACTTATACTGAGTTTAAATATTGACTATTTATACTAGTAGTAGTTACTCACAGAAAGCTGGTGACTCACTCAGTCTTTGGGTCAAAGGCTGAAAAGTCTGACTATTTTCCATGAGGTTCAAAATTGCTTCTTCATTAATAAGAGCTTCTTCCACTTTGTGCCTGGTGTGTTCTAAATATGAAAAAGGATAAAAAAAATTAAAGCTATGGTCTAAATATAAATTCATGATTTAGAATTTGAGTAAATGAGGGGAGCATGACAATGTAAACCTACTTAAAATTTTGATTCTCAGTGACATGTTGAATGAATTTAATGAATCACAAGAATATAAAACCAGTCATAGGGAGTAACTAAAAAAAAAAAAAAAAAAAGCAACCCAGAATCTGGGAATCACCAAGTGTTTATTAGCTTCTTCTGTTCCTTCAATCACATCTAGGTTATAGACAGACACATTACTGACTAAAACCACCGTAATATATATACACACATATATATCTTAATGAGAGTAAAGAAATTATTTTGTTTGAATAAAAAGTTCCTATTTCCTATGTTTAAAATCACAAATGCAATCATTTGACAGTACTTCCCTATTTTCCAAAAACTCTAATTCATGATTTAAAATATTTTTCGGGAGCCATGTGATGGCGCACCTGGTTGAGTGCACATGCTACAGTGCACAAGGACCAAGGTTCACGCCATCAGTCTCCACCTACAGGGAAAGCTTCGTAAGAGGTAAAGCAATGATGCAGGTGTTTCTCTGTCTCTCTTCCTTGTTATCTACCCCATCCCTCTCGACTTCTCTGTTTCTATTCAATAAATATAAATAAAAGTTCTAATGTCTAAAGTAATTGAATTTTAGAACAAAAGAAATGTCACTGTATAATCTAATTAAAGGAAGAGTTAGAGAATAAAAGCACACACATAGTAGAAGGAAAGACCAGCAACCAAATGCGTAGCTAACAGGGGGAAAGGCAGCCGAGTGAAGGACTATAGCTGAATGCTTCTAATAGTTTTTAAGAAGTACTTTTCTCACTTCCTAGGACATAGTTGGATTCATAAAGAGTTTTATCAAAAGAAAAAGCTATTAAAAAGTTTATCACAAAACAAATTAAATTTATAGGACCAGTAAAAACAAAAGTCGGGTGCAAAATAGTTCACCTAGACAGTGTGCTTGCTTTATTAAGAGTGTAATGAATGATTGGTACCAAAACTGACAACTGAGCAGTTAGAAAGGCAGCTCAGGGGGCCTGGCTAGAGACTATCACAGTGGACAGTAAAAACGAGAACAAAATGACAGTTCAACAGTTTTTGATTAGGTTGGAATATGCTCAAAGCAAATCAAAGCATTAATAGAACTCTGAGGTGATTATGCTTCGCGAAATAAGCAAAGAGATGAAAGACAACTACCGAGTGATTTCACATGTATGTGGAGTCTAGAGACTGAAGAAGCAAGCAATCTCTTTCTGAGACTTGTGAAAATTAAGGTGATTATTTTGGGGAGGTGGGAGAGTGGGAACACAGAACTTTGGTGGTGGGTGTGATGTGGAACCATACCCTGTAATCATACAATCTAGTAACCTAATTAAAAATAAACAAAAAGAAACCTGAATGGGCTGCAAATTAAGGATAGTGCAAAGGCTGCACAATGCTAGGGCACTCTTCAGGAGAGGTGAAATCCTGGGTTTAAAATGTACATAGATTTTCCTCTCCCTTTTCCCCTACCCCTCCCTCTCCCTTCCTCTCCCCTCCCCTCTCCCTCTCCTCCCCTCTCCTCTTCTCCCTTTCCCTTTCCCTTTCCCTCTCCCTCTCCTCCCCTCTTCCCTCTTCCTCCTCCCCCTCCTCTCCTCTCCTGGTCAACTAGGAATATCAAAGAAGATCACCTGAGACCACAACAAGACAAGACTAGGACTGCTTTGGGAACCCACCAAGTCACTGTTGAGTGAAAACAGAGAGGGGCCTAAGGAGAGATTCCTGAGGCTAAAGCCCATATCTACTCCTGAGTAACAGTCTGGCAGTTTGCCAGTTGAGGAGTCAGCCACCTCCAGTCTGTTTTACCAACAAAAAAACTGCTGAAGGGAGGAGAGGACTCCCCTAAGGCTCACCAAATGTATCTGTGAGTCTCCACTGCTACTGCCTGTAAGAGGCTGGAGCAGCAGTGGGGAGGCCTGTGCTGACATCTGGGGCAGAGAACTGACCAGGAAACTCAGATCTATACTCCGGTGGTCTAGAGGTGGGACTGTATAGTAGGAACCTTTCTCTACTGTTCCCCTGATAAATTGGGGAGACACAGTGAATAATTGCCTCAGAACTCACAGACTATAAACAGGACTTGTTTAGAAACTCACAGGGCCAAGTAGTGCTGCCCAGCTTGGTTCTTGCTGCCAGCAGAGAAACTGAATTGAGCCTGGGGCTTTGGATCCTTGGGAGTCTCTTTGCAGAACCACTGTGATATTTCTCCCCCACTCTGCTTTATCTCTTGGTCAGGAATGAATGATTAAGCTAATAAACCTACTTATAGGTAAAAAAACAAACAACAAAACAACCTCAGGCTACCATAGCCTACAGGAAAGAAAAAGAACAAAAGATGCTTTAACAGCCACTGTGCTTCAACTCAGGGACTGAGATAACACTGAAACTACTGTGAACTCTTTAAGTACCTTACTTAGACACAAGCCAATCCAGGCAAGAGTGACCAGTAGATTGAAAAGTACACAGAGAGAGGGACCTCAGGACTCACTATAATACAAAGGTTAAACCAAGAAGAAACATTGGAGAAATGAACCAGGACAAAGCCCAGCTAAAACCCCCTCAAAGGTAGAAGCACATAAGAATGAGGCCAACATTCAAACACTAACTGAGACATTAGTCACAGGAGTGAGGAAAGAGTTTGAAAGAAATGTCACCAGAAATGCTGAAACAACTAATGAGACTCTGAAAGAAGACACTGTCTCCAGGTAATTTGAAAGCTGAAAGCTCAAATAGTATAACTAGCTGAACAAGATACAACTGTATCAGAAGATACAGTTGTAACAAAACAGCTGAGCTACAGAAAACAGAGGGGAGAGAGAAAACAGAATCAGTGAGGCAGAAAACAGAATTAGCAAGAATGAGGATGAAATTAGAGAAAACTAAGAAAGAAGTAAGAGACCTCAGAGAGATTAAGAGATACTGAAAACAACAACAGAGACCTATGGGATGACTTCAAAAGAAATAATATACGCATTATTGGCTTACCAGAGGAAGAAAGCGAGGGAGGGGAAGAAAGCATTCTACAGGACATAATAGATGAGAACTTCTCTAGTTTAGACAACATAAAAAACATAAAGGTTCAAGAAGCTCAGAGGATTCCAAACAGAATTAACCCAGACTTAAAGACATACCATATTTAGAATGAAAAGGAATAAAGATAAAGAAAGGATTCCAAACGCTGCAAGAGAAAAAACAAAGAGTCACTTATAGAGGAAAACCCCTAAGATTAACAGCAGATTTCTCCACACAAACATTACAGAAGAGAATGGCAAGCTATATATCGAGCTCTCAATGAGGAAGGCTTTCAACCAAGACTACTGTATACTGCTAGCCTGTCATTCAGACTAGATGGAGGCATAAATAACTTCTCAGACAAGCAACAGCTGGAAGAGTCAACTATCACCAAGCCTTCCCTGAAAGAAGCTCTGAAAGGTCTTCTATAAACAATCAGATCACCATAAATATGCCATATATCAGAACACCCTAAAGATCTACAATGATGGCAGTAAAATGTCTTCATTCTATAATATCAATAAATGCCAATGGACTGAATTTACCTATTAAAGGGCACAGAGCAGAAAGATGGATCAGAAAACACAATCCAACCATGTTGTCTACAGGAAACCCACCTAACTCAATAAGATAAACACAGAATCAAAGTGAAAGGATGAAAAACTATCATACGTGCCAAAGGACCACATGTGAAACAATTTGATTTCTGAGTAAAACTTTCATTGTCCTTTTTATTTACTAATGGTGTAAAAACTAACAGCATTGCAATTTTGATACTTTCTAGGTAGAATTTAATAATCCTACCTTAAAACCTGTCTTCTTAAGAGAAACTTTAATATAATCATAAGGAGACAGATAGTGAAGGAAATGTCAATTAAAACCATAATGTGATGTTATTTCTCACACACTAGGACGCTTATACTAAAAAAGACAGATAATTAGAAGATAATATCTGTAGTGACTGCAATCCTAACATATCGCTGATAGGAATGTAAAACAGAAATGACTTTAGAATAGTTTGTTGTACATTAAAAAATAGATATAAATTTACAAATGACCCAGCAACCCCACTCCTTGGTTTCTGCTCAAGAAAAGTAAAAATGTTCATCCACACAAAGATCTGTAAACAAATGTTTACAACAACACTGCTTTTAAGAGTCAAAAAGGGAAAATATGGTCTCTGGGAGGTAGCATAGTGGGTTAAGTGTTGGACATCTGCCAAAATGATGCTCTAAGGGGCTGGGTGGTGGCACACTTGGCTGAGCATGTTACAGGTTCATGTCCCCAGTCCCCACCTGCAGGGGGGAAGCTTCACGAGTGGCGAAGCAATGCTGCAGGTGTCTCTGTCTCTCTCCCTATCATCCCCTTCCCTCTCTATTTCTGGCTGTCTTTATCCAATAAATAAAATAACAAAAAAAAAAAAAAGCTCTGATTCTCCCCACCCCATTAATAGATATTTAAAGAAAGTGAAAACGTCAAACATCCATCATGATATTTTATCTGTACAAAGTATTACTGTTTAGAAATTTTTAAAAAGTAAGAAAATACTGGTAGATAAGAGTGTGCTTTGAACAACTATGCTAACTCCAAGAAGTCAGATACAAAAGATCACATATTGCATGACTTTATATAACATATTTAGGAAGAACAAATATTGGGAGACAAGAGAGTAGATTAATGATCATTAGAGTGGCAGAGGGGGGTGGGAGTGTCTAAAAGTGGGCATGGGGAATCAATCTTTTTGGATTGAGAAAATGTTCTAAAATTGATTTTTGCTGTTTTTTGCAATTTTATAAATCACTTAATTACACACTTGAAATGAATGCTTTTTTTTTTTTTTTGACAGATACAGAGAAACATTGAGAGGGAAGGGGAGAGAGTGACAACAGCAGCACTGCTTTTTCACTCATAAAAAGCTATTTCCCCACCCCTGTTGATGGGGACTGGGGGGCTAAACCAGCATGGCAGTATGCATCCTCTACAGGTGTACTACTGCCCAAACCCAGTGAATGCATTTTATATAAGCATACTTCAGTCCACAACAACTTCAGAATAGTGTTAAACTCTAGAGATGAAGAAAAGGCAATGATACAGGAGAGAACATTTTGCTATACCGATGCTTGCTCCCTTGGAAAAAAGTAAGCCAACTCAACCAAATAAATCTCAGTGGCAGATACATATATGTCTGTTATGATATTTTTTGAATATTTGGAAAGAAAACCTCACCTTTGCTCAACTCTGTGTCTTTGTGAACTTCGATCGTATTAGCTGGTGTACACTGAAGAATTTCAGGAGACAGAACTTCAGAATGTAATGTTAACTCAGCAGAGAACTCTTGGGATCCGTCACTGTAGTCCACAGATCCTGATAATGTTCTGCTTAATTAAAACATACCCTTTATAACAAACTAGATAACAATGCAATAAAATTAGTTCTGAGATTATAGTAAACGGCCACTTACACGGAGAAATCATTCTGTTTGAGAATTTCCTGAAGTCTCTTCTGAAATTTTTTTTCACTCTCTGTTGGTGGCGCAAGCCTGCAATCTTTGAATCGTAAAAGTGCATTAAAAAATGTAGACAATATGGGAAACTCTTTCCTTCTAAAGTAGCTTTTAAATCAACTGGTAACAATTTCCTATGCTTTTCATGACACACAAAACCACCTGCCAGTAGCTCTATTATGACATCAAAGAAAACAAGAATCACTGCTTACTGAAGTTACCAAATTAAATGCTTCACTCAAGATTGAGTTGTTAATTATAACAATATTACTTTAATTTATGAAAACAGTTTTAATGTCCAATATACCATTTAAAAGCTTTAACTGGACTTTGGACTTCAATACAGACTTACTACTATACTTTCAAATACTTTAGCCTTTTTAATTAGTCCTTTTGCTTACATTTAAAAATTTTTTTGTTGTTGTTGTATAAAAGATATGTATTTACACCCCCTAACATTATTTCTGAATGCAGTAGCGTTTGATAGTAAATAAACTGAATGTGAGTCGGGTGGTAGCGCAGTGGGTTAAGCACATGTGGTATAAAGTGCAAGGACCAGCATAAGGATCCTGGTTTGAGTCCCTGGCTCCCGACCGGTAGGGAGGGGTCACTTCACAAGCAGTGAAGCAGGTCTGCAGGTGTCTCTTTCTCTCCCCCTCTCTGTCTTCCGTTCCTCTCTCCACTTCTCTGTCCTAACAACAATGACATCAATAACAACAACAATAATAACTACAACAACAATAAAAAAGGGCAACAAAAGGGAAAATAAATAAATATTAAAATAAATAAATGAACTGAATGTTGACTTTCAGAGCTGTACAAGAAGATCAGTGTGAGAGTTTATACAGCATACCCAGAAAATCATCCCGGGACAGTATTAGTAAGTTACATTTCCTGAAATTTAATGAATAAAACATAATGTCTCCAAGTTGACATACATGATCTATGCTTTTTCTATAACCAACTTTGGAAATACAAAACACTGAATTGTACTAAAAAATGAAAAAGGAGGGGTAAGAAGTCAAGGCATGGAGAAAATCAAGGACAAAGAGGATGCCAATTTCTTGTGGGTAGAGACAAGTGACTAAAATAATACTAAAAAATTACAAATTCAGACCAATGATATACATAGAAAAAAATCACTTAGAAAATGTAAAAGGAATTTGAAAAGTAAAATCTAATACCCAGACACAAACTCTATGGCTTAGATATTTCTATTAAAACGCCTAGTTTGAAAAATCAGTAGAGTATTATTAAAATATCTAATTTTAAGAAATTGTTACTGTTAAGTATATACCTTGTGATTCAGGTTGGCTAATTTGAGAAGTTTCATTCCTGTCTCTTCGCCGTTGCTTTTCATCTTCCCATATGGCCTGTAGACCAGGGTTTCCCCCAATTTGAGCTGTAATCAGAATGACACTTCAGTACTACAAGGACTAAAGTAAAAAGTACTTAAAGGAAATCTGAACTTAAATAATGTTACTTTTAAGAAAACCGATGACCTACTTTGGAAAATACTATGGAAAACTAATATTTGGGGGTCGGGTGGTGGCGCACCTGGCTGAGCACACACATTATAGCGCGCAAGGACCCCTGGTCCTCACCTGCAGGGGGGAAGCTTCACGAGTGGTGAAGCAGGGCTGCAGTGTCTCTGTTTCTCCTTCTCTATCTCCCACTTCCTTCTTGATTTCAGGCTGTCTCTAGCCAATAAATAAAGATAATAAAAAATAATAATAAAAGAAAAACTATTATTTGTAATATTACTCTTTATTATTTTTACTTTTCTTTCTACTGCTTCCTCAAAATGCAAAAAGTGAATTTAGTTCAAACATGTGATGACAGGCAATAGACCTGAGTCCCTCCCTAGTATATAATCTGAAATTAAAAAGAGGGTAACAAATTCTTTCAACAGGTTATTTAGTGTCATACTTACGTTAGATCCATGTCTATTCAAACATAGCCATATAAATCGATATATATCTTATACACACAAATTATATATATATATATATATATATATTTGTGATATACAGACATACATATATATCTCCAAAGAAATCATTTTAACTTGAAAAAAAACATCTTGTCAAAGTTTCAAGAGCCCTGAGTCAATTTTTACAGAGAGAAAGACAGAGAGGTAAAGACACCACAGGAGGCGAGGCAGTGTTGTACCTAGTGGGACACACATGCTACCATGCTGCAAGGACCTGGGTTCAAGCTCCTGGTCCCCATCGGCACGGGGTAAGATTCACAAGTAGGGAAGCAGTGCTGCAGATTTCTCTTCTTTCTCTTCTCCTCTCCCTACCTCTCCCTTGCCTCTCAATTTCCTGCTATCCAAAAGTAAATAAACTATATGTAAAAAAGTAAAACAGCGGGAGAAAGAGAGAAAGAGAAAGACACTATAACTCCCTCCAGTGCTGTGGAGGCTAGGTTCAAATTTGGCTTGTAATTATGGCAAAGCAGCACACTCCTAGGTGACCAATCTCGCTGGACCACATCGTAACAAGTACTTCCTTCTATAATATCTTACTTCCCTATAGTTATGCTTTCTTTTCTACTTTACCACTCAAATGATTAGTTTTTAAAAATAAAAACCACGTCAAGAATATGTAGTTTATATGTACATCTACACACATACATTTAGAATATACACACCTTCAATGTCTAGTCGATTTAAGATGTCAGCAGCTACAGCATCCACTTCTAATTCACAAGTACTCTGTGGTTCAACACCTTCCAGTATTAAAGAACTGTATTGCAAAGATATAAAAAAACAAAGTCAGAGCAAATTAATGAGATACTTTCCTTACTTTCATAATTTTTCATGCTTATGGGGTAGCCAGAGAAACAAGTAACACTGACTCGCAATTATTCATGAAATAAATGCAAAACAAGAAAGCTGGCTACATGAACAACTCTACTGAGACTCATTTGCAGTCTATTCCACATATTTTCATTGATTATATTTTAAATATAAGGCACAGACGATATTTTATCATATGACTCACAATCAGAACAAAATGGAATAAAAAAGGACAAGAGGAATGCATCAAGAAACTATAAACAAACCCGGAGCCAGGTGGTGACACGCCTGGCTAAGCACTCACACTACAGTGCACAAGGTCTCAGGTTCAAATCCCTGGTCCCCACCTGCAGGGGGAATGCTTCACAAATGGTGAAGCAGGGCTGTATGTATTGCTCTGTCTCTTTCCTTTTCTGTTTCCCCTCGCCCTCTCAATTTCTCTCTGCTTCTATCCAATAACAATAATAATAATAATAAAAAACTATATACAAACACAATCACATGTCCAGAGGCATCTTTCTCATAGATGATATTTAAAAATGAGGATGGGGTAAGGAGTTCATAGCTAAGTAGAGCCTATGCCTTGCAACCAGTTAGGTCTGCAAATTTCTGTGGAAATCAAACATCCATAACTAAAAAAAAAAAAAAAAATCTTCACATTATTTTGATGGGCAGTCAACTATGAATATATATGGGCCCTGGGTCAGATTGATGGGGTGAACAGTTAGTTGTTTGTATATATTTTCTTCAAGTTTGGAAGCTATCCTCTGCTCTTATCCAGCTCTCTAGTCCTATTCTCAACTCTGACACCATCCTTGCAGATAATATTTTTAGTCCACCACCATGTTAGCTATTAATCTCCATCAAAAATTACCAGTCATGGGCCCTAGGAGCATACGTATAATAGACTTCCTAGCTTTTTTTTTCACCTAAAATCCCTATTCCCATATGCTCTATTCCTACTTTTTGACTCCTGTTTATAAAACATTTTGCCCTGCTTTATATCTTACCACCTTTTAGCTACCATGTTGCAGATGCTACTAAGATTTCAACATGAACTCACTGGGCAGATGATGTCACCAATGTATGAGAATCTCACCTCTCCTGAGCCCTACTCCACTAGGAAAACAAAGAAACAGGCTGGGGGTGTTGACCTGCCAACATCCATGTCTAGCAGAGGAGCAATTATAGAAGCCAGAACTCCCTCCTGCACCCCATGAAGAATTTCAGTCCATACTCTCAGAGGGGTAAATATTAGGGGAAGGTAACCAAAGGGCTCTGAACTCTAATTCCAACAGAACCCAAAGAGAGAGAGAGAGAGGAGAGAGAGAAGGAGAGAGAGAGAGAAAATTAGAGTTCAGAAACCTTTGGTTACCTTCCCTTTATACACTCAGAAATAGAAGGTGTGACTTAGAAAGGAAGAGAAGGCAGGACCATAGAGGGGGAAAAAAACGGGTAAATATATATAAATATAGATACAGAAATACTAGTCAACCCAAATCTGTGATCTTGGGAGAACTAATGTAGTTTATCACAGAAGGAATAGGAACACAGAAATCTAGTGGTGGGAAAGGTATGGAATTATACCCCCGTTGTCTTATAATTCTGTTAATCAATATTAAACCACTAATAAAAAAAACTTCTAAAAAAAAAACCCTATGGTTCCATGTAATAGTATATACTCACATTGAGATTTGCTTTTTTAATAAACTTAATACATAAAAAAAACTAATGAAAGGTTAAAACCATATTATGGTAACTACTGATTTCTGACTAAAATAAGATAAATGTACTTTATGCAAAGAAATACTCTTTTTATTTACAAAGCCGGCTCACCTTGGTATTTCATCTTCTTCCCACCTAAATAAAGAACTAGCAAGAGAGTTTCCTGGAAATCGATCCTTGCAAAGTCCAGTTGCATATAATGAATCACCTAGGGATAGAAAGAGGCTTTCATTTTCAGTGTGCATATATTAGCCATTTAGGTAAAATATACAGCTTATATGAATAGCTTCTACAATTGTATCCTAAAAATTCATATACACACAGGAATGCATCTGCATAGTTGAGAGTAATAGCTTCAAATTACAAGAGAAAAATTATACCTGCAATATACAGGTATAAAAGAAATGGCTATGATACGTCCAGACTAGACTAAAAGTATAATGTACTTTAATGTGTTACTATAATAGGCATACTTAAAATTTACTTTAAAAACAAAGAATTAAAAATGTTTATAGACTTTGTTCAAAATTCCTAAACTAGATTTTATGAACCGCGACTGAAATTTTAGTTGAAATTAGATTCTAAACAGAACTCAAGACAAACTTTAATAATATTTCTAGAGTGAAAAAAAAATCACAATGCACTCAAGAAATAATGGCAGTTAACAAAAAGCAGGAACCTAGGGTAAATAAAATCTGATCAGGAGCTGAAGAGGGTACTACTACACATGTTGGTTTAAGTTGTTGCAGTTTCAGAATCAGTCCTTAGGTCATTCTTTGAAAGTAAATTTTAGTCCCTTTTCGTTGATTCCCTTGTGGGTATTAAAATTTTCAGATAAAAGAAAGCTTGATAGAACACACTAAAAAAATACCAACATTAAACATGAATCCCAACATTAAAATCAATCTTTTTCAGATAAACTCAATACTTTAGTTTTATTTGGTTATTCTGATGACAAAGTAGTATAATTAGAATGAGGACAGATAATACCATTCTTGATATTTCAATAAAAGGCCAAAAGATATAGCTGATTCTATATAACTTCAGAAGTTTTTAATGACTTTGATTTATATGACTAGGGCACTTATAAATGATTTTCACAAGTCATAAATCTTAACTAAATATTATTTTCTAATAAAACTATGTGGGTAGAGGACCTATACAAGTTTAATGACCTTCAAGGTTACCTTTGTATCTAAAACAATCATATTTTACCTACACTTTATTATTTTAGCTTATTTCAATAGAGCATAGACATTTCCCAACTAAATATGCATACATGTAATTTACGTATTTCTTTACAGCTTGAGAAGCATTCCCCTTGCAGGTGGGGAGGTGGAGGCTTGAACCCAGATCCTTGCACAGGTCCTTCCTGTGATACTATGTGCACCACCGCCGACCCCCCGTTGATTCCCTTATTACTGCTGAGGCTTAAGGATCTAAATTGGGGGGTGAGAATGTTTTGAGGAAACCTATCGCAGGGAGACGAAAAATTATAGCTGTATATCAACAACTGTACCATGTAGATCATCAAGCTGCCAATAAAATGACAAAAAAAAAAACCAAACTGAACTGAATGAGTTCTTTACGTAGTCTAGATACAAGTGCTTTTACCAGTTATGCAGCTTTAAAATATTTTCTCCTTGGAATAGTGGAAAATATATACCTGAAAGCAGAAGTACACTAGAGTTTGCAATGAGTACCTCCCTAACACTTCCTCTCCACTATTCCAAGCTTTGGGTCCATGATTGGTCAACAATTTGTTTGGCTTCGTATGTTAACTCTCTTTTCAATCACCAGGTTCCAGATGCCACCAGGATGCTGGCCAGGCTTCCCTGGATTGAAGACCTCACCAATGTGTCCTGGAGCTCAGCTTCCCCAGACACACACCCTACTAGGGAAAGAGAGAGGCAGACTGGGAGTATGGACCGACCAGTCAACGCCCATGTTCAGCGGGGAAGCAATTACAGAAGCCAGACCTTCTACCTTCTGCAACCCACAATGACCCTGGGTCCATGCTCCCAGAGGGATGGAGAATGGGAAAGCTATCAGGGGAGAGGGTGGGATATGGAGATTGGGTGGTGGGAATTGTGTGGAGTTGTACCCCTCCAACCCTATGGTTTTGTTAATTAATCCTTTCTTAAATAAAAAAAAATTTTAAAAATGTAGAGTTAAAAAAAAAAATAATAAATAAATAAAATACTTTCTCCTGATCTGTGACTCTCTTTTTCAGTTTTAATAGTATTTATCATAGCAAAAGAGCTGGCAGTCAGCTGAGGTAAAGAACAAACACCTCATCACAGACCCCTGCAAGCGTCAACCCGGCTTTGACTTAGCACGTTATGATTGGGCCCTCCTCAATCGCTATCAAACAGGCCATGGCCGGTGTGCCGCTATGTTCCACCGCTGGGGAGCCAGAGATGACCCGAACTGCCCCTGCGGCTACAGACAGACTATGACCCACATAGTCAACGACTGCCACCTCTCCAGATTCAAAGGAGGTCTCGAAACTTTACATCAGGCTCAACCTGACGCTGTTGACTGGCTACGGAAGAAGGGCAAACGCTAGAAGAAGAAGAATAGCAAAAGTAAAATTCTGATAAAATATAACTTAATTTTTTCATGGTTTTTTTTTTTTTGGTATTACATCTAAAGTTTACTGTCAAACCCAAGATCAGAAAAAAGTTTGCCTGTTGATCTTTTAGTAGTCTGACAGTTTTACTTTTATTTTTTATATTTATTTATTTATTTATTTTTCCTCCAGGGTTATCGCTAGGGGTTGGTGCCTGCACTGAGAATCCATTGCTCCTGGCGGACACTTTTTTTTTTTTTTTTCAATTTTGTTGTAGTTGTTGTTGAACAGGAAAGAGAGAAATCAAGAGAGGAGGGGAAGACAGAAATGGGAAGATCTACAAATATGCTTCACTGCTTGTGAAGTGGCACTCCCCCCCCACACACACAGGTAAGGAACTGGGTACTTGACCTGAGATCCTTGCTCCAGTCCTTGCACTCCACATCATGTGCGCTTAACCTGGTGCACTTACCCTGGTGCACTACTTACTGCCCCACCCTGAGTTTTCCTTTGATGCTTGTAATCCATTTCAAGTTAATTTTACAAAGGGTCTAACAAGTATGGGAGGAGGCTCCAGGACATTGCAGCACTTGTTCTGGTATTATTTGTCAAAAAGTCTATTCTCTGAATTACCATTATAACCTTGTCAAGATAAACCTTACTAGATTTGATCTGAACAATTTCTGAGTTCTGTTCTGCTCCATTAGTCTGTGCCTGTCCTTTTGCCTAACTGGCCAAACCTACTTATTTATCGGTCACTAGGAATTACAACCAGCTCTCTGACAAGATGATTTGTGGTGATGTTGGAGAACTTTGACCACAGAAAAGAACAGCACAGCAGCCTGACTTCAAGCATCATATCTTGCATCTCCTCACCCTGCTTCAGCCTCATTCCCACAGTCAGTAGGTGGACATTAGTGTTTTTTGTCTATATATTTTTACTTTGATTGCGTACCCCAAAGTACAATTTTTTTAATGCCTCCAGGGTTATTGCTGGGGCTCGGTACCCACACTATGAACCCACTGCTCCTGGAGGCTATTTTTTCCCATTTTGTTGCTCATATTGTTGTTATTATTATTGTTATCATAGTTGTTAGGACAGAATTAAAGTCGAGAAAGGAGGGGAAGACAGAGAGGGGAGAGAAAGATAGATACCTGCAGACCTGCTTCACCACTCGTGAAGCGACTCCCCTGCAGGTGGAAGCCAAGGGTGCGAACCAGGATCCTTACACCCATCCTTGCACTTCAAGTGTGCTTTACCCACTGCACTACCACCAGGCTCCCTCCCAAAGTACAATTTATGGCCTCTTTTTTTTTTCATTATTACAGTACAACATATAATACTAAATAAAAAGTCTTGAAATTGAAAAAAGTATCTTTGAGAACTGTGAAGCTTTAAACCATTACTCTAAAAAAAAGCTCTAGACTGCAAAAATGGAGTTATTTCCTGAAAATAAAATAAGTAACTATCACAAAGAGAGAGGTAAATAATCCTGGCAGGGAAGAAAGCTAGGCAGTGATATGTTCACATGTATCCATAAACTTATTCAAAATATATACCTGAAATATATATCTGAAAGCAAAAATGCACAACAGGCTGTATGTAGTGAGTCAGTATCAAGTTCACAATGAAATAGCGTCCACTTAGATACCCTCCTCACCTACTTCCTATTACAGTTTTCACTCACTCCAAAGCTAACCTTATCAAAGCAAGGACTGCAAAAGCTGAATAAGGGGGAGTTGGGCGGTAGCACAGCGGGTTAAGCACATGTGGCGTGAAGCACAAGGACCAGCAGAAGGATCCCAGTTCAAGCCCCTGGCTCCCCATCTGCAGGGAGCAAGTGGTGAAGCACGCCTGCAGGTGTCTATCTTTCTCTCCTTGTCTTCCCCTCCTCTCTCCATTTCTCTGTCCTATCCAACAACAACAACATCAATAACAACAACAATAAAACAACAAGGGAAACAAAAGGGAATAAATAAAATAAATATTTTAAAAAGCTGAATAAGGGCAAGAGACTGGCATACTTTAATGATGACTCTTTAGTCACTATCAGGCCACCCCATCAGCTGGGGCCCTAATCAGGGAGTCCTGAGATTCCCAAACAGACTTGATGGGCCCAGAACTTGAATCCCTCTCTCCATTGTTACTGGTCATTTCTATCAGGAACAACAAAATAGGCCCCTTTTCTATGGGGCCCCCATAGAACCGTGCCCTCGACTTGGATCAACAATGGTAGAGAATGTTCCATCCTCCGAAGGGAGGATGGACAACATACTCTATGCTACACCTGAGGAAGATGGGTCGATACTGGGGCAGCTTGGAATGTTCCTACTCACGACCACAGAATGTGAGCTCAGATCTACAGGGATGCAGAGGTCACACAGGCTCCTAAGCTAATTATGTGTCCCAGATCACATCAAATTGATGGGATTTACAGTCAACAATATTTATACACCTTTCCTGTATTAGGGAGCTACTCTCTTCCTTGATCCAGCTTTCTGGTTCTTTTCCCAGCCATGACATCATCTTTCCAGACAATAACTTGGATCCACCTGCATATCAGATTCCAGGCTCAGGAAAAAAACAACAACACTAATATAACAACAGGCCTTTTGAAATATAACTAAAATATGTCTACCAGCTATCTAAAAAATGGAGGACCTCCCCCCCAACACTTCATCTGTACTATTCCAGCCTTTAGGTCTACGATTGTTCAACAATTTGGTTCCAGATGCTAGCAGGATGTGACCAGACTTCCCTGGACAGACAACCCCACCAATGTGCCTCTCGGAGCTCCACTTCCCCAGAACCCTTCCCTACTAGAGAAAGAGAGAGACAGGCTGGGAGTATGGATCGACCTGTCAATGTCCATGTTCAGCGGAGAAGCAATTACAGAAGCCAGACCTTCCACTTTCTGCACAATGACCTTGGGTCCACACTCCCGGAAGGTTAAAGAACTCAGAAAGCTGTCAGGGGAGGAGATGGGATACGGAGATCTGGTGGTGGGAATTGTGCGAAGTTTTACCCCTCTTATCCTATGGTTTTGTCAATGTTTCCTTTTTATAAATAAAAAATTAAAAAAAAAAGAAAGCTAGGCAGTGGAAAATTACAATTTCTCTTGCTTCTATTTATTATTATCTTTCCCCTCCTCCTCCTTTACTTTTAGGCTCTTTCACTAAGGAAGAAAACGGAGATGCCGGGCAGTTGTCTACTACAACATCTGTCCCATGATTTCTCTTTTTAAACTTTTACTAGTGATTTACAAAATGATGACCCAACAGATGTATGATTCTGCATTCTTCCCACCGCCAGAGTTCTGTATCCCCATTCCCTCCAGATGATTTCTCTCTTAAGGGACCAAAGAATTAGGCTGACTAAATACCTTATTTGGATAATATGCTGCCTTGTCATGTGCACAACCCGGCAAAATTTTAGCTTGTCCCCCACTGCATTGAAGTTTCAGTGCTGTGGTCTCTTACCACTCTCTCTTAGCCTCTATTTAAAAACAAATAAATAAATGGAACCTAGGGACTAAGGAAGTACTGATTCACAAAACTGGGTCTACTACAATTTTTTAATACTCTAAGCTATAGAAAAGATGAGAAAAACTGGCACTTAGTAAACTGTACATTATAATATAAACCAGAATATATTATTACCTAGTAGAAGTGGTTATGGGCAAATGAATTATTCTGGTCTGTTTAAAACATGCTGGCTTCTATGCTTCAATCTGTGTTTATTTAAAAATGTAACAGCTGGGGGTCGGGCGGTGGCGCAGTGGGTTAAGCGCATGTGGCGCAAAGCGCAGGGACCGGCGTAAGGATCCCGGTTCGAGCCCCTGACTCCCCACCTGCAGGGGAGTCGCTTCACAGGCGGTGAAGCAGGTCTGCAGGTGTTTATCTTTCTCTTCCCTTCTCTGTCTTCCCCTCCTCTCTCCATTTCTCTCTGTCCTATCCAACAAGGAATTGCGTCAACAAGGGCAATAATAATAACCACAAAGAAGCTACAACAAGGGCAACAAAAGGGGGAAAAAAATGGCCTCCAGGAGCGGTGGATTCATGGTGCAGGCACCGAGCCCAGCAATAACCCTGGAGGAGGGGAAAAAAAAAATGTAACAGCTGCTACCACAAAAGATTCTCTTATTTAAAAAAGTATTACTTTATCTTACTAAGTTGCTCAATACAGATATTACTAGCATATGGAAAGACAACTATCAATGAATATAACTGTACACTATAGCACTGAAAACAATATACAGATTTTCAAACTGCATTTAACAATTCCAGTATCTGAATTCTTTATAGGTCTGGTGTGTATGTATTTGATGCACAGTATTTGCCAGGTTTCACTCATAAAGGCAGTTTTCCCACGTGAACAGTTTATTTTAAATTGAGAGCTGAAGGCAGATCTATTACCAGGTCAGTATCTCCTCAGACCAAGTTCTAAATTTGATAATTCCTTTTAGGCACTGGGGACTCATTGTGCTGAAATGTCTTTAAAAAAAAATCCCATTCTGTACTCACCTTAAGGGCATATCCTTTTGATATCCTTCCTACTTATAATGTGGAGTGTTCACACCTGCCCAGCAAAGCCTGGTGGTTTTATTTATGATTCTCTCACCTAGTAGGGCGGATTCACTGCAGGATCTAAATTTTCTAGAATTCACAAAGCCCTTAAGGTAAAGGTTACTCTCAGTACTCTGTTCCTTCTTGGCTAGTTGTTCTAAAATTTCTTCTTTTGCAGAGCCAGGGCTTTGCACATGCAACAGATCCACTATTCCCAAGACAGCTTTCTCATCCAGACAGGCAGATCAAGACAGAGAGAACACCACAGTAAGGGGACTTCTCCTGCTGCCCCGGCACTCCCAAGTGGCACCAGGGCATGGCAAGGCAAGGCAAGGAAAGGCATGCATCCTACCTAATGAGATATCTCTCCGGCCCCTTCATTTCCTTTGAAAATATTAAAAATATTTACCAGTGTTTCAAAGAACTTTATTACATACATTACAAAACGGGAATTCTTTCTACTCACTAAATAAAAAAAAATGCAAACAATAAGTATAACACTGCTTACAAGCAGTTGTGCTAAGTATTGGTATTAAAAAGTATAAATTTGGGAGGGGCTGGATGGTGGTGCACTCAGTAAGGCACATGCATTGCTATGGACGAAGACCAGGGTTCAAGCCCACTTCCCTATCTGTAGAACACTTCACAGGCAGTGGGGCAGTGCTGCAGGTACCTCTCTTCTCTGTCTCTATCAAAAACAGAAAGGGAAAAAAAAGTTGGTTGGTTTTTTTGTTGTTGTTTTTCCTATTGCTCCTTTAGTATTCTTGTAATCTTTTTGGAACACTTAACATTTTAAAGAAATTAGTATTATTTTATTGCCCCCATAGTTATCACTAGAGCTTGGTGCCAGCACCGAATCCACTGCTCCTAGCGGTCATTTCCCCCCTTTTCTTTCTTAAAAAAATTTCTTTATTGGGAGATGAATAGTTTACAGTCAGCAGTAAAATACAATCATTCGTACATGCATAATCTTTCCCAGTTTTCCACATAACAGTTCCAACCCCCACTAGGTCCTCCTCTGCCATCATGTCCCAGGACCTGAACTCCACCACCCCCACCCCAGAGTCTTTTACTCTGGTGCAATACACCAACTCCAGTCCAAGTTCTGCTGAGTGTTTTCCCTTCGGATCTTGTTTTTCAACTTCTGTCTGAGTGAGATCATCCCATAGTCACACTTTTGTTTCTGACTTATTTCATTTAACATGACTCAAGCCTCCAAGATAGGGTGATGACAGTGAATTCATTATTTTCCCCCCTTTTGTTGCCTTTGTTGTTTTTGATGTCGTTGTTGGATAGGACAGAGAGAAATGGAGAGAGGAGGGGAGGACAAAGAGAGGGAGAAAAAGACAGATACCTGCAGACCTGCTTCACTGCACGTGAAGCAACTGACTCTCCTATAGGTAGGGAGCCAGGGGTACAAACTGGGATCCTTGTGCTACTCCTTGCACTTGGCACCATGTGAGCTTAATCCACTGCACTACTACCCGACCCTCGTGAATTCATTATTTTTAATAGATGAGTAGTATTCCATTGTGTACATAGATCACAACTTGCTCAGCCACTCATCTGTTGTTGGACACCTGGGTTGCTTCCAAGTTTTGCTATTTATAAATTGTGCTGCTATGAACATAGGTGTACACAGATCTTTTCTGATGGGTATGTTTGGCTCTTTTGGATATATTCCCTAGGAGAAGAACTGCAGGGTCATAGGGTAGGTCCACTTCTTGTCTGAGAGTCCGAGTAGAACTTTTTCATTGCAGAAGGTAGTAAGCAAGTCAGAAATATGAGGAATATGGGATGATCTCACTTTTTTTTTTTTTTTAACCAGAGCACTGCTCAGCTCAGGCATGAGAGCCTCTTTGCATAACCATTATGCTACCTACCCCCTACCTTTCTTTCTATATTTATTGATAGAACAGTAGAAAACTGATAGGAGTGGGGGAGACCCAGAGGGAGAGAAAGCGAGATACCTGCAGACTTGCTTCACTACTTAAGAAGCAGGTGGGGATGAAGGTTTGAACCAAGGCCCTTTCACATGGTAATATGTGTGCTTAACCTGTGTGCCACTGCCTGGCCCCCTTTTAAGGAATTTTTATTAATATATTGTTTTTAGTAGGAGAATTGATCAACAAAACGAATAAACAAACTGGGGAATAAAGAAATCTTCCTGGTAATTTCATGGCACATTCTCAGTGAGATAGAAGAAATGAAAAATGTTAAACTAATAATGAATCTTTGTTACACTAAGAAACAAACACAATATGCTACATACTGTCTCAGCAAGTCTGGCAGGGATGGCAAGACAGCTCACCTGGGCCATGTATGCATACCTGCTCTGTCATAAAAGTAATCCTGGTTAAAGCCTGAACCCCCTCCCCACCACATTTGATGAAAGCTTCAGCATGTCTTTCTCTATGCCTCTTTCTATCTGAAAAAGTCAGCCTGTAGTGTGAAGCCCCAGTGGCAATGATGATAACGACGACAGCTGGAAGAAAGTGGGGGAGGAACACAGACAGAACCAACAGTACCGCCAGAGGCAAAACACTGGCTTCATTCTGCTTTAAGTAAAAAGAGGAAGAAGCCAAATCGGAATGAGTTCCAGGCAAAAGATGCCTGAGCCACCAATTCTTCTGATAGGTATATGCCCAAGAAAACAAACTAGTACATGCATTTGTAAATGAATGTTCGCATAAAGGCATTACTCACAATAGTTACAAGTTGGAAGGAGCTAAACTGCCTATTAATTTATAAAATTAATGTTCATGAAAATAAATAAAATTTTATTAATTTCAGCAACGTCCATATCATAGAACATTATTTGGCCACAAAGAGAATGAAATACAGATACTTGCTTAGAGATCAGTGAATCCTGAAAATATTAGTCCATGTGAAACATAACATGACTCCATTTGTGTGAGTTGTGAATGGCCAAATAGAGAGAGATTAAACAGACTGGTGACTGCTTGAGAGTGAGGGGCATGCAAGGTTTAGGAGTAAATGCTAAAGACTATGACATTTCCTTGAGAGGTATTTGGATTGTGTCAAAATTTCATTGTGGTAATCGCTGTGCAATCTGTGAATATACTGAAAACAAATTGTCTATTTTTTTTTCTTTGCTGCTCACTTTGGCTTTGTGCTTGCATGATTCCACCATTCTGAGATCTCTCTCTCTCTCTCTCTCAGACACACCACTTACCATGTGCAAGTCTTCCCCACTGGATGGTGCTTCTAGCAGTCAAGAATTCAAACCAACCCACCCTGGTTGAGTTAATTCTACCAGATGACCACCTTCCAGCCTCCAAATTATCTATTTTTAAATGAGTGAAATGCATGGTATGTTGGTTATATGTTAATAAAACTGTCACCAAATTTTTTTCTTCTGAGATTATTTTCCTGTTAATACTACTTTGCATCTGTCTTTTGTTCCTTAGTCATTCAGCACTGACTGTCTAGTGTATACTATTCTATACATCATCATTTACATGTCGCTTAATTTAAAGCTTCAGTTTGAACTTGGGAAGTTAACCTTACTTTTCCTTCTTGCTTTTCGGAACTTGACAGCAGCCAGATTGATTAAATTCATTCCATATAGATTGTAGTCAATGAAGAGCTGTAGGAGGTAGGGAATATGCGCTTCATGAGGCTGATAAAATTTATTCATTATGGCTCCGCTTTGCAAAAGTTCACATATCCTAAATTAGGAAGAGAAAAAAAGCTGTATCAACATCATGCTGTCGAAAATATTAAGTGAAACACTGCGCTAATATAGAGAGAAAGAAGCAAAAGTTAGCACACAAAATTTTATTTCAATTTTTCTGAAAACTTGTATTTTGGTTGAAATTAAGTTTAGATAAAGTTTTTATTTTAATTTTATTTACTTTTATTAGTATTTATTTATTCCCTTTTGTTGCCTTGTTTTATTATTGTAGTTATTATTATGGTTGTTATTGATGTTGTTGTTGGATAGGACAGAGAGAAATGGAGAGAGGAGGGGAAGACAGAGAAGGGGAGAGAAAGATAGATACCTGCAGACCTGCTTCACTGCTTGTGAAGTGACTCCCTCTCAAGTGGGGTTCTAGAGGCTCAAACAGGGATCCTTGTGCTGATCCTTGCACTTTGTGCCATATAGGCTTAACCCGCTGTGCTATTGTCCGACTTCCTTACTTATTTTTTAGATAGAGGCAGAGAAGGTAGAGAAAGTGAGAGACCACAACACGAAGGTTTCCTTCAGCCTGGTGAGGGCTGGCCTCAAACCTGGGCTGCACACATGCAAAGCAGCACACTATCCCAGTGAGCTATTTAACCAGAGTAAATCAAGTACTTAAAGCAAGGCCCATTCCTTGGAAGAAAACGATCAAAATTTCATTTATGAATAATATTTTGACTTCTAGAACCAATTTAATACTAACATACTGAAAAAGCCAAAATGTCAAAAGTGTTTCTGAGCTGCTTCTTTCAAAAATTCAGATAAAAATTTGAAAAGATTCTCTGACCCATCTTGGACAGAGCTAGAAGGAATTATGTTAAGTGAACTAAGTCAGAAAGATAAAGATGAGTATGGGATGATCCCACTCATCAACAGAAGTTGACTAAGAAGATCTGAAAGGGAAACTAAAAGCAGGACCTGATCAAATTGTAAGTAGGGCGCCAAAGTAAAAACCCAGTGGTGAGGGGTAGACATGCAGCTTCCTGGGCCAGTGGGGGGTGGGAGTGGGCAGGAGGGATGGGTCACAGTCCTTTGGTGGTGGGAATGGTGTTTGTGTAACACTCCTAGCAAAATGTAGACATATAAATCAGTAGTTAATTAATATGAGAGGGGGAAAATCAATTGTATGTCTCAAAGTTTCTCAAAACACAAACTGAATCTTTTAAATATATAGGCTGTGTATTTGATATGCGGACTCTCTCAAAAGCCTAGACCAAGTAGATTAGAAGCATCCAATAGCACAGCTATATACAAGATACTGGATACTGTACAGCAAACCATAACAAAAGGACTTTTCAAAGTTAACCCAATTAACAAATAATGTGATGATAACATTAACTATCGATTGTCTTTTTGAACCCTAAGACAGCAGGAACCTCACATCTCCACTATAGAGCCCCTACTTCCCCCAGTCCTGGAACCCTTGGATAGGGCCCACTTTCCCGTATGCATCTCCCAATCCAAACCAAATAATATTGCATCCGCCGATCACAACCTAACCTAACCAACACAACGATTGCCACCTCAACATGCTTCACCTCAGACTGTGTCCAGAGACTTCACGTGTGGAATGACAACCCTTCAGCTTCATTACTCGGGTGAGACCTTTCCTTTTATAGTACACTCTAATTTCATCTCAGGTGGTTCACTTTCTAACAAAGTCCCAAAACCTAGATATACACCAGTTTCTGTGAGAGAGAGCTTATGTGCACACGTATCCATAAACTACTGTAAAATATATACCTGAAAGCAGAAGTACACTAGAGTTTGCAATGAGTACCTCCCTAACACTTCCTCTCCACTATTCCAAGCTTGGGATCCATGATTGCTCAACAAATTGTTTGGCTTCGTATGTTAACTCTCTTTTCAATCACCAGGTTCCAGATGCCACCAGGATGCTGGCCAGGCTTCCCTGGATTGAAGACCCCACCAATGTATCCTGGAGCTCAGCTTCCCCAGAGACACACCTTACTAGGGAAAGAGAGAGGCAGGCTGGGAGTATGGACCGACCAGTCAACGCCCATGTTCAGCGGGGAAGCAATTACAGAAGCCAGACCTTCTACCTTCTGCAACCCTCAACGACCCTGGGTCCATGCTCCCAGAGGGATAGAGAATGGGAAATCTATCATGGGAGGGGGTGGGTTATGGAGACTGGGTGGTGGGAATTGTGTGGAGTTGTACCCCTCCTACCTTATGTTTTTGTTCATGAATCCTTTCTTAAATAAAAAATTTTAAAAAAATTTGAAAAGATAATGCAAAAACTTTATTTATGCAGGGAAGGGTAAACTAACACCACTCAGTTGCTTTGTTTTCAATATTTTTCATGATGATCAGACAATATGCAAGTATAAATAGTATAAGGGATATAAAAGAAATATATGAGGCTTATTTGGGAACTGAAAGCATTTTGAGTGACAGAGGATGTGGTCAGAGGAAGGGTGAGAAAGATAACGAGAAGTCAGATTGTATAGAGTGTATCAAGAAATTTGCAGCAGTGATGAAATTTCTCTGAGAACAGTATGCAGAGAATACACAAGATGAACGAGCGGTAGGGGCTGAGAAAGTTACTGTAGGAAACTAAGGAAAACTAAGTGATGGTGCTTTTAATGTCTCATGCGGAGACATGAGTGTGATGACTAAGCCTTGATGCCTAAGTAATGCAGAGAGATGTCGACTAGGACTTAAGGGTGATGCTAAAGCTTCATTTTCCCCCTTTTCTTTATTGGGGGGGTTAATGGTTTATAGTTAACAGTAAAATACAGTAGTTTGCACATGTGTGACATTTCTCAGTTTTCCACATACAATTCAACCCCCACTAGGGTCTTCCTCTGCCATCTTGCTCTAGGACCTGATACTAAATCTTTAGTGTAGTGCTGGGGCCTCATGCATACATAATACCCCAACTGAATGGCCTTCCTGAGGACAATTTTATCACTTTTTTACATGAAAAATGAAGGGAGGGATAAAGAGAATTGATGGAAGAGGAAGAAGTTGGGAAGATAGCAGAAGGGGGGATGGAGAGGCAAGGAAGAAAAGTGAGAGGTTTTGGGAGAAGGAGAGAGGAGGAGGGAGTCAGAAAATGAGAGAGAGAGTGAGAAAATGAGAGAGAGAGAGAGAGAGAGAGAGAGAGAGAGAGAGAAGTATGACTCCACAGGATCAACCCAGCATCCATGGAGCTCCCCAGTACTACTTATGGTATTTCTATGTGGTACTGAGGCTTGAACTCATGGCTCCTGTGAGGTAAGGCACATGCTCTACTGGATAAGCTTTCTCCCAGCTCCTAAATTTCTTGAATATGCAGCTGACTGATAATGCTGCATTTACCGAAACCAGAAGACTAGAAGGAAACAAGTTTGTCTGTTTGAGAGAGGAGAGGGACTAAAAATAAACTTCAAGAATCATGTAAAGTGTTAAGTGAGATAAGTCAAAATGAGAACGACAAACACCAGATAATCTTATTTACAGGTGGAATTTAAGAAACAAGGGCAGAAATGGAAAGCATGACTTGGACTAGTGTGGAGTGTTACACAAAAACAAAGGACTCTGGGGAAGAAGGGAAGTGTGGGAGTTGAGAGGGTACTTGATGGTGGCAACTTATTTTGCTCGCCTGACTTGTAGAAATTAACAATTTGGTCACTAGAACAATGTGTACTGAGATCAACCTTATTTCCAGATGAGGAAATTAAGGCCCAGGGATTAAATAACCTGCTTAACGTCATTCATGGCTAGGGACAGGGTTCAAGGATCTGGTCTCTACCTATGAGGGGAAGCTCCCGGACTGGCAAAGCAGTGCTTTGAAAAGGATCAGGATCCTCGTCTCTCTCCCTCTCTAACACTCCCACCCCTTGCTTTTCACAATTTCTTTCAGTCTCTGAAAAGAAATTGGTGGATTTATAGTACAGATACTGAGCCCCAGTGATAACACTGGTGACAGTAAAAGTCGTTCTGGGTTAGTAAGTAGCAAACCCAAATTCTGAAGGGGAAAAAAAAAAGTAACCTGGTTTCAGAATCAACTTTTGGCCACAGTATTACGCATTAGTTACATACCACAAATGACTCATGGGAACAAGAAAAATGAAATCTTTCATGAAACCCTGTTCTTTTCTTTCTGAAACACTTCATAATCAGTCTTACCTGTACCGTTGCCCCTCGCGCACTGGCTTGCTTCCTTGTGAGTCTGTAAGCTTTCTGACTGCAGGAACTACGCAAGTTCTTTTTACAATCTTAGAAGCTCTCTTACTGTGTGTTCATTCTTCGAAATTTCTTCATTGAACACACGGTCTTAGCAGGGCACTAAGATTATACAAGGAGTCATCTCTTCTACTTTTACAAATTCTCTAGATGTGAGGCAAAAAGTAGCAAGGAGGGGTCTAAACCAGTCTTTTCTCCCATAAAAGATTACTCCTAGAGCGAAAGACATGCTCACAGAGCATTTATAGTCTCTTTCTTTACTAATGTTGTAAACTATAGATCTTTTTAGTTTTTTATTATTAAAATATTTAAGTGATAGCTATATTTTGGTATAGCTATCTTTATTTTTGGTATAGCTATATATATTTATTTATTTGATAGCTATATTTATCTTTGTACCTTTTCACCATTGCAGGATTGTAAAGATAGATCTTCATAAAATGTCTTTCCTTCTCATGATATCCATAAAAAGGCCTGAAAAGAAGAAAAATATTTCAAATTACTTTTATCACTCAAATATGAAATCATAAAATCTGTTGCTGTTATTAGACTGAGGTGGCCCAAGTCAAACATGTATGTGTATATACACTCCTCCTCCCCCCCTTTTTGTTTCCCCACCCAGAGCACTGCACAGCTCTGGCTTATGGCAGTGCAAGGGACTGAACTTGACACTTGGGAGGCTCAGCCATGAGAGTCTCTTTATATAACCATTATGCTATCTCCTCTGTCAAACAACCTTGTTTATATTTATTATTACCAAAAAAAACCAAAACCTTTCAATTAAACTCACCACAGGTTTAATTGAAACATACAAAATACTGAAATCTAATTATTGTATTCTAAATATTTAAAAATATCACTTAAAGGGAGTCAGGCTGTAGCGTAGCGGGTTAAGCGCAGGTGGCGCAAAGCACAAGGACCGGCATAAGGATCCCGGTTCGAACCCCGGCTCCCTACCTGCAGGGGAGTCGCTTCACAGGCGGTGAAGCAGGTCTGCAGGTGTCTGTCTTTCTCTCCCCCCCTCTCTGTCTTCCCCTCCTCTCTCCATTTCTCTCTGTCCTATCCAACAACGACGACAACAACAATAATAACTACAACAATAAAACAACAAAGGCAACAAAAGGGAATAAAATAAATAAAATAAAATATTTAAAAATATATATATCACTTAAAGAAAACTAGGAATTTATTTTACTTAATATAATTCCTTAAGCTAAAAAGTGAAGGAAGGGTGAAAACTGGATGATTTCACTCTTACATGAAACTTAAACAAGGACAGAAAGGGAGCACACCAGTAAAACGTGGGCTGAATTTGGTATATTCGCCAAAGCAAAGGACTCTTGGGACACAGAGAGAGGCAAGAGGTGGGGTGGGGGAACTTGAAGGTCTTGGTGTATGACGCTGTTGGGAGTGAGAGTGTTTTATAGACACCTATCATAGGGGGATGAGTAACTGTACCCTTATGTCAACACTGTACTGCAATCTATTAACCCCCAATGATGTTTAAAAAGGAACAAATAAATCTGGAAGTAAAGAATCAGTAAGCTATCTACATTTTAATTTCAGTCATGTATGAGAAAAGCATAGATTTGTCCACTATCTTTTCCTATTCTTGTTAAAAAAAAAAAACAAACTAGCTTTATATCAACAAAATCCTTTAACAAAATACATATATCACAGTGTTTATTTATATTTTTATTAATAATCTGCACATTCTAGGCAATTAATATTTCATATATACATAAACACACCCCACTTTATTTGGTAGGAATACAGTGCAAATCCCACCATGGATATGTGCAAACATGCAAAAGTACCAAATCCTCTGTTTTACTGTGTTTTGTTTTTTTTCCCCTATACATATATACCTGTTGTAAAATCTAATTCAAATTAAGTAGAGTAAGAAGTTAACGACCATGGCTAATGATAAGATAGACAATTCTAACAATAGACTATAATAAAGGCTATTTGAATGTGAACTCTCAGAAAGGTTCTCCTGTATGAAGTCATTCTGGGCCATGGGTGGCAATAAGTAATAAGCCTCAAAAAGCAAAACCACATCTGTGAGGGGGACACATCCTCACTTACTGTTATCCCATAGTTTCTTGGAAATGGTGACTTAAAGCTAAAGGCGTAAAGCGACAAGCAGGCCCTCAAATAAGCTCAATGTTGACGACATGCCTTTTCCTCGGCAAATATCATAGCAAAATGATGTCAAATGAAATGTTCTGTGAGAATCTAATGTTTATGTAAATGTCTGAAGAGATAGGTACAGAATATACATTTCAGCAGCTGAAGTGAGTTAAAGTCTTGTAAACACAGCCAAACCAAATGGAACCTGAGAGAACTGTGGAGACAGAAAACAGGATGGACTAACTTAAGAGCCCTAATAATATGGAAGATGGTCTGTTGTCAGGGTATCAGGAGAAAGAAACAAAAGGAAATTTATGTAGTAATGAGAGAAATAAATTCTCTATGCAAGATGAAATAAGCTGGGTTATCTCATGCTTCTTCATTTCAAGAGGACCTAAACCCTGTGTGGTATGCAGCTCTGGAACGCACACTACCAGTTCCACAGGTGATGTAATCAGAAACAGTGTTCGGAGAGGATGACACTGAACACAAAACAAGTCTTGTCTCTGCCAGTAGTTGGTTCGTAAATAAGTGGCTGGTTATATTTTAGGTGCATAGTCAACTCATTCTTCCTTTGACAAAGCTTCCCTCTTGTGACAAGCACTAGGCGTAACTATGTGTGGCATCAAATACAGGGTAATTTGGCAGCAGAGTCATTCTTCTGAATACTTAATTTATTTTTTATTTTTATTATCTTCATTTATTGGATAGAGAAAGCCAGCAATCAAGAGGGATGGGGCTATAGAGAGGGAGAGAGACAGACAGACACCTGCAGCCCTGCTTCACCCATTGCAAAGCTTTCCCCTGCAAGTGGGGACGGGGGCTCAAATCCGGGTCCTTGCATACGGTAATGTGTGCTCTCTCTTAACCAGGTGCACCACCGCCCTTCTGAATACTTAAACAACTTCTTACGAGAGGAAAAAAAGCTAATTTCAAGTCTTGAAGTCAGAGTCATATGTATGAATTTCTGTACATCAACTTCTATTTTAATAATACAATTATTCAGCAAGGCTCAGAAAGTCCTTTACTGTGCCCTTGTTTCTCACTTCAGTCATTTACCATAATACCCTTTCCTTAGACAGTTTAAATATTTCAGCCCTTCCAACAAGATTCAGTCTCAAGTAAGCTGCCATCCCTCTGCCTAGAGCTCTTTACAGGGTCTATCTGTAATCTTCATCCAGGCCTCTGCTTAAATTTGCCTTCTCAGAAAGGACGTCACCATTCTCTATTTCTTACAATCACTCTCTTCACTTTTATCAAGTAACATGACTTCTTCTTATCTAGTTGAATAATATGCAAGCTAATTAAAAAATTATTAGTGATTTATAAAACTGTAACAGGGTTCTAGTTCCACATAACCCCACAGTGCTCCCAAAGTCTTAAAGATAAGTATGTAACTTAGTTTTGCTGACATGAGGAAACAAGTCTTTTAAAACAAACAAACAAATAGTATTGTTAGAAGAATAACCCTCTACTATCTCTCCCTGACAAAACTCAGTTCTCCTATGATAATACAGCTGAAAGGGGGAGCGACACCAGCCACAGAAACAGGTTTCCCTCATGTCACAACAAGTCCGTATGGTGCTGGGACACAAAGCTGGTCTGTGTGCATGGCAAGGCTTACAGTCTAGTTAGCGAGCTATTCCTCTGGTTGGAGAATTCTCCATAGAGAATATTTCCTAACATTATGGTGAGAGGGGCAAGGAATGACAAAGTTGAGGGATACTGGAATTAAGCCTACTGAAAAATTTAAATTAGCAGTTAGATGTAACCCTGTCTACTTTAAAGAAAAGGAGAGTCTCTAGAAGCATAATAAGCAAAGTTACAATGACAGTGGCCAGGGAAGTAGCTCAGCTAGGAGAGCGTGGGATTTGCAGGCTGACTCTCGGTTTGATCCTTGGTGACACATATACCAGAATGGCGGTCTGGTCTCGCTCTCTCTCTCTCATGTGAAATTCTCTACCTCATTTGAACTAAATAAATCTTTAAGAAAAAAAAAAAAGAACAGAGATAGGCTGGTGTGAGGCCAAATAGTTTATAATCAGACACTTAAATTTTATTCTACAAATTATTATATAGACCATTCAAGAATTTTAAGTTATTGTAATTTTTTTGTTATCTTTTTTTTTTTCTGATAGAGACAGCCAGAAATCAAGAGGCTAGGGGGTGATAGGGAGAGACACAGAGAGACACCTGCAACACTGCTTCACCACTGCAAAGCTTTCCCGTGGAGGTGGGGACTGAGGGCTTGAACGGGTCCTTGTGCACTGTAGCACACGTGCTCAACCAGGTGCACCACCACCCGGCTCCTATTTTAATTTTTTATCATCTTAACGGTTCCTATTTTAATTTTTATAAATATTTATTTATTCCCTTTTGTTGCCCTTGTTTTATTGTTATAGTTATTATTGTTGTCGTCGTTGTTGGATAGGACAGAGAGAAATGGAAAGAGGAGGGGAAGACAGAGAGGGGGAGAGAAAGACAGACACCTGCAGACCTGCTTCACTGCTTGTGAAGCGACTCCCCTGCAGGTGGGGAGCCGGGGGCTTGAACTGGGATCCTTAATGCTGGTCTTTGCGCTTTGTGCCACCTGCGCTTAACCTGTTGTGCTACCGCCCAACTCCCCCTATTTTAATTTTTTATAATCTTAACTATCAGTTGGGGAAACAGTTCAACTGACAGAGCACTGTACTTTCATGCCTGAGGCTCCCAGTATGATTCCTGGCATAACATGTACTGGAGTGATACTCTGGCTTCTCTTTTTCTATCTTTCTGCCTTATGTAAAAACTCTCTCGTACAATAGATAAATCTTTAATAAAATCTTTTCCAAAATGTATGGTTAAAATTTCTTTAATTAGAGAGTTTGAGAAAGTAGCCTCCATGGCAGTACTGAACTTCTGTTTAGTAATATATCCTAAATACCTAAAACAGTGCTAAAGACAGAACACGTTGCCTAAGCACTTGCTGAAGGCGTCATACAGATTTCTGCAGGTCTACAAAGCAGAAAGGGGAAAGATGTTTACTGTTTACAATCCATCTGGGGGCAAGGCAGTAGTGCAGAGGGTTAAGTGCACACAGCATGAAGCTTCAGGACCGGTGTAAGGATCCCAAGTATAAGAATCCCAGTTTGAGTCCCCGGCTCCCCTCCAGCAGGGGAGTCGCTTCACAAGTGGTGAAGCAGGTCTGCAGGTGTCTGTCTTTCTCTCCCCATCTCTGTCTTCCCCTCCCCTCTTGATTTCTCTCGGTCACACTGAACAACAACAAAAGCAATGATAACAACAATGCTAAACAATAGCAATGGCAACAATAACAATAAGGGCAACAAAATGGAGAAAATGCCCTCAAGGAGTAGTGGATTCACAATACAGACACTGAGCCCCAGCAATAACCCTGGAGGCAAAAAAAAAAAAAAATCCATCTTTCACTGCAGCAGAGCTTTATTTTTTTAATCAAGTATATCTTTTTTTTATCAGCAATTTAATATTGATTTACGAAATTCCAGCTGGGGGGTCTAATTCCACACTGTTCCCACTAGCAGAGTTCTGTGTCCCGTTTCCCAACATCACAGATATGGGCTGATTCTATACTGATCTGTATTTATGTGCATGCATTTATACACTTCCCCCCACCACCACCACCATTTTTTCTACAGTTGCACCTTCACTTCCTTTCTAAGTCAATCCTACACCTATTACTACTTCCAGGTGCCTTTCCTTTGTTCCTCTTCTCTCTTAGATAAGAGAAACAGTGCCTGGCTTCCTCTGGTGTTTTCCGGATTCGCTTCCCTTTCAGTGATTCCTGGTGACAAACTCTTTGCGTTCTGGTGGAATGGGGGTAACAGAGACCTCTGGTTTTCTTCCCTTATAAATTTACCCCTCTGGGAATATGGACCAAAATTCTTTCTGGGGTGCATAAGATGGGAGTTCTATCTTCTGTAATTGCTTCTCTGTTGAACATGAGAGTTGGCAGGTTGATCCATAACCCCAGTATGTTTGCAAAAATTTACTATTTACGTTAAGGGGCCGGGAGGTGGTGCACCTGGTTGAGTGCACACATTAGAATGCACAAGGACCTGGGTTCAAGCCCCAGGCCCCCACCTGCAGTGGGAAGGAAAGCTTTGTGAGTGAAGCAGTGTTGCAGCTATCTCTCGGCCTCTCTCCCTCTGTATCCCTCCCCTTCACTCTCCATTTCTGGCTGTCTCTATCCAATAAATAAATAAAGATAATAAAAAAAGTTTACTAAAATAAAAAGATTTACTTCAATAAGTAACAGCAAGATACCTCACTTGGGTGTCTGCTTTGTCACACTCCTGAGCCAGGCTTGAGCTGCCTGCCTTGCACTGGAGGGCGCTTCAATGTTGGAGTGTGCTTCCCTCTCTCCCTGTCTTTTTCTTTCTCTCTTTTTCTATCTGAAAAAAAAAATCGACCCAGAGCAGTGACACCTTGCTGAAAGGAAAAAAAATGATAATAACGGAAAAAAAATCACCTCAGTTCTATTAAACAAAAAGTAAAAGCAAATCAACACTTGGACTGAATGTTGGCTTTAACAGTAGCAACAGAAATATAAGAAGACAAGTTAAAGGATGTGTACAGATACTTACATTCCTGATACTAATGACACTTTGAACACATGCTGAGCAGCAGAAGATGGTTTGCCTAAAGCCACATTAAGTGCTCTGTCGATACTGAATGCCATCTGAGAAAGATAGCTTTCTGGCTGCTGTCCATAGCCATCGTATGGCACATAGAGGTAAGGAAAGATGCCATGCAGATGAAGACATGTCTTCTGACCTAAAACATAACATAGTGTAAAGTTTAGTCTTTAGATGCATTAAAAAGTGAGGGTTACAAAGCTCAGCATATAAGCCATTTCTTGTTCTTAAGACAACACAGCTTATCTAAGGTATGGGCTAAATAAAATTAACCCAAGGTTAAAACCACCAGAACTGGCTACATTTTTACAACAGAACATTTAGAAACACTATAGGAGATATACAAAATATAGTATGATTTAAATAGTAGCTTTGGTGAAAATGTTTGTGAATATTTCACCCTCACTATGCAACTAGCTTTACGCATTGTACTGAGTAGTTCTACATTATCAATTAGCAAAGTATTATGAAGCTTAACAAAATTTCCCTCAAAGTATACTGAATAACCCAATTAGTGTCCACCATGGTTTAAATATTTGTTAACAAGAGACTTCCCTGTGAGAGAGAACAACTCAGAGAAAGAAAAGGGCAAAAAAGTAGTTTCAATGTTGAGCTTTGCTATGGGGTGTGAGAGAGTGGAGAGAGAGGGTAGAATTAAAAAATTCTATCAGGAGAGAAAAAAGACAAAACTCCTATAGTTGCCTGAAATGGACTTCTGCATGATCTAAGTTGCATATCTGACAGAGTGGGACAGAGGCGAGGACATAATGAGAGAAAAAAAAAAAAAAGACACACTATGCACACTTCCCAAGAATCCATTCTGGTGCTGAGTGGCCAAAACCAGGCACAACCATAACAAAATAATAATAATAGTAACCCACAAGAGAAACAGTAATGTACCCATGACAAGTTTAAACAACAAAAGCCAACACTGAGAAACAGATACATGTTTAATGTACAGTTGTAACAGAAGTGTTATTCTTTAAAACAATGGCAAAGTTAGAAAAATCATATAATGGAATAAAATATTTATATTGCTGGACATAGTGCTCAACTTTTATTTTTGAAAAATTAAAAACTGTGTGGCTATTAGAAAAATTTTTAGTTTGTATTTTTAACATGATAGTACTTAATTTCAAATGAATGAAAGAAATATTTTCAGTTACCAATTTCATTGGCTATTTCATTTCATTCCTAAGTATAATGTGGTATTATGTCCTAAAATATGTTTAATCAATATATCTCCTTACTTGAATGTGTTTTAAAGGTCTCATGAAAAGCACCTATAAACATAACCCTTCTGAACATAAAATACAATTTGGTTATGAAAAAAAAGGCATAATTAATCATGAGGGTAGGGAAGAAAAGATATAAAAGTATTCCTTTTTAGAAAAAAAAAATCTTTATTGGGAGGGATTAATGGTTTACAGTACAGAATATTTCCTTTTAAGTTGATAAATCTAAGACCCATGACTATAAAGTTAGTTCAATAGCAGGTTTTGCAGGCAGCAATGTAATTTTCCAAGATACTGATTTTATAGCCTATGTATTTTTAATAAAGGAAGTAAATTTTACAAGAAATAACTACAATATTTAACATTTGATTTCTGCTAATAGGTTTACAGTCAAGATATTCACAAAACACATATATAAGTATAAACACACACACATATATATATACCTAAACATTTATTTCTTTTTAAACTACTTTTCACATCTCCAGTGAAGCAGGGGTCATAGAATTTACCTCTGTATTTATAAGCTTTGGAACTGCAACAATTTGTACTGTGTAATTTTGGGAAAAACAGAAATGATTTTTTCAGCAGATACTGAATTAAGTGATTCAACTATATTTATTCCTATAGTTTGGAACAACCTCATAAAAGTATCACAAATGTTAAGTCACATAGTTATTACTGAGTCAGGATTTGAAAGCAGTTTGATGAAACTAAAAACCAGTGCTCTTTCCTTTTAATTTTATTTGTTTAATTAAAAAAGTAAATGCTGATTGGGGGCCAGGCAGTCGCCTCACAAGCAGTGAAGCAGGTCTGCAGGTGTCTATCTTTCTCCCTCTCAGTCTTCCCGTCCTCTCTCGATTTCTTTCTGTCTTATCCAACAACAATGACAGTAATAACAACAACGATAAAAAAAGGGCAACAAAAGGGTAAAAAAAGCCTTCAGAAGCAGTGGATTCGTGGTGGTGCAGGCACCAAGCCCCAGTGATAACTAACCCTGGAGACAAAATAAAAAGTACATGCTGATTTCCTTAACCTTCAATTTCTTAGTTGTTATTATTATTATTTTTATCATTATTATTGTTTTGCCTCCAGGGTTATCACTGGGGCTCTGTGCCAGCACTACAAATCCACTGTTTCTGAATGCCATTTTTCCCATTTTTTTAACTTAGGACAGAGAAACTGAGAGGGGAAGGGGGACAGAGAGGAAGGAAGAAAGATAAGACACCTGCAGCTCTGCTTCACCACTTGTGATGTGACACTTACCCACCTCCCACTAGAAGTGGGGAGCTGGGGACTCGAACCAGGATCTTTGTGCCAGTCCTTGCGCTTAGTACTATGTGTGCTTAAGCCTGGCTCCCCTTAGTTTTTATTTTGTATTGTAAATACTGGCTTCTTTATCTGACTCTCCTCTTTAACTGCAAACTTGTTAAGAGCTGGTGCTTTGCTGGAATGACCATAACATCCCCAGGACTCAGCACCAAACACAGAATATGTGTTTAAAAATTTCAATGAATGATTGCTCAGCAAGACAGAATAGCTGCTTAAGGAGAAAGGAATGGAAGTCTTTGATTGTGGGCTGGTGAGGGGGATCGATGAAAGAGAGGGACTCTGACACAGTTAATTAGGAACCAACAGTTTTATAGGAAAACCTGGGTGTTAGGAAGATGTCCTTAAAACTGTCCTAAGTATCCTCAAGCTCCACTCAGAGCTGTAGTACTGGTACCAACCTGCTGATACTACTGTTAAAGTATCAACAACAAAAATTTGCCTCTCTCTGATTCCCCACAGCTAGGGATGGCTCTGGGCACTACTTACCACCCTTCCTCATAATAACCTCCTAAAAAGTAACCATAGTAGGAAGAATTCTTGCCACAGGACTTACAACTCTAATATAGAACTAACAAGATAAAATAAGAAACTCACAGCTAAGTAACGAACTAAATGTATAAAACTGAATGAGAGAGCCCATTTCTTTTTTAGCATCAGTATGGTTATTATTGCAAAACTTGTAGCCCTTCTTATCTCCCTGCATATGCTTTCCCCAAGACAGTATGTGGAGCCGCACAATGTATAAAAACCCCTTAATATAAACTAGTCAAGCTGACCCCCAACAGCTGATTAGGTTCAGCTGAGAAAATGTGCTCAAATCAATGACATAGGCATTGATTATACTGGTGGCATTGATTATATCTCTCATGATACTCCAGAAGTTAGTACCTGATATACTAAGGACTGTTATTTAGTGACCTGGAGGAAGAAGCTGTGATTCCAGCCCAGAAGTTTTATTATGTTCCAATGATTTACACACAGTCCCCTAGATATATATATCTTTTTAAATCAAAATTAGTTAAAGCTGTGCTATTTTTTTTTAAAGCTGTGCTATTTTAAAAACTTGGGAAATTATAGTGACTCATTAAGGAATTTAAGGTACTAGCTATTCTAGGCAACATGACTGGAGAAAGAAAATATGTCTATTTTCTGAATGTACCTATTTTCTCTTTTTTAAGATTTTTAAAAATATTTATTACCTTTTGTTGCCCTTGTTTTTTATTGTTGTAGTTATTATTACTGTTTTTGTTGTTGGATAGGACATAAAGAAATGGAGAAAGGAGGGGAAGACAGAGAGGGGAGAGAAAGATAGACACCTGTAGACCTGCTTCACTGCTTGTGAAGCGACTCCCCTGTAGATGGGGAGCCGGGGCTTGAACCGGGATCCTTACGTCAGTCCTTGTATTTTGCGCCACCTGTGCTTTTACCCGCAGCACTACTGCCTGATTCCCCCTATTTTTTAAAATATATTTTTATTTACTTATCTGATAAAGACAGAAATCAAGAGGGGAGAGAGAGACAGAGAGGCACATGTAGCGCTGCTTCACCGCTCATGAAACTGTTCCCCTGGAGATGGGGACTGGGGGGGGGGGTTTGAACTCAGGTGACATATGTACTATATGGTGACATATGTACTCAACTAGGTGTAGTACCACCCTCTTATATTCATGGCGACTGAATAAAGACACTAAGTCTATCAGGGATAGAGACTGTCTTTGGGAGTAGAAGCCTATGCACATTTTTTTTAAAGTTTATAATTTTCAATTTAACTGATATTTTCTAACTTAGAAACTGCCACAAAAAAAAAAAGTTTATAGAGAGTGCTAAAGAATCCTGTCACAGCATAACTCATAACTGCTGGCATTTAAAGACACCGTGGCAAACCGCTGTGGAGTTGGCTACTTTTCAACTGCATAGAAGTAGTTTTTAAAACTAAAGGTGGAGCCTCTCCCACAGTCAAGTCCCTGGGTGCTCTGGAGCTAACCTTTCAGTGAATGCAGGGTTATACTGAACATCAAGCTGTCTAGAGTCCAGCATTTCATGTGTCATTTCTCTACATTTTAATGACTACATTTGGCCTTTCAATTAAATTATACATCTAACACTTTATCTGTAGCAAAAAAAAAAATAAACAGAAAGGGTCCCATACACCATTCTTCTAGTTCTAGGGTCTACACTTGTTTTTTCCTTGTAAAGTGTGAAGTAGCAAATGTTTTAGACCACCCCCTCTCTGACACAACTAGTCAGCTTTGCTGCTGTGGTCTGACTGTGTCACAGGAAGTAGTACTCAAGTGAACGCCATGGCTGTGCTCCAACACAAGTTCACTTACAGAAAGAAGCCACAAGGGAATTTGGTCCCTGGATAACTGTTTGCCAGTCCCTGTCCTAACTGATTAGACTACTTCATTGTCAAGAGCAGAAAAGTTTGACATCTTATATTTTCTTAAAAGCGAGAACAAGTTGATTGGTAACCACAATCAAAATCATGTTAGCTTAAATAAAAATGTTTATTTCATAATTTGCAAACCCATCTACCAAATCTCATGTTCAATCTAGAAGATTTAAACAAAGCTCAAAAGAGCAATCAAAAAAGCTTGGTATGTGAACAGGAAAATGTGCATTTAAGGAGTTTTTCATGTTTTTTTTTTCCTACAGTATCTTGTTTTAAGTTTCATATCACAATCTTTATCCCAATCTGCTCTTGCGAGTCTTCTGTATTTCTAAAGGTTCACTACATCCTTCATTTTCTGTCCTCTCAAAGTGAACCAAATAAAAGCCAAATGAAGTGTTATAACACCTATTTCCATTTAAAGTCTTATTTTTTAAATTATTTTTTAGTTTTCTTTATTCCATTTGATAAGACAGAGGTAGAGAAGAGAAGAGAGATACCTGCAGCCCTGCTTCGCCACTTGTAGTTGGGGACTGGGGGCTTGAACTGGGTTCTCGTGCATTGCAACATATGTGCTCAACCAGGTGCGCCACCACCTGGCCCAAAGTCTTACTTTTTTTTTTAACGCCCACTCTTGGCTCCACCATGATAGGGCAGGACAATCTCTTTGTATGACCAATATGCTATCTCCATTGCTCTCATTTTTCAAGTCTTAAAAATGTGTTCCTATCTAGAGAAATGATACACGTGTACTTGCAAAAAACAAACAAACAAACAAATCAGAATAAAGCAAACTATTTCCAATACCTTGTGAGAACTATAGTGGTTATCTTTGGGAGGTGGGAGGGTTAGGAGACACAGAACTTTGGTGGTACATCTGGTTAGAACTATACACTTTAAACCCACTGTTAGTTACAAGTATAAAATGAAAAAAAAAAGAATATATTTCTAACTCTAGAAATGAAATTTTTAGACCTGATGCTAGGGAAAAATATTCATGATTAAAAGGTTAATAGAGTACTAAATAGTACTATAATAATAAAAATACAACAATAATAAAAATCAAAGAATATAAATTTCAAAAGAGAATATCAAATAATTATGATATAGGGGCTGGGCAGTGGCAAATCCAATTAAGTGCATATGCTGGGTACCATGTCCAAGGATTCGGGTTCAAGCTCCTACTCCCCATGTGCGGAAAGGCTGTCTCACAAGCAGTGAAGCAGTTAGGTCTACCAGTCTCTCTCTCTTCCTCTCCCTCTCTGCCCCCCTCTCTCAATTTCTCTCTGTCTTACCCAACAAAGTAGAAAGAAAATAAGGAAAACATGTTTGCTCGGAGTGGTGGAGTCACAGAGCAAGCATGCAGCCCCAGTGATAACCTTGGTGGCAGTAAAATAACAATGATAATAAAATTATAATCAGAAAATAGGCCCATGGCTTTCATACTAATTGTTTATGTTAATAGTTTCTGTAAATAAGAGTTATTGGAACACATTGCATCTGCTTAGAATGGTGTATGACTGCTTTTGCTGTGGGCAGAATTTTGTAGTTGTATATCCTTTACATGTCGCTCTATAGAAAAGGTATGGTGATCTCCATAACAGACAGTGTTGAAACATATTTCTTAGTATGAACAACAACAAAATACTTAGGTCAAGCAAGAACCTGGAGAGAGACAAATTTTTAGAAGCACACACCCTTTCAAGACAAAACCAGGAGGAACTACGAAACATGAATAGACCAGTTCCAGCCAAAGAAATTGAAATTGTAATAAAAAACCAAAATCCAGGCCCAGATGGCCTGACAAATGAATTCTTCAAAACTTTTAAGGTTAATAAGAATATGTAAAGAGGGGGTCGGGCGGTGGCGCAATGGGTTAAGCACACGTGGCGCAAAGCGCAGGGACCGGCTTAAGGATCCTGGTTCGAGCCCCCGGCTCCGCACCTGCAGGGGAGTCGAGTCGCTTCACAGGCGGTGAAGCAGGTCTGCAGGTGTCTATCTTTCTCTCCCCCTCTCTGTCTTCCCCTCCTCTCTCCATTTCTCTCTGTCCTATCCAACAACGAATTGCGTCAACAAGGGCAAAAACAACGAAGCTACAACAAGGGCAACAAAATGGGGGGGAAATGGCCTCCAGGAGCGGTGGATTCATGGTGCCGGCACCAAGCCCAGCAATAACCCTGGAGGAGGGAAAAAAAAAAAAGAATATGTAAAGAGCTCACCAAATTCAGCAACAACAAAATGACCCCATCTAAAAATGGGGAGATGCTATGAACAAAAAAATATTCACCAAAGAAGAGATCCAAAAGGTCAAATAGACATGTGAAAACATGCTTCGGGTCACTGATCATCAGAGAAATGCAAATAAAGACAAGAAATGAGATACCACTTCAGTCCTGTGAGAATGTCATACATCAGGAAAGTAGCAACACAGATGCTGGGGACAAAGGAACCCTCCTGCACTACTGGTGGGAATGTAAATTGGCCCAACCCCTGTGGAGAACAGTCTGGAAAACTCTCACAAGGCTAGAAGTGGGCCTACTCTGTGACCCTGCAATTCCTCTCCTGGGGATATATCCCAATGAACCAAACACACCCATCCAAAAAGATTTGGGTATACCTCTGTTCACAGCAGCACAATTTCTAATAGTTAAAACCTGGAAGCAACCCAGATAGCCAACAACAGATGTGTGGCTGAATAAATTGTGGTATATATACACAATGGAATGGGATACTACTCAACTATTAAAAAATGATGAATTCACCTTCTTCATCTCATCTTGGATGGAGCTTGAAGGAATTATGTTAAATGAGATCAGCCAGAAAGAGAAGGAAGAATATGGGATGATCTCACTCATAGACAGAAGCTGAAAAATAAGAACAGAAGGGTAAACACAAAGCAGAACTTGGACTGGAGTTGGTGTATTGCACCAAAATAAAAGACTCTGGAGTGTGGGAGAGGGTTCAGGTCCTGGAAGACAGAGGAGGACCTAGTGGGGTTTGAATTGTTATGTGGAAAACTGAGAAATGTTACATATGTACAAACTATTGTATTTTATTTTACTATTGACTGTAAACCTTTAATTCCTCAACAAAGAAATTTTTTAAAAAAGTGAACAGACGCATGTGAATGTGCAATTTTGGAAAAGAATTAAACGTAAGTACTATTTCCCAATTACACTGTAGCCTCATCAATTTAGAAGCCAGTGGAACCCTTTTTCACTTCTGGTGGGAATGTAAATTGGTCCAATGCCAATGTGGAGAGCAGTCTGGAGAACTTTCACAAGGCTACAAGTGGACCTACCCTATGATCCTGCAATTCCTCTCCTGGGGATATATCCTAAGAACCAAATATACCCATCTAAAAAGATCTGTGTACACTTGTGTTCAAAGCAGCACAATTTGTAATAGCTAAAACCTGGATGCAAACCAGGTGTCCAACACAGATGAGTGGTCTACATACACAGTGTAATGCCACTCAACCATGAAAAATAATGAATTCACTTTCTTCATCTTACCTTGGATAGAACTTGAAGGGATGACATTAAAGTAAAATAAGCCAAAAAGAGGACAAACATGGGATGATCTCATTCATAGACAAAAGTTGAGAATTAAGAACAAAAAGGAGAAATACAAAGTAGAACCTGCACTGGGTTTGGTATATTGCACACACAAAAAAAATAAATGACCTGGAGGGGTCCTGGGGAGCGCCATTTTCAGGTCCTGGTGCACAATTTTGGAGGAGGACGGGGGGGGGGGGAGGTTAAGAGTGCTTTCTCAAAAAACTGAAAATGTTACACATTTACCAACTTGACTGTAAACCATTAATCACTCCAGTAAAAAATAAAATGATACAGATTTTTAAAAAACCTTTTGAGGAGGAGCTGTTTATCTGTACTCAAGTTCTTCCAAAGTATTAAAGACAAAGCAATAGTCCCCAACATGCCTCACAAAGCCAACATCACCTTGATACCACTGGAATAGAATTGAAAGCCTAGAAATAAGCCTCTCCACATCTATGGCCAACAATTTTTTGACAAGGGAGCCCAAAACATTAAATGGAGAAAGGAGAGTCATTCAACAAGTGGTGTTGGGAAAACTGGACTAAAACATGCAAATGAATGGAATTGGACCATCACCTATCACTATGCACAAAAGTCAACTCCAAGTGGATCAAAGATATGGACTTTAGACCAGAGACCATCATATACACAGAAGACAGGGAGATGGGTGGTAGCACAGCGGGTTGAACGCATGTGGTGCAAGGCGCAAAGATCGGTGTGAGGGTCCCGGTTCAAGGCTCCGGCTCCCCACCTGCAGGGGGAGTCACTTCATGGGCAGTGAAGCAGGTCTGCAGGTGTCTATCTTTCTCTCCCCCTGTCTTCCCCTTTTCTGTCCCATCCAACAACAACAACATAAACTGCAACAATAATAACTAAACAATAAAATAATAGGGGCAACAAAAGGGAATAAATATTAAAAAAAAGAAGACAATGGCAGAACACTTCATGACCTATGCTTCAAAAGTCTTCTCATCAGAGAAATGCAAATTAAGACAATAACGAGATAGCACCTCACACCAGGGAGAATGTCTCACATTAAAAAAGAACAGAAACAACAAGTTCTGGGCAGGAAAGCAGATCCCCTTCTATGGTTCCAGTGAATCTCCATAGGGACTGAACTTCCATTTCCACCAGCAATGCAGGAGTCTCTCTTTCCTCCCACAGCCTTTCCTAATGTCTGACATTTTCAAAGTTGTAAAGTGGTATCTCATTGTTGGTTTTATTTGCATTTCCCTGATCATCAGTGACTTTGAGCATTATTTCATGTCTGTTGGCCTTTTACAAAGATTTATTTATTTTCATGAAAAGACACGAGCACAGCTCAGCTTTGGCATATGGTGGTTCTGGGGATTGGTCCTGAAACCTCTCTCTGGCCTCAGGCATGCAGGTGAGCTGTACTATTGCTATATCTCCCCTCTTCCCCCTATGTATTTTTATATTTTAAAGAGAGGGAGTAAGGGAGAGAGAAAAGTTCAGAATATTATTCCATCATCCACAGAGACTCCTTGGTGATAAGAGATCCATAGTAAGGTTTGGTAAGGTATGTGCTCTATTGACTAGGACATTTCAAAAGTCCTTATTGAGTCTTAGAAATCCAGTCCATTTGTTCTTGCAAATTATACCCTTTATCCATTAAGAATTCTGAGGTTAATCATAGTGGTTTAAAATTTCCTGTCTGAAATGGTTGTCCGTCAGTCTTTTATGCTGCAAGCCGCAGAGGTACTAGGCTCAATCCCAGTACCATAAGCCAGAGCTTAAAACAACTTTTTTTTTTTTAAATGAGAGAAAAAAAAAGTTGTTTTAATTTATAAAAACAAAAGTCATATACAGCAATGGAAGTAGAGGTTGGGAGATAAATACAAGAAAATAAAATTTCCTGAGAATCCCCAAATCTCTGCTTAACCTAACCCAGAATCAGACTTTATTGTCTAAAGCTACATGATAGGATTTCCTCTAGTGTCCTTATTTTTGTTTCTCCTTTGTCTTGGGATTCCCTAGAAAGTTCTTAAATACAATACCAGCCTTGCAGTTTTTTCACCTGCAATCTTCTGTTATTTTTGTAAGAATTTTATTGATGCAGGGGAAGTGGGAGGAGGTGAAGTGCTCTCTAATTCTGTAAGGTCTAAACTTCTTCGTGGGCTTGTATCCCTAGGCTGTGACTTCTACAAGTGCTTCTCAGGTTTATTCCCTTGTGCAAGAAAACAAGCCTATAGGTGTCTGGAGTAGGATATTTTGTTTTCCAAGCTGGCTGGTTTTCCTTGTGGGCAGGTGCAGAACAAAACACTTTAAACACATATTGAAATGCTTATTACTTCTTTGCCTCTGTGGGAAGCATAAAGATCCCCACCATCCCAGTCTTCACAAGAAAAACCTGGCAGAGATCATGGAGAAAAGACTCACCAATTCCCTTCAAACTGGGCCCCCAAGTATTTTCAACTCAAACTCATACTTTCTAAAAGTTTTTCAGCTACAATTTAACTTTTTGTACCAGTTTCTGCTTTTCTCAGCTTCTGTTCCTTGTATGTTGTTATTCACTTTGGTTTATTGTAACAACTCCCTAATGGATCTAATAACTGCTGATCTTTAATTTGTTCAACTCTGTTCCTGTGAAAGTAAGAGTGACAACATCCAACCCCCACAACACACACACACTTTTTTTTTCCCTTTTGGTTGAAGTGCCAAGTCCTCCCTCGTGTGAAATTTCTCTGCTCCCAGACCAATGCATTCATTCTTCTTATCTTCAGTTCAAGATGGGCGTGTGTGGGGGTGGGGCAACGACAACACACCAACCCCACAGAACCAGAGCTTCCCTCCCCCCAGTGCTGTGCTAGTACCACACTATCACCTGACCCGGGGCTTGAACCTACGCCATGTGCAAGAAAAGGCACATGCTCTAATGGATGAGCTATCTTCAGGCTCTTCCAATTTTGTTGACTGAAGACCACAATTCCCATGTGTTCTTTGAATATATTCTCATTCTCTGAACAATAAGATGTCCCAGGCTCATATTGTACTCTGCATCCCAATCACAGAATCAGTATCTTTATCAGCTGTCCTTGTTCCATTTCACAGAGAATGCTCTCTAGAAACCAACATCTGGACTCAGAGTGTGCTCATTCCTCTGTGGGTGTCATTACCTCCAGAACACTTGAGCATACAGAGTTCACTTCTCTTGTGTCTACCCACCTGTTCGTTGACCCCACCAGACATCCATCTACCCCCCCCATTTCACACGGACACCAACTTACAATACCAACTGAACAACTCACAGACATTACAGTTGCCCTCATTTCTTTTTGTTTGTTTTTAAAAACTCATTACGGCTAAATTTTATTTACTCCAGGAATTTAGGAGTGACAACATTTTCTGTCATTTAATGTGTACACTGAACTAAAGCATTTTTTATGTTTTATTTTTACCTTATTGACATTTCAAGGGAAAGAAGAGAGAGGGAGAGACAAGAAAGAACTGTAGTACTACTTCACCACTCATGAAACTTCCCCCCCTTGCAGCTGGGGGTCGGGGGCTTGAACCCAGGTCCTTGCACATGGTAACCTGTGTGCTTGGCCAGGTGCGCCACTGCCTGGTCCTTGTCCTCAATTCTGTATCTCCTTTTCTGGAAATGAGAAAACTTTCATTTCAGAATTACTAACTACTTCCATTGAAAAAGACATACAGCTAATTAGGATTGAGTGAAAGAATAAATTTTCTACACAGCGGATGACATAGGGACATGCTGTACCTTGACTGACTCTCACAGATATGGATACATTGTCCAGGGCTGAAGAATTAGCTCCCAGATAGGACTTGCCATGGGCTAAGTGCAGCTCTGGGCCCAGTATTGCATAGGGAGTACTACAGTTGCACTAGGGAGATTCTGGTACTGTGTTTTCTCTTCCCCTAAATGTATATGCGTGAAAATGCTGGAGTAGAGAAACAGGATATGTGCAAGGTCCCAGCTAAGCGTGTGTGTGTGCGCATGTGTGTCCAAGTACCAACACCCCCCAAATCGCCGTGTTGCCTTTCCATCAATGCTTATCTTCTTCAAGGTAATCACGGTAGTGATTTTCCACAGGTTTTGTAAATGACTTCATAAAAACAGGATAATCACCTTACATATTCTTTTGTGTCTGGATTCCTTTGTCCAGCACTGTGATTTGATGTTCATCCGTGATGTCACATGTATAAGCAGATTATTAATTTTTATTACTTCAGAGTAGACTGTATCACAGTCATTTGCTTCTTCTGCATGAGAGATTCAAGGTACTCAGAGTTACAGCTAGATAAGCAGAATTCCAAGGACCTTAGAAGGATTCTGATTCTTCAACTCTGATTGCCTAACTGCTCTACCATAGTGCAATTACAAAAATGGGGGGAAAATAATAACAAAAAGCACTCTTGGGGATACTGACCACTTTATTGGGGGAAATAATGATTTACAAGACAGTCGTCACATCAGCACAGTTTGTCTCATGATAGGTGCCTGCACACCAGACGAACGGTAGCAGTCTTCCTCTACTTCCATCCACTGGAACCCCAAGGCCCTCTTAACCCCTTCTTGTCTCCTTACTTTAGAGTCCTTGGCTCTGTTGCAATAAACCATATCTAGTTTAAGTTTCACCTGTAGTTTCCCTTTCGTTGTTTGAGTTAGGTTATATGACACTCACCTTCTCATACTGGATCAGGATTCTCATTCTGGCTGACCTCATTTAACACGAGGCTTTCAAGTTCCATCAAGCATACAACAGCAGAGAAGATCTCATCATTTCTTAAGGCTGAGCAGTACTCCATTCTGTCTACATACAACTTTCTTAGCCACTCATCCGCTTCTGAGACATTTGAGTTGTTACCAAATTTGGGCAAAGAGTGAGCGCTATGAACAAAATGATCTCTTTGGATAGGAGATCTCTTTGCTGGGGTTTTACATAGATCCCTAAGAGGGAGATTGCCAGATCACATGGTAGGTCCGTTTCAGAGAATCATGTTTATTGAGAATCTGAAGCATGCCCAAGAATGTTTTTCAGTGGATATAGTTAGTTAATTTAATTTTTAAAACCATAGGTAAGGGAATAGCATAGTCTTTTTCCCCATTTTTCATTAGTAATTTATGCTGATTTAGAAGATTCTGAGTCACAGGGGCATAACTCCACACCTGTCCTCACTCCCTCCACAAGGAGCTGCACTAGTCCTCCCAAGGCCACAGATACAGGGTGACTATTATTTCTATAGCCATCTATATTTATATATATTTGCCCATTTTTTTCCTATGGCCCTGTTTCCCCTTCCTTTCTAAGTCACACAGTAGGTCAATTTCTAATATTTGAAGGACTCTTCAGACTGTTTCTCACAGGGGCTAACTCAACTTACATTCCCTCCAGAGGTGTAAAAAGGTTCCTTTTCCTCCTTTTCCTCTACATCCTTGCCAGCACTTCTGTTCTTTTCCATGTTTGGCATTCTAACAGGTGTGTCATCTCATTGTTGCATTTCTCTGATAACCACTGACATTAAGTATTTTTTTCATGTTTATATCTCCTTTGGTGAACTCTTTTCATGTCCTACCCCATTTGTAATGGGCTTGTTTTTTGTTTCGGTTGCTAGGTTTTGTGAGTTCTTCATACACAGCCTTTTGGTAATTCGCACTCTGCCTGATATATGGAGTTTAAAGATCTCTTCCCATTTGGATGGATGTGTTTTTGTCTAGGTGATAGTTTCTTCTGCTGTGCAAAAGCTTCTCAGTTTGATATAGTCCCACTGGTTTATTTTTGTTTTCCTTATACACATTTTTATCAACTAAAGTTAATTTAAATAAATAATGGCTATTCAGACATGGCACATATACACAGACATGGCACATCAATATTTTTACAAAAACCATTACTCTGAGCAGCCCACAGAAGCAGTGGGTAGGGTTGAAGTAAGGAACAGGCAAGCATGAGATTCCAAGTGGAACTCCTGGCACTGCATGTACCCGAGTGACACTCTGGTTGTCTCTCTCATCAACCAATAAATATATTTTTAAAAAACATTAGCATGATGCTTCTTACTGAATATTTAATATGAAAGAGAAAATACCCAAAATGAAGATACCATGGCACCATATGTAAATGTGTGAAACTCTAAGAATCTCTGTGCAGTTGGGGGTCAGGCGGTGGTGCATCCACTAGAAGACATGTTACCATGAAGGAGGAACAGGGGTCCAGGCCCTCATCCCCACCTGCAAGGGAGGAAGCTTTGTAGGGTTCTCTATTTCTCTCTCTCTCTCCCTGCATCTCCCAGTCTCTATCAGAAGAAAGGAAAGAAAAAGGATTATCTGCGTAGCGCAGCAGGCTAAACACAGGTGGCACAAAGTGCAAGGACCCGCATGAGGATCCCGGTTCGAGCCCGACTCCTCCCCCACCTGCAGGGGAGTCACTTCACAGGCGGTGAAGCAGGTCTGCAGGTGTCTGTCTTTCTCTCCCTCACTATCTTCTCCTCCTCTCTCAATTTCTCTCTGTCCTATCCAACAACAATGACATCAACAACAATAACTACAACTACAAAACAACAAGGGCAACAAAAGGGAAAAAAATAATAATTAAAAAAGAAAGAGGAATATCTGGATGACTAAGAGCACTGACATTTCTTCCATGGTCTAAATCCCTTCCTAATCTTCACTTCTGCCAATGCTAATTCCAAATTTACTTCAAGTACTATCTCCCAAACATCGACTTTGTAATCTTCAAAGAAAGTAAATTACATTTTTACTCATTTTTTCTTGTTTAATCTTATAAGCAACCAAAAAAAGTTTGCTTTTAACTCTAACATGTCTAGACAAGTTTTAACCTTTTTAGTTTCTGCTGTTAAATCTGTCAAGTCATTCATTTCTAATCTCTGACTCAAAAATATATTTATCTCTTCATAAAATATAACATGACTATGGGGTGGGGGGGAGGGTTCAGGTCCAGGAACGTGATGGCAGAGGGGGACCTACTGGGGGTTGTATTGTTATGTGGAAGTGTTATGCATGTATAAACTATTGTATTTTATTGTAGACTGTAAACCATCAGTCCCCCAAAAAGAAATTAAAAAACATATATATCATGCCCAACAGTTCCTTCTAAGCTTCTGAGACCAGAATTAATTCAGTTATTCCAATCTAACTGGATGGATTTTTCCCATGCTATCAAATGCTATTACTTCCCTCAATGTTGAAAGTGAATGACATACCATTCACAGTGATCTGAGGCATTATCCTTTTTCTTTTAATCCTTTTTTAATGTGGATTTTGAAATGAACTAAATATAATCTCTTGTCCTTAAGGATAGGGCGGCACCAAGTTCCATTATAAGACATAATAGAAAGGAAACACAATACCCAGGTAGTCCTAAGAGAATAAAGGCCTTAGTGGCAGAGGAGACAGCTCCGCCTTAGCACACAGAATTTACATGCCAAGGCCTCAGAGTCCCAGGCTCCACCCCCTGCACCATGACATGCCAGCTGAGTGGTGGTCTGTCTTGCGTTTCTCACTCACTTTTATAAAAATAAGTTAAACTTTAAAAAAGAAGGCATTTCCCATGAGTGTAGCAGAAGATGCTTTAATGGAAGTGATACCTGCAGTGGACTTCAAAGAAGGGGAGTGTTTCTGTTCTTTCCCTTTCTCTACGTTTTCTTTCTCCCTGTGTCAGGGACCAAACCAAGGGCTCTATACATGTGGAACATGTACTCTATCTGTGAAGCACACAGTGGCCTGAGTAGGATTCTAGTATCCATGCAGATATTAAAAGAGACCAGAGTTAGTCAGGAGAGTGGGGAAGAAAAAAATAGAAGAACAATGTAAGAAAGGTGTAGGAGTGAGAAAATTACCATGGTAACTACCAGCTAGGACTCAGGAAGAGAAATGGAGAAAGGAATTCTTGAAAAGATTGGTGGGGAAAAACAAGTAATACCCTGAATTCATTTTCAGCAGTGGGAGTCAAATGATTTTGAGCCCTTGAAACATATATAACTTAGGTCCTAGAAGTCCCGGTGGTTCAACCAGTTAGCAAGCAGTACTTATGTGATCTGACTTCTTACAATCACATGACTGTGAGCTGTTTCATGTTTCAACCTTAACAATCGTCCTCCACTACAATCATCAATCCACTAATTCTCCTGTGAGATTTATTAAGGACCAGGTCAAAAGTTGAGGCTAAATACTAATTTTTAAAGCAGATATAGGAGCACAATGGTCAATATTATAGATTAAAAGTAGAGTGACCATGTCATTTGCCATCCAAACTAGAGTCTTTGAGACTCAGAGAGTGGCACTATTAGTAATCACGCTAGTGGAAATCAGGACAAGCCCAGGCAAACTAAGATGAGTGGTTACCTCTGCTTTAAAATAATAATAAATAAAACTCTATCAAGTGGGAGGAACTGGAGATGATTATGCCAAATGAAGAGACGAAGGGCAACTACCAGGTGGTTTCACTCATATGCGCAGTCTACAGAACTGACACACATAAACTTGCAAGCAAAAAAAAAAAAAGCCAACTATTTCTGAGACTTGTGAAAACCAGTGGTTATTTTTGAGAAGTAGAAAGGTAGGAACACAGAATCTTGGTGGAAGGAGGGGTGTGCCACTAACAATACTCTGTAATCATACAATCTTGTAACCTAATTAAAAAAAAAAAAAACTTTGGAATCAATAAATTAATTTTTAAACCATAACCCTTTTTCCTTAGACTGTCTTCCACAGAAATCTGTTACGGAGCAATAGAAGAATGTAACATTTGAAATCAAGATTAATGTCCATGACACTTTAAAGACAAGAAAACACTGAAATGAATACAAGAACTTTTCATTTTTAGTAGCAGAGACTTGAAGGATGGATAATTTCGTGCAGATTTGTATAAGCTTTTTTGTTACCATAAGTTAATGACAGTCATGAATACAGAAAAGGCATATAATGATTACTAACTTCACAAACACATTTAGACTCACTACTTTCTAAGCTTCTAGTTTTAATCTTTTTTAAATATTTATTTTATTTTCCTTTTTGTTGCCCCTGGTGTTTTTCATTGTTGTTGTTTTATTATTGTTGTTGTTACTGATGTCGTTATTGTTGGATAGGACAGAGAGAAATGGAGAGAGCAGGGGAAGACAGAGAAGGGGAGAGAAAGATAGACACCTGCAGACCTGCTTCACCGCTTGTGAAGCGACTCCCCTGCAGGTGGGGAGCAGGGGGCTAGAACCAGGATCCTTATGCCTGTCTTTGTGCTTTGTGCCACCTGTACTTAACCCACTGCGCTACCGCCCAACTCCCCCAGTTTTAATTTTTATATTTGAAATCAAATTAATTTTCAGTTATACCTACCATCTCAAAGGTTCTTATTTTTTATATGAACATTCCAGAAAGGGAAATACCTGTTCACTTGCTAAAAGTTACAGAAAACACTTGATGGTTTGCAAGACTGCTAAGTAGGTGGCTGCAACAGTAGGCCTCTCCCCTCTTGCCAAATACTGTATCACATGTGTTCTGAGTCACCAGTAAACAAGATGCCCTCAAGTGAGATATTTCAAATTCTAGTAGAAATTAATTAGGAGGGAGCTGGGCAGTAGCACAGCGGGTTAAGTGCCCATGGCACAAAGCGCAAGGGCCGGCATAAGGATCCCGGATCGAGCCCCCAGCTCCCCCACTTGCAGGAGGTCGCTTCACAAGAGGTGAAGCAGGTTTGCAGATGTCTATCTTTCTCTCCTCCTCTCTCCAATTATCTCTCTCATATCCAACAACAACAACAGCTATGACAATAAGCACAACAACAAGTGCAACAAAATAGGAAAAATAGCCTCCAGGAGCAGTGGATTTGTAGTGCAGGCACTGAGCCCCAGCAATAACCCTGGAGGCAAAAAAAAAAAAAAAAAAAAGAAAGAAAAGAAAGAAAGAAAGAAATTAGGAGACAAAACTACTCTGTAGTCTTAATGAATGAAGCCAAGAATTATAAGCTAATGTCAGGGCTTCAGGAATGTAAATTAACCTATTTCAAAATATTAATTTTGGTCAAAATCTATGACATGATTAAAGAATGTCTTGACATTGCCACAGAAGTGTGTGTGTGTGTGTGTGTGTGTGTGTGTGTGTGTGTAGATGTAGGAGAGAGATATACATGCTAGACGTTGGCACACTTTTCCCATAGAAGGACAAAGTAGATTTTTAGACTTTGTGCGCCACAGAGGCTCTGTTCCCGTTGCTTACACCCTGCTGAAAGCATAGAAACAGCCTTAGCTAATACCCATGTGAACGGAGGAGGTGAGCCAATAAAACTTCAAGCCAAGATGGTGGCAGAATAGCTGTCTCTGCTCTCACAGCAACAAAACTACAATATATGTGGAAATTCCACCACAGAAGTAAGCTTGGCATTCAGAGTAACCAACACCAAAGGAAAAAGCCCAGGATCTAGGGGAAGAGGAGAGACTCTCACAACCAAGTGAAAAAGTGTCCCCTGCTCAGTTCCCACACTCCCCAGCCCAGATCTCTGCCGTGGTCTACAGTCATGTGCCCTAGCGAGTCTGCGTCAGCGGCTGCAGCCTGACTGCTCACTGACTGCGGCCATCTGCATAGACAGGCTGATTTCTTGCCACGGCCACCCACTGTGGGCACACCACATTTTTGGTGGCTGGTGGATTCAGTTAACTCTGGGCTCAATGTGCCAACTCAGTCTGCACAACTTCAGTCCACCTGCTACTGGGTTCAGCCCACAACCACTCAGCCTGTACCCAGCACAGCTTCCCAGGTTCTAGCTAGAACCCCTGCCACTGTTGCCACCATCTGTTTCCAGTTAGGGCCCTGCCACCCACTGCCTCAGTGGCTTCACGCTGAGTCACATAACGGGAAGACAACAACTTCACTTGCAATATTGAGCCAAGTCATCAGTTTGAAAGACACCCAAATTCTTTTCTATATATACATATATGTAAGAAAACTTTCCATAGTCATACTTAACAGATTTATAGGATCATTTTAATAGTTCTATACGCAGGAATCGTATTTTAGCTTAGGGACTGGCTAAGTTTCTGTAAAGGCTGGCTGGATTGGAAATGTTTTCGGTGTTTATAGGCCAGATGGCCTTTGTTGCAACTACTCAATGATGCAGTTATATCTTCAAAATGGTCAAGATGGAGGGGGTAGACAGCATCATGGTTATACAAAGAGACTCTCATGCCTGAGGCTCCAAAGTCACAAATTCAATCCCCTGCACCACCATAAGCCAGAGCTAAGCAGTGCTCTGATAAAAAAACAAATCAAAAAAACCCTAAGTGGTCAAGATAATATGTAAAAATGTGTAAATGAACAAGCAAGATTCTAGTAAAATAAAACCTTATTTATAAAAAAACAGGCCTGGACTGGTCTCAGTGTACATACACACACATACACACTATCTCCTGTAGGTGCTATGTTATGGTCAGAGGACTCCTCCAAGCAGTGTCTGCCAGGGAGCTCTGTCACTGACGGATGTCAGCTGTCTGGGAGAATTCCTGAGTGGAAGGAGCAGGTGGAGGGGAACCTTTTAGAGCATAGTGCTCTTGTGAGGATTTTAGGCACAATATGGCACCCATCCATGTGCCACAGGTGCCACAAAGCTGCCCTGACCTCTGAGGGACATGTGTGGGCACCTATTTTTTACAGTCAGTGGGAACCAGACTAAAAGCACTGAGGGTGACTTCTGTCTCCCAAGAGCTATCTCTGGGGCATAAGAGTCAGGGACACCCTTAGTGCTGGCCTGGGTCACAAGAGGGGAAACCCCAAATTCAATATTATAGCTATATAAACTCCAGGTGAAGACTTCAAAGATAGGATCCTTGAGATGTTCACTAAACTGAGACTAGTGGAGAAGGACTAGAGCAAATTCAGAGAAATAATGAGGAATTCCACAGGAAAATTTCTAATAGTGATCAGAGAAATGAAGTGTACAGTGTCAGAGCTTTTTAAAAAAAAAAAAATCACAGCAGAGAACAGCTACAAGAAGACAGACATCAAGAAAAGTGAACAAGAAGATATGGTAAAAGTCAGAGTGAGTCCAAACCAACAACAAAACCCACAGGTCGATGTGCAAACTGCTGTAACAGAGACGTACAACAGTAGTGTCAGAAAGGATCCAGGATTCAGGAAAATCAGGAGCATATTAACAGGGCGGTGATGCCTCAAGACAGTTTTAAAATGAAGAATCCACTGAACAAACATGGTTGTTCCATCCAGAAAAATGACATTCATTCAGACTTTATAGAGTGTCTGTCGAGAAATCCACAGATAACCTTTCCCTTATAGATGAAATCTCTAGCTGCTTTTAATAGTTTCATTCTCCTTGATTAACATTTTAAATATCATGTGACTCGGTGAACTTAGATTTGGATTCATTTTCTTAGAACTCTTTGAGATTCCTGGATCTTGACGTCTATATCCTTAATTTTTTATTAGTGATTTAATATTTAAGATTATAAGATAATAGAGGCATAATTCCACACCATTCCCACCACCAGAGTTCTGTATACCCATCCCCTCCACTAGAAACTGCTGTAGTCCTCTCAAGAAAACAGGTACGGGTTGATTTTATATCTATTACTAACTAACTATATATAATATATATGTATATATGTATACATACACACACACATATATATATATTCCCCCTTTTTTCTATGATCCCACCTGCACTTCCTAAGTCACACCTATGCCTATTGTTATTTTCAAGTGTCCTTCCTTTTTCCCTCTTCTCTCTTAGATAAGAGAAACAGTCCCTGACTTCCTCTGGTGTTTTCCTTACTATTTAATTATCTGTATTTATTTACTATATAGAGACAGTCAGAAATCGAGAAGGAAGGGGGAGAGAGACAGAAAGACACCCACAGCCCTGCTTCAGCACTTGCAAAGTCTTCACTCTGCAGGTGGAGACTGGGGGCTCGAGGCTGGGTCCCTGTGCGCTGTAACATGTGCGCACAACCAGGTGCGCCACCGCCTGCCCACACCCGTGGTGTTTTCCAAATTCACTTCCCTTTCAGTGATATTATTAAAAAAACACACACACAAAAACAGATTCCTGGTGACTAACACTTTGGGTCCTAGTGGAATGGGGGTAAAGAGCCCTCTAGTTTTCTTTCCCTATCATTACCCACCTGGGAGTATGAACTAAAATTCTTTTTGGGGTACAGAAAGTAGGAGTTCTGGCTTCTGTAATTGCTTCTCCGCTGGACTTGGACATTGGCGGGTCGAGCCATACCTCCAACCTATTTTTCACTAGGTCTCCTTCTTCATTTTTGAGGAAAATTCTCAGCAGTTTTTTTTCCAAAATAAGAATTGTTTCTTTCTCTCCTCCTCCTTGTATCCCATTATGCGGTATCCCAAAACTCCCTTATATTATCTTTACTTATTTTTGGGTGGTCTCATCTACCTTATCTTCTTACTCACCACACATCAACCTTTGATATCTTTATTTCTGAAGGTATTCTCCGCTGCTGCTTTTCTAGTTCAGTTACTATGTTCTTTCACTGTTGTTGCCAGGGTCTCAAAATTCCAGGCTGATTTTATTCAGATGGAGAAAGTGGGGGAGAGAAGACACATCACAGCATCCAGGCTTCGTCCACTGTGTCACAGCAAAGCAGGTTCCTTCCCAGGAAAGCTATCTCACCACTCCAGATGCTGTATTTCTTATTCCTCTGGTTTTTACTATTATTTCTTTCATAATTTAGGTCGTTTTCTTTTTTCTGCAGTTTTTTCACATAACACATCTCATTCCTTGGATCATAGCTTTGAATTTTTCTTTAGGAAGTTTATATAGCTCTACTGAATTTGGGGTTTTCTCTGTGGTGCTGCTCTCTTGGTCCAGCCTGGCAGGTGATCTCCTCTGTCTTCCCTTATGTCTGATTTTCTGTGAGGACCAGAGCTAGCTGAACTTGAGCACTCGTGGATAGCGAGCAAGGACTTGCAGTCACAAATGCCTACTGGCACTATTTTACCAAGGTTCCAAGAAACCAAAAGTCTGAGACAACAGGGATATCAAAAACTACTGGTAGAACAAACTCTGGAAGACAATACACCATAAGTGAGTTACTTATCCACAATGTTAATGCTGTATTACTCCCCAGTCATGGCCCATGGTTATGTGAACTAAGTTCCAAAAGAACCTTTTAAGCTGTATGCAATTTCCATATGGTTTATAGCTTCTGTTCCCCTCTCCCCACCAAACGATTCTCAGCCATAAAGTTGTGGACACAAAACTGTAAGAGAGGTGGAACTGTCCTTACAACTAGCAAGGATGTAATCAAGGTTTTGAATGAAGTATATCTCCACGCAAGAGTACTCAATCCAGCTAGGATATCAATGTAGCCTGACAGTGATGAAGAGCTTTTTCGGAAGCACCAGTTAAAGGCATTTGCTACCAGTTAGGTAGTCCTAAAAGAATACTAAAAGAACTTATCCAAGAGGGAAAATACAGAATGTCCTTTCTCATACAGAGGAAATAAAGGGAACAAAGGCAAATGAAGACAAGTCTTTGGTCTTGATTTGCAGAACTGAATTAATAAAGAGGAACTGAGGCTGGTTGCAAGGGAGGAAATGGTACGATGGGCTTTATGGGCAGGTATCAGTACTTCTGTAGGGGTGTAGTGTGATAACATATTTTGAAGGCATCTGAAGTTGTACTTCTAAAACATTTACAACCTTGTAAACCAAATTTACCTCAAAAAGCAAATATAAACTATTATTAATAAAGGATATTCTGGGAGTCGGGTGGTAGCGCAGAGGGTTAAGCATGTGACGCAAAGCACAAGGACCAGAATAAAGATCCCAGTTCGAGCCCCTGGCTCCCCACTTGCAGGGGAGTCACTTCACAAGCAGTGAAGCAGGTCTGCAGGTGTCTATCTTTCTCTCCCCCTCTGTCTTTCCAATGGCTTTCACCTAATATATGTGGATCTCAGGAATCTTTATTTTTAGCGTCCAAGTAAATTCATGGCCTATATTTTGGAAAATTCCTCTGCAGAATATAGGAAGCTAATGATGGTTTTAAGAATAATAAAAAAAACAGATTCTATGTATTGGTTTATTTACTTTTTTCCTAATTATATCAATAAAAAGTGCTTTCATTTGAAAGTTACTTAAATATTCAAAAAGAAAAAAACTGCTTAAATCTACTAGTTAGAGATAAATATTCAACATTTTGGTATACTTTTTCAACATCTATAGTGCTGCACACATTTAAAAAAGGAAGATCATATATAAACTATTTTGAAGCGTATTATCTTTACTTAAACAAGTGACCTTTTTTATCCTATCATTTTAGTTTTTTCTTGTACCATTATTGATGACAACATTTAGATGAAATACGGATTTTTGGAAGATTGTTCCAGTGACACATGCTCTGAGTCTGAAAATAAGATAAGTTAGAAGCAAGCTCACTATCATAATATTGTGTTGTCGGAAAAGTCATGACATGTTTTTCTATGCAAAAATGAGTCGTGACTTTTCCAAACATTCATAGTTCACACAAAAAATAATAAGGTCTCAACCAAAGTAACTTCAGTAGAAACGGACAGAGAATGTATTTGAAAGTCAACAATCTACGTAAGAGGGATTGTCATTTGTTTAAAATCACATACCAAAAATTCTTATTTAATAAATATTTATAAAGTCCAACGTTACATCAAAGAATAATTCGAAGGGGGGACTGAGCAGTAGCACATCAGGTTAAGTGCCCATAGTACGAAGTGCAAGGACCCATGAAAGGATCCTGGTTCAAGCCCCAGGCTCCTCACCTGCAGGGGGGTCACTTCACATGTTGTGAAGCAGGTCTGAAGGTATCTTTCTCTTTCCCTATCCTCTCAATATCTCTCTGTCTTATCCTATATTAAAAAAAAAAAAAAAAAACTAGAAAAATATGGCCTCCAGGAGCAGTGGGTTCATAGTGTAGGCAACAGGCCCAGCGATAACCCTGGAGCCAAAAAAAGTAACAATTACTAAGAAAAAAATGACAAAAGTATGTATATGCTATATGTAGGATCAGGGTTCCAACTACATTAAGTCCTTCCTCTTTTTCCCTGAGGAATAATTAATATGTAACATTATATTACTTTCAGGTGTATATATATATATATATATATCTCCATGACTCAGTATTCATATATACTCTGCAAAATAATCACCACAGTAACTCCAGTTAACATGTCAGCACATGAAGTTACACAGACTACTATTTTTTTTTAATAATATTTTTTTTATTTAGTTGTATAGAGACAGAAGTTGAGAGGGAAAGGGGTGATACGAAGAGAGGCAGAGAGACACCTGCAGCCCTGCTTCACCATTTGTGAAGCTTTCCCCTGCAGGTGGGGGCCGGGGACTCGAACCCAGGTGCACTGTAACGCGTGCGCTCGACCAGGTGCGCCACCACCTGGCCCCAGACTATTATTTCTTATTTTCTGTCATCACTGAAAATTCGGTGTCTTAGCCTGAGAAAGGGGGGCGGTGCTCCGGAGACAGACACTACAGCACTGAAGCTCTCACCACTACAGTGGGACAGGGTTCAAACCTGGGTCACATGCATGACAAAATGGACACAGTCCCAGGTGAGCTGTATTTCTAGTCCCACATATTTCTGTGATGGGTTTTGTAAGATGCATTCTCTGGCTTGGGTGGTAGAGCAGCTGGCTGAGTGCACATGTTAAAATGCACAAGGACCCAGGTTCAAACCCCCAGTCTCCACCTGCACGGAAGAGTTTCACATGTGGTGCAGTGCTACAGGTGTCTCTACTTCCCCTTCCCTCTTGATTTCTCTCTGTCTTTATCCAATAAATGATTAAATAAAATACTTAAAAAAATTTTTAAACTGTACTCTCAGTACCTTTCAAACATGAAATACAGTACAGTTGTAATAAATTTGCCCTACATTTAAACCCTCTGACTTATTTCTTTCTAACTAAAGAAAAAAGTTTCTGGACTGAATGTGGCATATTGAACCAAAATACTGAATCCTCTAGGAGAGGAGGGATCTGGAGGGAGCGAGGAGGGCAGCAGGGACCCAGTGGTTAATGGCAGAGATGGTCCTATATTGGAGTTAGGAGCGGTGTGGAACACCTGTCACAGGGAGATGTCAGCAACCATACTATAAGCCAATATCCCACCCCACAAATTATTCTAGGGGCCAGGGACGGTGGGGACACGCGACTACGTCTTATCTGACTTCACAACTGCAAAAGCAGGGCCAGAAGAGTCACAGTTGCCCACAGAAGCCAGATCCTCTGTTCTCATGTATGTGTGAGAGCCGTAATGAGAACTGAACACACTAAACAAGAAAATGCTTATGACCAGGTTTTACTCATTATTATTTTTATTTTATTTTATTTCACCAGAGCACTGCTCAGCTCTGGCTTATGGTGGTGCAGGGGATTGGACCTGGGACTTTGGAGCCTCAGGCATGATAGTCTCTTTGCATAACCATTATGCTATCTACCCCTGCCCTTTACTCGTTATTTTTTAAAGATTTATTTCACATGAGATGGAGTGAGAGAGAGGCCGACCGAGGCCCTGCAGTATCTATCACACCAGTACAGGCGGTTCCCAAGGTCCAAGTAGGAGCCTGAGGTGTGCAAGTCCTGAGCTCTGTCAGTTAAATTACTCCCCCAGCCGCCTTACTTTTTAAAAGAATCTGCATACAGAACCTGTGTAGAGTATATACAGGCTCTTTCTGCTGAAACAAGTAGATGTTCCGGGCATTTGGCTCTGTCTTTTTATGTGCCTATTTTTCAGTATCATTTTGGAGCTGTCCCCCTTCTGCATACTCCTGCTACTGAAACATGGGTGAAAGAAAACATTTTGTCCTCCATGAGAAGTTGTAAGACATCATCACAACAAGGAATTTTAGCAAGCAAAGACAAGAACACAAAAACTCTTATAATAAACCAGTTGCACATACAAAGAAATTTTTAAGATGCTGTTACTAATTTTACTATACATACATAAAGATTCCTTACTTAGTAAAGACGCCACATTCACAATGATATAAATGAGAACAATTCTTGTTTATTCCTCTACCATATACTTTTAAAAAGAAACAAGTCTCATTTACCACCTTTGATAGCTCAAAGCAAATATAATCACCCCAAATTTTTCCTACTTGAAAGTTGAAAAAATTCTATTTTGTTTTGTTTTTTGTTCATGCCACGTGAACTTCCTGGGGACTTCACTCAAGGTCTGCACAATTCTACAGCTCCCTGAGGAATCTCTCTTTTTCAGAGAGAGGGTAAAAAGATAAAGATAAAGAGGAGAGACGCCACAGCACTGCTCCACCACTTGGGAAGTCTCCTTTTCTGTGACGCGCTGATGAGGCGGGCTCAGGGCTTGGCTGAACCCAGGTCTTCATGCCTGGAAAAAGGGTGAGTTCTGCTGGGGAAACCATCTCCTGACCACTGACATTTCCAAGTTTACTTCCAGTAGTATTAAATATTCTTTTTTTCTAACTTTTTTAATTTGGTAGGACAGAAAAATTGAGAAGGGAAGGGGAGACTGAGAGGGAGAGAAGGAGAGAGATAACTGCAGCACTGCTTCACCCCTCGTGAAGCTTCCCTTCTGCAGATGGGAACTGGGGCTTGAACCTGGCTCCTCGCACATGGTAATGTGTGCACTCAATCAGATACATCACCACCCAGCCCAGTCTTAAATATTCTAGGTTGAAAAGACAGCTCACCAGAGTTAGTGCACCTGCTTAGGTGCTTAACCATGTGGTTAACCCAAGTTCAAGGTCCTTCTCCATTACACTGGACAAAGCTTTGATGCTATGGTATCCTTCCTCTTCCTCCTCTGGTTCACTGTCTCTGTCTGTCTGAAAAAAGACTTCGGCGGAGCCAAGATGGAGGCTGGAGACAACATCTGGTGTGAACTCCACAAAGAAACTACTTTCAACCTGGGATTCTCGGAGAGGCCACTAGGTTCCAGATGCTACCATGATACCAAATGAACTTCCCTGGATAGATGACCCCACCAATGTGTCCTGGAGCTCCACTTCCCCAGAGTCCTACCCCACTAGGGAAAGAGAGAGACAAGCTGGGAATATGGATCAACCTGCCAATGCCCATGTTCAATGGGGAAGCAATTACAGAAGCCAGACCTCCCACCTTCTGCACCCCATAATGACTCTGGGTCCATACTCCCAGAGGGTTAAAGAATAGGAAAGCTAGGGGTTGGGTGGTAGCACAGTGGGTTAAGAGCATGTGGCGCAAAGAGCAAGGACTGGTAAGGATCACAGTTCAAGCCCCTGGCTCCCACCTGCAGGGGAGTTGCTTCACAGGTGGTGAAGCAGGTCTGCAGGTGTCTGTCTTTCTCTCTTCCTTTCTGTCTTCCCCTCCTCTCTCCATTTCTCTCTGTCCTATCCAACAACAAACAATATCAACATCAACAATAATAACCATAACAAGGCTACAAGAAGAAGAGCAACAAAAGAGAAAAAAAAATGGCCTCCAGGAGCAGTGGATTCATGGAGGCAAAAAAAAAAAAAAAAAAGGAAAGCTAACAGGGGAGGGGATGGGATACAGAGCTCTGGTGGTGGGAATTGTGTGGAGTTGTACCCCTCTTATCCTGTGGTTTTGCCAGTGTTTCCTTTTTATAAATAAAAATTAAAAAAAAGAAAAAAGTCTGCTTGGAATGTAAAGCTCCAGCAACAATAAAGACAAAAAAATTAATTCAAAAGCATTCTATTTACTCTTCCAAGCTACTTTCTCTATTAACAGACTATCTATATGTGTGTGTGTGTGTGTGTGTGTGTGTGTGTGTGTGTGTGTGTGTGTGTGTAGCTGATTTCTATTTATTTGGCATAGTCCTAGAAGAAACCTGTGTGAGTCTAGCTATTTTGATAGTATTATTTTCTTCCAAATATATATTATAATGATAAATATAATTCAGAATAAAAGTCTCATGAATTATCAGTTACGTGTAACACATATAAACTAAAAGTACCTGCATCATATATTATGGTTCCCAAATCTATTCAGACTGTTAAAATTCAGACAGAAATTATAAGAATACACTCTAAGGGAGGAGGGTAGATAGCATAATGGTTATGCAATCAGACTCTCCTGCCTGAGACTTCAACGTCCCAGGTTCAATCCCCCACACCACCATAAGCCAGAACTGAACAGTGTTCTGGTAAAAACAAACAAACAAACAAACAACCACTCTACTAATAATCTGAAAGAGATTAGAACATACCAAAAAAAGTACAATACATGCCTCTATACTATGGCTTCATCATCTTCTGAAATATCAGTATTTCTGTATTAGGGACAAAAACTATTATCATAAAGGAAATTTCCCCCTAAAAGACAAATCTCATCATATGGGGGGAGGGGGAACAGACTAAAGTATACAAATGTTGTGAGACAGTAATTTTATTATAATATGCATGTTAACTGAAGTAAAAAAACAAAAAAAGTAAAGAGGAAACACACTTAAGAAATACATAAAAATATAATGACCAAGAGTTTTCCAAACTAAATAGAAGTTGTCACACCACAGAACTAGAATGTCCAGAGAATATCAGAAAAATAGACACGTCATACTCAAATGTAAAGATACAACAGTTCTTAAGAAGGAAAATCCTACAGTTACCTAGGGGAAAAGGCACTTTACTTACAGAAAATCAAATTAAGAATACAGCAAAAAAAAGGGGGGGAGAAATACAGGCAAGTTGATAACACTCAAAGCAACATTAAAAGCATATTCTAAGTAATGCAAAGTATTTTCTATTACAAAGCATTGCAGGAATATTTGGAAGCACACATCTGTAAAGCTTCATAACACATACGGGGTTATGCATATTATGTTATTCGTTCCAAGTGTATATTATAAACCTGGGATCATCACTGGAATCATTTCAGAAATCAGGTACCAACAGCAGTCCAGCAGGTGGCACAGTGGCTGAGCAAAGGAACTGCAAGTGTTTCAACACTGGCACCACATTTGCCAGTCTTTTCTAATATCAACAAGTAAATTTTAAAAAATTCTTGTCAGAAAATAGAAGTGAGAAATAAATCATAAAAATATCTAAGTGATCCAAAAGAGGAAAAAAGGACAGAATATAATGAGAAATATCTAGCACAGTGGTAGATTTTAATACAGTGATATTCCTGATTATATTAAATGTGATCAAAGCACCAATTAAAGGAGAAAGATTGCTAGATTGATGAACCAAAAAAAAAAAAAGTCCAATTATACACTATCTAGAATAAACTTGCCTTTAAATGTAAAAACATAAGAGGGATGAAAACAGAAGGGGAGGAAAAGGTATGTTGGGAGATAGGTCTCTTCTATTTTAAGTTTCACTTATTCATTTTTTATGAGAGGAAAATGACAGAGATAGCAAGGCCAGTGTGCCACTCTGCTCTGGCATACTGGTGCTGGGAAGTGAACCTGGGGCCTCTGGAGACTCAAGCATACAAGTCCTATGCTCTAATACTGAGATACCTCCCTAGTACTTCTGGAGTGGCTGTCATTGAACCTACTTCTCAATACTTAGCCTACAATCATCTCCCAAGTTCCTCCTAATTAATAGACAAAAGTAGAGACCCAGGGGTTTCACGTCTACTGCCAACAGCTATGAAATGTGTAGCAAGTTAACTTACCTTGCAAAACAGATGTCAAACCCTTTTTTTTTTAATTTCTTTATTGGGGAATTAATGTTTTACACTCACATGTCAAACCTTTTCTTGACATGATACAACATGTAAACACTAATTAAAAAAAGCTAGAGTAATTAGATTAATAATAAAGATTTCAGAACAAAGATAAAGTGGCCACTTCACCAAGAAGACATAGTAATCCTAAGTATGTGTGAACTGAATGAGCTTAACATATATGAAGAAAAACTGATAAAAATAGCCATATCTACAACTTAGAAACTTCAACACTTTATAATTTGACAGAGCAAGTAAATGATAGGCACAGAAAAACTTCATCTTGTGAGAGAAAATGTATCAACTCACAAGGAAGTATCATTTACAATATGCCTTTTAACAGTAAGACTTAAGTCTGAAAATTCTAAATGTGGATGAAGATATGGAACAGAAGCTTTTCTACACTACTGATGGGAGTACAGCTTGGTAGAACCACTCTGGGAGACCAATTTTGCATAACCCAGCAGAGGAGAAATGTGTATACCCTAACCTAACCAAAAATTGCACCTCTAGTGTAACCAGGATAAATTCTGAAACACGAGCACTAAAAGACATATTCAACAGTGTGTGTAACAGTATTGCTTCTAATTGCAAAACTGGTTAAGAGGGCTAGAGAAATAGCTCACTTGGACAGCGTGAGGCCTTGTAATATGCACAACCAAGGTTTGGGTCAGTCCTCTTCAGGTGAAGGACATGTTAGTGCTCTGATCTCAATCTCTGGAGTGGGGGGGTGGGGGTGGGAGAGTGGCAAGAAACGGCACACCTGGTAGAGAACACAGGTTATGAAGCATAAAGACCTGGGTCAGAGCACCCAGTCGTCGTATGGGAAAACTCTTCACCCACGTACACGGTGCCTGTTGCTAGTGCACCTGGTTGGGCAAACGCATGATCATGTACAAGGATCGGGGTTCAAGCTCCAAGTCCGGTAAGCAGGGGGAAGCTCCACAAGGGGGAGTAGCTGCTACTTGTGTGTGCGTGTCCCTCACCTTCTCAATTTCTGTCTGTCCTATCAATAAAATTAACAACAACAAACAAAAACTAGAGGTAAAAGAGATGTTTTTTTCTTTTTTTAATTATTTATTTTTTTTTTTACCCTTGTTTCATTGCTGTAGTTATTGTTGTTATTGATGTCGTTGTCGTTGGATAGGATGGAGAGAAATGGAGAGAGGAGGGGAGGACAGAGGAGGAGAGAAAGAGAGACACCTGCAGACCTGCTTTACCGCTTGTGAAGTGACTCCCTGGCAGGTGGGGAGCCAGGGGCTCAAACCATAAGGGATCCTTACACGTCGGTCTTTGGGCTTTGCACCACCTGTGTTTAACCTGCTGCGCTACCGCCAAACTCCCAAGAGATGAATGTTTTAATCTATATGGTTTGTATATACCTCAATAAATATAAGAGAACAATCTTATCAACTTTTAGGTGGAAACTGAAGAAAACTTAATGAACATTCTACACTCCAGTCTTCTGGCAAACATCAGGCTAGATAGTTTCTTGTATATCAGTGGATAAGCGGGAACTACACACACACTTAGTGTAGCAAAAACAAACAAAAAAATCCCAAAATGTAAGAAACAGGAGAAGTGTGGAAATTAGCTAATCTACTATTTGTTCTCAGTAAGATAAGAAAATAGTTTCTGTGAAAGATCTTTCATAAGGAAATATCAATAAAAAATGAATGGGAACTATAATAATCACAATAGAAGAGACAGAATAAGACATAAATGGAATACTAAGATACAATGAAAAAAGGCAGGCAACAACAAAAAAAAATCCATACTGGGGGGAGCCAGGCGGTAGCGCAGTGGGTTAAGTGCACTTGGCGCGAAGCACAAGGGCCAGCGTAAGGATCCCGGTTCGAGTCCCTGACTCCCCACCTGTAGAGGAGTCCCTTCACAGGTGGTGAAGCAGGTCAGCAGGTGTCTATCTTTCTCTCCCCCTCTCTCCATTTCTCTCTGTCCTGTCCAACAACGATGACATCAATATCAACAACAAGAAAACAACAAAAGCAAATAAATATTTTTTAAAAAAATCCATACTGGAGAAGAGAAACAAGAGAATCTCTACCGCAGAAAAACATGCCGGTAATGTAGATGAAAAAAAAAAAAAAAATCACCACAACTGAGAAAGGACAGAGTTAAAAATAAGAAGGAAAAGAGATAAAAGAAGAAATGTGCTACTATCCACAAAAGTGGGTATTTCTTTCTCTCTCTCCCTTTTTTTCCCAGGGTCCGGGCCTTACATGTGTACAATTTCACTGCTCTCAGACTAATTTTTTCAATCAAATAAGGAAAAAGAAGAGGAAAGGCACTCCCATGTGCTGTCCCTTGGCCTCATGAACAGCAAGGCATGTGACCTATCCTGTGAATTCTCTCTCCAGTCCTGGGTGATTCTTTAAAAATAAATAAGCAAACAAACAAATAAAGGTCCTTAGAGTTTGCTCCCCTAGTGGAGTGCCACATGCACCATGTACAAGGAACTGGGTTTGAGCCCCAGTCTCACACAAAAGTGCTATGGACAGGGAAAGCTTCATGAGAAGCGAAGCAGCACTGTAATATCTTGTTTCTCTTTCCCTTTCTTTTCCCTCCTCTTTCCCTGTCAAAATTAAATCAGTCAAAAATGCATGAAGTATTCAAAAAAAAAATGGGATTCTTTACCACCAATGGTTTAAAAAACATTGTTATAAGAGACCAATCAGTTAAGATTTGTGTGTCAAATTATAGTAAGTTAAAACAATTACAGACACAAAACAAAAATAAAGCAAGCAGTATATGAAGTGAGAATACACTAGACCACAGACAGAATTAAAAAGTACATAAAGAATCAAAACTCATAAAATGTCCCATTTTCTTTAGGAGTCGCCTATTAACATGACATCTTATCAGTGTTTCAGGATGGAAAATTACATATTAAATATACACATTGTGAGATGTATTACAAACTGACAATGTTAGTTTTTTATTATCCTTATTTATTTGTTGGATAGATAGGCAGAAATTGAGAGGAAGGGGGAGACAGAGAAAGAGAGTTAGACACGGGGGGAGAGAGAGAGAGAAACCTGCAGCACTGTTTCACTACCTGTGAAGCTTTCCCCCTGCAGGTGGGGCTGGGGGCTTGAACCCAGGTGTGTGCTCAGCCAGGTGCACCATCACCCAGCTCCACAGTGCTCAAGTAATAAAAAGAGTATGTCAGTAATTTAATATGAAATAAATGTAACACTTTTTTTAAATGATTCTTTTTTTTTAATCATTACTTATTTGCTAGAGACAGACATATTGATAAGAGAGAGGAAGAGAGACAGTGAGACACCTCCAGCCCTGCTTCACCACTCGTGAGGCTTGCCCCTGTAGATGGGGACTGGGAGCTTGAACCCGGTCCTTGCACATTGTAACATGTGCACTCAGCCAAGTTCACCACTACCCAGCCCCAAATGTAACACTTTAAACTGCCAATGAGGCATTTATAAAGATACTGATGGTAGGACATATATCATAAGGAACGTATTGATAGTGCGGAAAAAATTAAAATAAAGTAAAGCATGGCAAGAACTAGCGAACAATTCCCCACTAAAATCCCTTCAGAAGTCCTGTTTGCTCTTGTTCTTATGATGCTGTCGAGTACAATTACATATGAAGAGAGAATTTGTCAACTATGCACACTTTCGAAAACCACATGCACCAACAACTGTATTTATGTTGAGTGTGAACAATTAATCCCAATGAAAAAGTTTTAAAAAATAATAATCATTTAAAAAGGTCATGTTTGAAAAGAACAATCAAGTAATGGCACAGAAAAAGGCTCATGTTGCTGACAGAAAGAACCTCTGGATTACAGGTTTTCTCATTTGAAATCCTTGTAAGACATTAAAAAACAAATGAAAAAAATTGGCACACAAGATCTGTTCAGTTCGGTGTGAGCAATTGGTTATTTTTAAAAAACTGTTATAATTGTTTGCTTTCCTAGAACTGTATTCCTATATAATGAAGCAAGTAAGCGGGCAAGTTGAAGAGACTTAGATGACGGACTATCCTGATCCATCAGTTACCTCCTGACAGTGCACTCTTAGTGGATACTTGGTACAAACTTATCTGATAGATGAAGTGAATTGTTTGCACAGAGATTTTACTTTTTCCAGAAGCAAGTAACTGTAATAATGGACAAAGTCTCCTCAAAAGTAAGACAATAGTGGTACAGCAGATAGAAGAAGTAATGGTCCCTTATTGAGTCATACACTTAGGAAAGCCATACCAAACGGACTGAGTTTGGCCCCATGGTTTATGATCCATGAGTACTCAAGAAAAATATTGGGCTGTCAGAAAAGTCATGACACACTTTTTGCAGAGAAAAACAGAAAAAATATGTCATGATTTTTCCAACAGCCTGATATATGGGTTTCTTTTGTTGCTCCCGTAGACCTGAGCACTACCATTATCTCCAAATGAAGGCTGATGTGTTGGAGAACAGGGCCCTCTACCGTGTTAGCAAACAGCATGACAGCCGTCAGGCTTACAAATGAAGCGATCACAGAGCAAGCAGCTCCAGAGATATCAGTGATTGCGGCTAATTCAGGAAGCCCAGACGGAATCAAGACCAGAATTGTTTGTTAGCTGAGTCCATCCCCAAATCATGGGCTATAATATAGTAAGTGGGTACTGTTTTACACCCCTACGTTTTAGGGAGGTTTGCTAGGTAAAAACCAATATAAGTGGGAGGGGAATAGGATTAGTGGCTAAGGAAAACTTCTGTTTGATTTATCTGTTAGGAGAAATCATATTTTGCTTCTCTGATGCTTCTGTTTAGGTAAGTAAAGGCCTAGTGTAAGTTTCCTCATTTTAGTCCTCGCAAGCTCTCGAGCAAATGTTGAACTTTATGCAAAAGTTAACATCTCCATGCTTCATTTCTTCAACTGTAAAGTGGGAATTATAGTACCTGTTTCAGAGTTATAAAGACCAAACACTAAGAATAGGGTACACAAAAAGGGCTCATCAATGATCTAAAATCTTAGTAAGATATCAGATTAAATTATTTTGACTAACCTGGTTCTATTATTAAATTACTAGAGTGTTGGGAGTAGGGCGGTAACGCAGCAGGTTAAGCGCATGTGGCACAAAGAGCAAGACGCCAACTAAAGATACTGGTTCGAGCCCCCAGTTCCCCACATACAGGGAAGTCGTTTCACAAATGGTGAAGCAGGTCTGCAGGTATCTGTCTTTCTCTCCCCCTCTGTCTTCCCCTTCTCTCTCCATTTCTCTCTGTCCTATCCAAGGACTGCATCGATAACAACAACAATAATAACTACAACAATAAAACAACAAGAGCAACAAAAGGGAATAAAGATTTTAAAAAATTATTAGAGTATCTTCAAGCAAGGTATAGTTCATCAAAATTAACTTAAAATCTTTCCACTAACTTCACAAAAATTAAAACAATGTTATTAAACAAATCGTGAGAGAGGGAGATGTAGGGAAAAAATGGGAAAAGAAAACTGAAACTCCAGGGGTCAGGTGGTGAGACACCTGGTTAAGCGCACACAATACAGCGCACAAGGACATAGTTTTAAGCCTCTGGTCCCCACCTGCTGGGGGAAAGCTTCATGAGTGGTGAGGCAGGGCGGCAGGTGTCTGTCTGTCTCCCTCCCTCTCTATCTATTTTCCCTTCCTTTCTCAACTTTCCTCAGTCTCTAGCCAATAGTAAATAAGTAATATTTTAAAACAGAAAAATACATACTTATTGAAAAAAAAAGAAAGAAAACAAACTCCACAGAATAATGAATTCACATGGGCCAAATATCCAAATCCTAAATAGGTTTAAAAACCAAAGACTTCAATTTTTGTATGTGCTACAAACTCACAAAATGTAAAAAAAACAAGAACAATAAATAAGTACTACTGTGATTGCCAGCACACACTTTCAACATATTCTACTATGAAAATGAAAACAAACAAAATTACTACCAATGACTTCAGGAAATACAGCCCTTATACAAGAAATACATCTAAACTAATCTGCAAAATAGGAAAATCGTAGCCTCGCCTTGATCAATGGCTTAAGATCTGGCGGTGATACATTTCTATCTACAATGATATCTATCATCACAGTTTAAAAAGTATAGTTAGGCCTGGGTGGGGCACTTAAAAAAATCATCCATTTTTTAGAGGATGTTTTAAATAAGCAATTACCTAGCCTGTAGACAAGAGTCAGTGACCAATTATAAAAACTTTGTAACACAATGTACAAGTATTTCAGTTCGACCATTGTGAGGAGGGAACAGATGATAGACAAATTCCACTTTTCTTTACAGTTGGAACATTTTGAAGAATGGTGAGTACATATGAAATAATGTGGCAGATTTTAGAGCTACAAGGGAAAAGTATATAATTCCTTTGTTACTATGTATGCCAAACATTTGCCATGAGGTAGAGATTATTAACACTCATTTTATAGGAGGAAATTCGGGCTCACAGAGAAGTGAGGTAACTTGCCCAGGGTCTCCCAGCAGGGAAAGGCACTGCGGAGGTTACAGGAATAAGTATAGGCACACACACACACACACACACAGGAATGAAGTGCTGTGGTTGTGCAGACCAGCAAGTACAACACTCAGTGTGACGAGTCCTTTATCAATGTGCAAAGACAGTGGGGATCCAAGGAGATAGTTTGGGGGAAGTGGGCAATGGAGTCATAGAAGGATTTTAAGAGGTTGACATCTATCTTGTTGTTTTTAAGGATGTGTAGGATTTACCAACTTCAATGCCAAGGCTCACCCCCACCCACCTCATCCCCAATATATTAACCAAAATAATTACTTACTTGAAATTGAGAAAAACAATTTTGAGAGAAATCTTCCTCAGACATATTATTCCATAGTTTTAAAACAAATAATATGATGACAGTTTAATTTTTAGGTTGCTTTTATGTGGCTTGTCTTGCTTTTAATTCTGAAATGAAATTTAGATTAGTCATTTTCTTATTCTGAGAAACTAGGAGTATGCCAACATGTTTTAACTTTACATTTTTTTCACACATCAACACGTATTATTACAGTCATTTCACCACCTAGAAACAAAACCTAGTTGAATATAGAAATTACTTTGACGTGTAAATATATATGCGAAATAAGGTGTTTTTTTTTTAAATTCTTGTTTTTTGGTAATGACCTGCCTTGGTAATAATAATAAATGGACAAGAAATATAAAACTCTTGTTATACTGCAATACACTACACAAGCATTTTTTAGGTAGCATGCTTTCATTTATTATTGGAATCATTTATATAGTGAATACTCTCTCAACTTAGAGAAAATTAAATAACTTCTCCTAGGGAGATTAACCTAAAATCCTTAGTTTTTCTCACAACTATCATCTAAAAGGAAAATAGAATTGGACCAAAACAAACAAACAAAAAAACCCACCACCACCACTAACAACAACAAAAAACCACTGCATTTTCCAATGACAATTACTACCCCCCTTTTTTTTCCCAGAATTTATTTCAGGAGGCATATATTCTGTTTCTGCTTCAGAAAACAGTTGTTTGCCAAACTAATTAAGGAACCAAAATTTTTCACTTAAAAAAAATGAAATATTTAAAAATCTAGAGGACTAGAACACAGAAGATCATGTGGAAAACTTAAAACAAATGACCACCTCTCCCAGAAAACAAATATACACACACTTAAAAGTTAGACTGTCATCAGTAGGGCATACTTTTAATTATGATTGTTTTGGTCTCACATATGCGTCCACTTTGTGTTTGTACAGAGGAAGGTTTTTGGGTTGTTTTTTTTTTTTTAATTTTTACTTAAAATACCTATCTCTGGCTTTCTCTGTATCTGGAAACAATAAGTAAGCCCAGAGCTCACTAGACTCTCCTGCCATTATTTATTATTTTGCTTATATTACTGTAGTGTTAAAACAATAGCTGTTACCAGAATGATGTACCTCATACAGAACCTGGAGCTTAGTAAGTTTCTAGGTGTATCTGAAAACTCTAGACGGAGGCACTATCTCTTAAAGTCCACTTAACTCAACCTCCCTGATCCAAATCATTCTTCCTATTATTTTTTTGGTATTTTATTTATTTATTTACTTACTTATTGGATAGAGACAGACAAATTGAGGGGGAAGGGAGAGATAGAGAGGAAAAGAGATCATCTGCAGACCTTCTCTCCTGCAGGTGAGGGCTTGAACCCAGGTCCTTGTGCACTGTAACATGTGCATTCAATGGGTGCTCCACCACCCAGCCCTCATTATTACTTTAAAATGAACAAATTTTAATCCAATCAAAAGAAGGCCAGAAGGTATCTGACTATAGAATCAGAAGGATTTGAACAATCTATTGATGCAGTCTGTTTCATTCTGCATAACTGTATACATACAATTCTGTATCAATTTTTATGTATATATTCTCTAGTTTATTTAGTTCAACCTTCATTTATTTTTTTAAGAGAATTCACTACAATTATCACAAAAGAAACTGCACTGTAACCTACAAAAAGATTCTAAATACTACTAAATACAGTAGGACCTCGTTTTTTTAATCATTATTTTACTATAATTCTTGCAGGTTTTGGGAGACCACCTAGAACTGAGAATCAAGATCCCGTTTTCATACCCAACCTACTATAAGATAGTGGGCAAGTCTCTGCTCCTATCCAGACTTTAGTGTTCTGGGGTATGATTTGACTAAAACAAGGCTTCCAAGTCTTTTTACAATGTAAATTATATTTGTACGTTTACACTGGCCAAAAGAAGGACATTTGGAGGTATGGTTAGTTTAAAAAAGAATGACAGGAAGAAAGAGAGAGAGAGAGAGAGAGAGAGAGAGCGAGAGGGAAAGAAGGGAGGCAGGGAGGAAGGAAGGGTACATAATATATGCTGCCAGAAAAGTCACAATGCATTTTTGCATAGAAAAATAAGTCACGACTTTTCTGACAATCAGACATAGATTTTTTTCTTTATATGAAAAAATCTAAATGAGGCTTGCAAAATATGAATGCATTTCAAATCCAAGCCTGTTCCCCATCAGGAACAGTATTCCAAAATAATGATGCATTATTTTTGCAGAATACACCTGTGCTACTACCGGGCAGTCAACTCTGCAATAAGCTCAAATGGCATGTCAGCTGCACAAGGCGATACAGAAATTCAGGTCCCAGCTGCCCAGCTCTCGTCCTCCTGGCATGGCGTCGGTGGGCTGCACTTGTAATGCATGTATGCTCTTCAAAACCCAAGAAACAGGGACTCAACAGCACTCCCCAAGAAGCGGCAGCATGCTCTCTGGCTGGCTGAAGTAGGTAATAAATAGCAGTAAAGCACTTTACTTCACTTAAAAAATCAAAAGAAGCAAGTTTGTAGTTCATCGCTGTTGTTTACAGATGCCAGATTTTTGTTGGTGGTGTTTTTGAAAACCTCACTCCACCAGGGTCACCCTCCAGTGAGCCACATAAGATCAACTGGAAGTCAACAACTTAAAAACTTCTTGTAAAACTTAAACAGAACTGAGGGAGTCGGGAGGTGGCGCGGCAGGTTACGCGCACATGGCAGCAAAACACCAGCAGCGGCTATGGATCCCTGTTGGAGTGAGCGTGCCGCACCCCCACCCTCTGCTCCCCACCTGCAGGGGAGTCGGTCTCTTCACAGGCGGTGAAGCAGGTCTGCAGGTGTCTGTCTTTCTCTCCTCCTCTCTGTCTTCCCCTCCTCTCTCCATTTCTCTCTGTCCTATCCAACAACTACATCATTAACAACAATAACTGCAACAATAAAACAACAGGGACAACAAAAGGGAATAAATAAATATTTTAAAAAATAAAAATAAACAGAATGGAATCATCACTGTAGAACTGTTTATAATTACCACGACATTTTAATTTTTTATCAATTCCTGCAAACACCACATCAAAAAACTTAACTTTGAATAGGTATTACATGCACATGGTATAAAATATTCAAAATCAAGCAGAATACAAAAAAAGCTAATCTCCGTGGCCCAGGAGATGGTGCAGTGGATAAAGCATTGGTCTCTCAAGCAGGAGGTCCTGAGTTCAATCCCTGGCAGCACATGTACCAGAATGATGTCTGGTTCTTTCTCTCTTCCTATCTTTCTCGTTAGTAAGTAAGTAATTTTTTTTTTTAAAGTTAATCTCCCACATTTGTCCTGTAAATCACCAGTTTCTATTATTGGGAGGCAGTGGTTGCTACCGAAGTTTCAAATACTCTCCCAGAGATCCATATACATACACGTATATGTATTTAAATGTGGGAATATATGTATGCATCCATACACACATTTTTTTTAAAAAGCAGCTTGCATTTTAAAATACATCTTAGCCATGACACTACCTCAGTATACACAAGGTTGTCTCATTATCAGCAAGTGCCTAGAGTTCCACGGAACACGTGTGCTATAGTATATGGAAACAGTCTCGATTTACATGGAAGCCTTTCCCATCTTTTGCAGTGGCCAATAATACTGCCATGGACACTCACATATTTATCGGACATAGTAATATTTTAAAAGATAAAGCCCTAGAAATGAAATTGCTAGATCAAAATATGAATACATTTACAATTCTGAAGACAATTTTCAAGTTGCTTTCCACAAAAAATAAACTTATCAATTTATGTTCCCACCAGCAACTCTCCCCAAGTTATAGGGCCAGTCTTTCTAAGTTGACGTGGTAACAGGCATGCTTTCTTTTATTTATTTTTTTTTCTTTTAACTCACACCTTCCTTATAAGTGAAATTATGTATCTTTTCATATGAACTCACTTTCATGTTTTCTACTGGATTATTTCTTAGGATCTCTTCGTATACTCAAAAGAAAGTAGTCCTTTGGGAATGCTAGTCTATTTCTCTTTTAATTTAGGGCCTTTTCTCCTTACCCAAGAAGTCTACTTTTATGTTGCTGAAATGTAGCAATCTGGCATCAGTTCCATTTTACACTTTGAAAGGCTTTGGCACTCTTAGGTTATATTCAAAATAAATAATTCTTTTTTGTTTGTTTTTTGTCTTCCCACTTAGATTTTTAACTCATATGGAAGCCAACTTTCTATTTTTCCAGAAGACTAATTGGTTATCTCAACAGTGTTTACTAATAAGTTTTTCCCTACTGACTAGCAGAGGTTGTACCTACTATCATATACTAAGTTCTTACATATATGAGTCGATAGCTGGCTTCTGTTGCTTCACTCTACTTTACATACTTTCTGCTGTTTCACTGCTAGTCTACTTTTCAAAATATTTCAAAGTTAAAACCAGTCTATGCTATGTAAAATGCATAGCATTAAATCAGAAATTTCAGGCTTCCTTTAGTAACTGGCAGTTTCTAAATTCAATTTATATAGCCAACTTTAATACTATCATTGATGAGCCATGCATTTTAGTTGATACTTACTTGGAGCCCAAAATAAACCTCAAGCTTATTCTTGTAATCTTTCCCCTTTTATTATTTTTTTTCCACTTCTAAATCTTGTCTAGAAAACTGGCCTTTCCTTAATTTTGTAGTTTTTTTTTTTTTTTCCCAATGATAAAATCAATGCATACTCTCTGTAGAAAGTCTACAAAATCCAGGGGCCAGGCAATGGCACACCTGGTTGAGTTGAGTGTGCATGTTACCACACAAGGATCCTGGGTTCAAGCCCTGGTGTCCATCTGCACGGAATGGCGCGAATGGCAGAACAGTGCTACAGGTCTCAGCCTCTCTCTCTCTCTCGCTCTCTCTCTCTCTCTCTCTCTCTCTCTCGCTCTCTCTCGCCCTATATCCCCTTCATTGTCAATTTCTCTGTCTCTACCCAAAAATAATCATAGAATTTCAAAAAACCTGCAAAATCCAAAACATACTTCCTAGACATTCATTACTAATCTTTATACTCTGGTGCTTTTTTTTCTATCTTTTTAATAAATGACTAATTTGTAAATTGACTTTTTCACATAACATATTGACAGCATTTTATCCTTTTACTATGTATTCATCTCAACCACAATTTTTTTAAAAAATATTTATTTCCTTCTGTTGCCCTTGTAGTTTCATTGCTGTAGTTATTACTGTTGTTATTGATGTTGTCACCTTGCGCTCTGCGCCATGTGCGCTTAACCCACTGTGCTACCGCCCGACTCCCTCAACCACGATTTTAATGACACATAAATTCTGCTACATGAATATGACCAACCTATATAGCCAACTGCTGAATTTTTGATGCTATTCTCTACAGTGAGTACCATTTACTGATTAGTGCATGCAACAAGCAACGAAGTAAGCACTGACTCTGTGTGATGGTATAATGGTAAGCACAAAGGAAGGAACACAATAACAGCATTTGTGGAGGATACTGGGAGAAAGAGTCAACATACAGAAAGTTACAACTCTCATAGGCAAATGAAAGGAAGGAGCATGTACACAGCTTTGAGAGCCAATGACAGGGTAGACTTCCCTGAGGAAAGATACATCAGAGTTTAGGTGAAGAAAAAAAACAACAATGCAGGGGGGACAAGTAAAATAAGGTCGGTATGCCTGGAACATGAGTAAGTGTCAGGTATAGAGAGCATGGCTCAAGCCATGACCAGGTAGAAGGCAGTGGCCAGACCGTGCAAGACTCTGTAAGACACACAGACATCACCACGTAGCTCTGTCTTTAGCCCGATGGCAATGAAATCTACGGAAGGATTACTAAGTGGAAGGTGGTATAATCAGGTTTGCATTTTTAAAAGATCTGATTACAGTACAGAAAACAGACTGCACAGGGCCAGAATGAAAATTAGGAGGTTCTTGTGGTAAAGGCATCCACAAAACACTAGCAGTTTAGACTAGGATGGTGGTGGGTGATAAGTAAATGATTCAAAAGATAGTCAGATTTTGCTTTAAACTAAAACTATTGGGTCAGAAAGTTTGTTATAGTTTCCCAAACTGCCCTGCAAAGAACAACTTTCTCATTTGTCGATTACCTTGTACCTGTTCCTCTATCAGAAGTTGAATTCCTTTAAGATTCATTTTGAAATGACTTCATCCACACTTCCTTCACGCAGCCTTCCCTGACTCCCATTTTTGCCTCGTGGCCGGTCATTAAGCATGTTCTGTGCTGCGGCCTTTCCTTGCTTTCTGTTCTCCAATCAAAAATTTTTTACTTATGTTTATATGTTAATTATCTCTACTACATGAGCGTCTAAAGAGTGAAAGTTGTTCTTACCAATGCCACCTGAAAACAGATATCGTAGATTCCTATTAATAGTGTTCACTCAATAAAACAAAGCACATATTGCCAGATTTTCCTAGTCCCCAGATTTAAGAGGACTGCCACTTAAGCCTCTGATTTACTGATTATGATTTAAATCAAATACCAAAACTACAAATAAAATCTGTTACTCAGGGCTTCAATCGCCTACTAAATAAAGTGATTGATTTTGTCTGTATTAAACACAAAACCTCAGGGTGCTGGGCGGTGGCATGTCTTGCTGAGCACACATTTAACAATGTGCAAAGACCAGAGTTCAAGTCACCAGTCCCTGTCTGCACAGTGGAAGTTTGACTAGTGGTGTAGCAGTGCTGCAGGTGTCTCTCTTTCTCTCTGTCTCCCTTTTCCCTCTCAATCCCTCTGTCCTATCAAATAGATATAAAAAATAAATAAATAAACAGACATAAGCACTAAATCTCAACAGTTCTCCCAAAAAATTCTCTCAAATAATTATATTCAATGGGTACTATAATTATGATTATTCTAAGATGATTGGGGGGGAGACAAACAAGACTTGAAAAAAATTCTAAATTGTCTTTAATTGTATTTATTTATTTATTTAGTTATTGGCTAGAGAGCCAAAAGTTGAGAGGGTAGGGGGAGACAGAGAGACACCTACAACACTGCCTCACCACTCATGAAGCTTTCCCCCTGCAGGTGGGGACCCGGGGCTCAAACCTGGGTCCTTGTGCACTGTAACATGTGCGCCACCAACTGGCTCCCAACCAAGACTCTTGTAAGAGAAACTATTTGTATATAATTTATTGATAAATACTAGTTTTCAAACTGTATTTACCGCAAATACTAATCCACTAATTTTAAAAAATCTTATTTGGCTACTACATAAATTTATAGTGTTTTAAAATTAACAACTTCTTATGTTTCAAGCTTGATTTCACACCTAGCAACTTTGGAAGACTGGAAGATTTTCTTATAATAATCTTAAAGGCAAGCAGCTCCCTCTATAGTCTGCTTGGCCTACTTGGCTTAATTTCTTGCTCTTGTCAATATCTATCTCACTCACACGCTCCTATACACTCATCCTCTACATCTTCACAGAAAGCTTTCTGAAGGGATCTGTTTAACTCGGTGGTGAGAGAAATGAGAAAGTAGTCTAAACTCAACATGAAGTAAGTTAGACCAAATAACAGGCAAGATGTAGGATGAAGAAATTGGACAGCTTTCCAGGTCCACCTGAGTTAGAGCTTCACCGTGGAACCTTAGGACTCTATCTGAAGTGAATTCCCAGAGCAGTCAAACCCATGTTGGAACCTAAAGTACACAGTTCAATGCACAGTTATGTCAAAACAATATTCAAAACGTATTAAAAATAAGTGGAAGAAAGGAAGGAGATGACTTGTGGGTATTTTTTCTAGATAATCCTATTACTTACATGAGGAAAATTTAAGGAATTCTTCTCTCAGGAGTTAATATTCTCAGTCAGTCTGTTAGTCAGTCAGGATTCAGATTTAAAGGACACTTTTTTTACACCTCTTAAATTTCACCAACTTAAGAGTGTTTTCAATTCAAGTTACTCAATTTCTTTAACTACTCAGGATACAACCTCAAAACACAGAATAGACACAAGAAATCAACTAAACCTTATTCTAAAGCCAAAAAAATGTTTTCATGCAATCATGTAATAATATAAACCAGTGAAATTGTTTTAAGCCAGTCAGTGCAGAATTCCTAATATAAATTTGAAATGGCCACTTCACTAAGGATAGAATCCTGCTGCTGCTATTTTTCAGGACATCATTTGTTAAGCTAACTTAGAATTTCTTTTTTTCTCTCTAAACCAGTGCGAAGAATGTGCAACTTCGAAAATTAACTACTATGTAAAGACTTAAGTTTGGAGGAGGGAAACAGAAATAATGACAATGCAAAAACACTTTCATGCCTGAGACTCCAAAGCCTCAGATTCAAGCCCCTGCATCCCCCTAAGCCAGAGCTGAGCACTGCTCTAATAAACATACAAAGTATTATTTTTTATACCACTCATTTATCAGGTATTATAATTTTTCATTACTCTACCTAGTGTTTTGTAACTTTTGTTTTTTTAATTTTTTATTTAATGAGAGAGAGGGAGAGAGCCAGAGAGAAAGAACAGAGCACTGCTCGGCTCTGGCTTATAGAGGTGCTGCAGAGTGAACCTAGGTAAGATTCTTTTTGCATAACCATCATGCTGTCTCCTCAGCCCTTCCTTAACTTGCATTTTAAACAATGAATATCATCATTAAGAAGTCTAGCATTCAGATTTCTAATAAACTAGACTGAACTCATATGAAATATTTTCAACTTTCATTTTACTGGGTGGACTGAACTAGTTATCTTTGGGTAGAATTCAGAAGCAGGTGAATTTAGAATTTTTGTTTACATTTAATTAATCTAATATTACAGGAATTTCTGACATGCTAAAAATACTGGATTAAATTTTTTTCTTTTTCTTTTCTTTTATTTATTTATTGGATACAGAGAGAAATTGAGAGAAGGGAAGATAGGAAGGAGAGAAGAGAGACACCTGTAGCCCTGCTTTGTGTCTCGTGAAACTTGTCCCCAGCAGGTGGGGACTGGGGCTTGAACCTGGGTCCTTATGCATTGCAACATGTGCCCTCTACCAGATGCACCACTGCCAACCCCCCTGGATTAAATTCTAAAAGCTGTAACTTCTAAATGTGTGGCGGTAACTTCAATTTTTATTTCCTGTTGAGGAAACAAAACATTTTATGTTTGAAAATGTGATCTACCGACTACATAGCAGATGGAATTTGATAGTTCTTAACAACTTAAAGTTTGAGTTTCTCCATGCCAGAATGTTTTGCTGTGACATGACATTCTTAAAAGTCTCATTTTTTTAAATTAACAGTATACATTTCAAGGTGTTTTTCAAGGTGTATTTTTAAAGTCAGTTGGGTTTTAGATATCCAGGAGAGAAAAAAAATTTTTTTCTTAGAACAGCTCACATATCTTTATTACACTTGAAACACAAAAGTATATCATACTGCTTACATTTTAAAGAATACTTTTTCATACAAGAGTAAAATGCATTTAATCCCACCAACAAAACTATGCTACAAAGCTTGAAAATCACTCAGTACGCATATTTAATAATTTATGCAAAGAAAAAAATAACAAAACTATGTGTAGAAAAGTAACCCAAATCACACAAATACACAGAAATGCCACAGTGAATCGTTTCTATAGGCACGTCGTTTTATAATCTGGAGATCTGACTGGAGAGAGCTCTATTAATGTATCTTACTCTTCCTCTGCACCTGATGTGAGAACAAACAGTATATTACACTGACATTCCAATTAGAAACAAAGACAGCACCACTATATTCAAGGGGGGGGGGTCTTTCCTTCAAACACTTTATTGCTTCTATTTACCAGTTTCCAAGATTTCAGTTATTAGTATCTCAAAGAAATTTAATAGCACCTGAATTCCCCAGCTTACAAAGGTTCACATCATCAAAATCTTTTTCACAGCTTTAAGAAAGAATAATCCACCAAATTCCACCAACACTGAGATTTTTTTTTTTTTCCAACAAAAGAGAATTCACATGAAAAGATAACTGCTTGGAAGAAGAGGCTGTGTGTTTGGAGACTGTTTTTCCTGGCAGTCCACCGAAACTGACTGTAGGTAATAAGATGAATGGTGATTAGGGCGAAGAGCATCAAGTGGGAAATGCTATCTGAAATCCCACAGGGCAATAAATACATCGCTAGAGGTAAAAGCATCCCTTTCTGGGAGAAGCAGCCCCCATTACCCCGGGCAGGCAGTTCAAAGCATGTAGAAAAGCAACACAATTACAAGCACCGTGTAAACATGGACCACTATCCTTTTCCTATTATGAATTTAAAAAAAAAATCCCCCTAGAGTTTTTGAAAATATAGCTTCTGTCACAGCTGCCTCCCCCACCCCACCCCATGTGTCTAAATACCCCCCCCCCGCGCTTCTCTTTAAAGTACACGTGGATTTGAAACGCAGTCTTACAACCTAGTAGAAGGACGTTTTTAAACACTTACGTCGCAGGGCTTATAGCTGTGGTCCCTTAAAGAAAAAAAAAAGTCACCTATTTGGTGGGACGCCACCATAAAAATATATATATATAAAATAAAATTTAAAAAACCTATTTCCTCCTCCTTCCAGGGGAATCACATTTCCTCCAAAACCTTGCACCTGAGCAGGGAAGCCCGGGGTCCCCCTGACTCTGAAGCCTCCGGAGTCACGACCCGCACCCAGGGTCCCATCAACCCGGAAGGTGCTGCGGCCCCACAGCCCGCACCCAGGGACGACCCGCACCCAGGGACGACCCGCAGCCAGGGACCCATCAAGGGGGAAGGTGCTCCGGCCCCGCGGCACCTCCCGGAAGGCGCAAAGGCAGCCGCGGGCGAGCAGAAGCCGGGCGGCGCAGCTGACGACACAGGCTGACACTCGCCCTCTCCCGCTACAGCCCTTTCCAGAAAGGGGGACACCGGGGGAGCTGCGGGAGGCCTGCGGCTGGCCGGGGGGAGTGGCCACCGGAGACCCAGGCCTCGGACCCCCCGGTCCACGTCCTCGCAGCAGCCGGCCCACCCTTCCCGCACCCGCGACCCGCCGGTGCGGATCCAGCCGCCCCCCGCAGCCGCGCGCGCGGTGTCAACACTCGCCGCCCCCCGCCGCCTCCCCGCGCCCGCGGACCCCCATTTCCGCGCCGGCTGTCACGCGCGGGAGGACGAGGCGGGGAGGGCGGAGGAGAGGGAAGCCGCGATCGGCCGCGGCGGCCGGGCACCAGGGGCCGGCGGAGTGTGCGCGTGTGCGCGGCGGGGAGGGCGGGGAGGGCGCCCCGCCGGCTCCGGCTCCCGCTCCGGCTCCCGCTCCAGCTCCCCGCGCGCCCCCCGCGCGCCCCGCTTACCTGCCGGGGTCGCTCCGAAGACTCGCACCACCGGCACCTTCTTGACAGGGGCCCGGGTGAGGGGCGACTGGCAGATATCCAGCCCCTGCAGCGGGCTGGCCATGTAGTAGTCGGCGGTGACGATCCGCACTGAAAACATGTTCGCCGCCGCCGCCGCCACCGCCCCCTCCGCCTCCTCTTCTCCAGCGACGCGGCAGCGGCAGCGGCAGCGGCAGCAGCGAGCGCCCGGCGGCGGCGGCGGTTCCTTCCGCAACGGCGGCGTCCCCTCCCCTCCTCCGCGCGTCCCCTCCCCTGACACACGGACACCGCGAGCGGCGGCGGGCGGGGCGGTGTGAACGCTGCTGCCGCCGCCGCCTCAGGAGCACCCGGCGACCGGCAGCCGGAGAGAAAGCCTCGCGCTCTGGCCGACGCCGCTGCTGGAGCTGCCGCCGCTGCCGCTGCCGCTGCCGCCGCCGCCGGGGATCACACGGGCTCCTCGGTCCCAGGCTGCAGCTCTTGTTGCCATGATGATGATGTCACGGACGCAACCACCGGGGGAGGGGAGAAGGGGTGTGTGCGAGCGCGTGGGGCGCAGGGAGGGCTGCGAGCGGCCGGGGGAGGGGAGGGGAGGGGAGGGAAGCGGAGCGGGGCGGGCGCCCCCAGCGGGACCCTGCAAGGTATTTTCTCCACCACCGCCGCCCCCGCAAACCCGCCGGGACCCAGCTCGCGGGGACACGCCGGCGGGAAGCCGGGCCCGCGCCCCGGCTATCGATGACTCGGCGTGCGGGCACGGCTACCTGAGCGTGGGGCAGTGCAGGGGGCAGAGGAGCGCCGATGTCATGGATGGGCGGGGACGGGGAGCGGGGGGAGACTGGGAACAAGACGGACTTGGGGGGCGAGGAGGGGAAGCCAGTGTTCAAGGCCCTGTGGATGGCTGGGAGGGGTCGGCCGGAGCTGCGGCGGCGTGGGAGCTCGCTTCGCCGACCGCCATTTCACGTCCTGCAAAGGAGGCGGGGGACAGCGGCGGAGCCGGCTTTTCACAAGGTAAGAAAGCCCGCCCGCGGGGTGGGGGCGGGGCGGGGCGGGGCGGGGCGGGGGGAGGAGGGCGGCGGAGCGAGGCGACGCGCAGATCTCGTGCGGCTGCGGCCTCGCGGGACGGGCGGGGCGGGGCGGCGCGCGGACACAGCGGGCCCTTCTCAGGTAACGAGGCGACCGAGCGCGCGGCCCGGGGGCGGTGCGAGGGGCGGGGGCGGGGGCGGGGGCGCGTGCGAGCGCGGGCGCGGGCGGCAGCCTATAAAAGGGCCGCCCCGGCGCTCCCCGCCCCGGAGTGTGGCGGGAGCCGCCGAGCCCCCGCCTTCCCTGTGCTGCAGTCTCTACGCTCGGCCGCTTAATGAGATTTATTCACGCTCCACACTGCTGCTCGATGCCAAAGGGTTGGCAGAACCTTGTGCATAGGGGTTTCCCACCACGGTGTTTTCTTTTCTCTTCTCTCGCCCCCCCCATCCCCGTCCTTAATGGATCCTTTCTTAGTCTCCCACTCGGGCTGGTGGGCTGTGTCCCGGGCGCGTGTGACCCTGTGTCCATGTCAGGACGTGTCAGCTCCGGCTGGCCGCGCGCCTCCCCTCCATGCAGGATGCCCAGGCTTTCAGAGAAAATTCCAGCTCACGACCGTCGCTGGGGGGTGGACCCCTTGTGTGTTACTCATTAACAGGTCGCCTGAGGCTTTGCTGCCCACAGGCCTAAAAGCAAAAGGGGGGGAGGGGGAAAATCTTCAAACAACTTTATGGGGGGAGGGTAAAAGGAGAGAGAGACGGGGGTGGGGAGGAGGAGGAGCGGGGAGGCAGAGATAGGAGGGCAGTTTTGGAATGGGGGAGGAAAAAAGAGGGCGTAAGTAGAGTACCAGCTGCTGCCAGCTTGGCCATTATATTTGAAACCTGATTTTTTTTTTTTTTTTTTTTTTGGTCTGACTCCCTTACTAATACTGGGCGTGACCTTGGACAAATAATGTGATTGCTTTCGACCTCATTCATGAGTGGAGACTGTCACGTAACATAAAAGTGGCTTCCAAACCAAAGGAAAAAATTGAGCAGGAAGAGAAACCGTGGTTTCCAGTTCAAAATAGGTCACTGAAATAAGATTTGGGGGAGGGGGGAAGTCATGTTCTTCTAGCTGAATTAGAGATGATTCTGGGACAGACCAGAGCTCCCATTCCTTCTCTCCTGACTGTCAGCACTTAGTAGGTGGAGGTCAGGGGGTTTCTGGAAACCAAACTGGGGGGGGGGGCCCTGCACGGTATGCATGCCCTGGAGCATTGCCTGATGCCCAATATGGGACCTTCCTGGGTGGCAGTGGTGACAAGCTGGTCCATATTGAGTACTGACATCTGCAGAGTGCCTGCATGCTGCTCTCAACCACCTGCTCACTTCTGTCCCTTTAGTCCAGAAGCAGTGACTCCTGGACTTGCCACCAGGGCTCTCTCCCTTGTCTTCCTGCCTAAAGCCTAATAAACCTTGTCTGGGAATATATTGCTGGTCTTTTGTGAAATTCTGTTGCTTAAGCACATAAGAACCTGGAGTCGGTAACAATTCTTTCACACTTTTTTAAAAAAATATATTTATTTCAGTAGAAATGGAGAAATCAATAGGGGGTGGGGAGATAGAAACAGATAGCTGCAGCACTGCTTCACCACATGTGAAGCTGTCCCCTTGTGGGGGGGGGGGGGCTAAGGGGTTTGAACCCACGTCCTTGTGCATTGTAGCACGTGCACTCAACCAGGTGTGTCACCACCTGGCCATCCACACTTAACTTTATGCAAGTACACTTTAATGGTTAGTGGGGTGCTATATATTTGAAGTGATGTGAGAGCCTCCTTTGGAACCACTGTGGTTCTTCAAATAGGACAAGAAGATTCAACGAGACCTACAACTAGTAAGAAGCTGTCTAGAAATCGCATAACGTAATTTCAGTAAGAATTTATGCTTCAAGACATTTTGAGGCTGGGCGCCAGGTAGTGGCACACCTGGTTGAGCATATGTGACAGTGCACAAGGACCAGGATTCAAGCCCCTGGTCCCCACCTGCAGGGGGAAATCTTTGCAAGTGGTGAAGAAGGGCTGCAGGTGTCTATTTCTCTCCTTCGTCTTCCCCACGCCCCTTGATCTCTGGCTGTCTCTATTCCAATAAATAAAAATAATAAAAATTTTAAAAGACATTTGAGACTAGTCACCACTCTGAATCAGTGTGCAGTTTTCAACTGTAGAGCAAGATTTTAAATACAGGTGGCAAGATTTCTACTAATATACTGGTAATTACTTAAAAACATTTTCAAGAAACAAAAAACTATTTTAAAAGGCAATGCAGCTGGCTCACCTGGTAGAGTTTATGAGCCCTGACCATCACATATGAGTGCCTGCAAGGTGGAGCCTCAAAGCAGAGGAGCAGTGTCTCTCTGTCTCTCCCTTTCTGTCTATATCTCCATCTTCTATCTAGAAGGGGTGAAAATATCAATAGCTAACAGGAATGATTGAGTCATGCAGGCACTGAACCCCACTGGTAACTTTGGTGGCAAAAAAAAAAAGTTAGAAAAGTGATTGAAAAATAAGAGTACTGTATTGAAAAGCATCCTCTGGTAATAACAAAGACACGCGACACCAGCGACTGGTGGTAGTCTCTGACAGTAGAGTCCCCTCCCCCCAGACACACATTTTAACCTCGACTAAATCCTGTTTATTGGAAGGAGGCATGGCAATCAGTGTTTTCAACCCTGTTCATCATGATGGATTATATAAATTATAAATTATATAAAATTGAGAATCCTCGTGGTAGGTTATAATCAAGTGCACCCATAACTTTAATATTATGCTAGTTCTAGCTAAGAAAAAGGAAAAAACATTGAATTCACAGATTAACTTTCTAGAAGAGAATCTCTTTGCTTTTACGTGTTGGATCAACATAATTTACTTCGAGAAAAAGCAGCTACCATCCAAAGCCTCCTAGAACTCCATGGAAAAAAATATTTACTCTTGCAGATACATACTTGGAGTCTGAAATTAGAAAACTGTGCTCATTGCATGTAACTGAAAGCTGATGTTCAAATTAAAAAATTGACAACCTATTTTTTAAAAAAAAAATTTTTATCTTTATTTATTTATTGGATAGATGGTCAGAAATCGAGAGGGAAGGGAGGGATAGAGAGACACCTGCAGCCCTGCTTCACCACTTGTGAAGTTTTCCCCCTACAGGTGGGGACCAGGGGCTCGAACCTGGGTCCTTGCGCATTGTAACGTGTGCGCTCAACCAGGTGCGCCACCACCCGACCCCTGACAACCCTTCTTAATCACTATCAAATAAGTTCATAAATAAACTTTTCCCCCTAACAAGCTATGGAATTTTCAGTTAAAGAATAGAACATTTAATCTATCATTTATCATCTAAATGAGTTTGAGTAGTTTTGTCAAGTTAGATTTTTTGTTTGTTTGTTTGTTTGTTTTTTAATCTGGGGAATGGATATTCCTGGGTTTTTGTTGTTTAATTTGAAAAAAAAAAAATTTTTTTTTTCCCTTAGAGTACTGATTGATATCTCTGACTTGTTGTTTTTGGATCAAGACAGAAATTGACAGGGGAGGGGGAGCTAGAATAAGAAAAAGATATGGGCAGCTCTGCTTCACCACACATGAAGCATCCCTCCTTTGGGTGGGGACCAGGGGCTTGCAGCTGAGTGCCCCCAAATGAAAATATGCTCCATTGCCTAGCCTCCAGACACACATCCTTTTGTGTGTGTAAGCCTCACTTTACTGAAGTCCCATTCCATTCCCATGGTCAGGTTGGCTACCTCTGCCCTGTCCTTTCATTTTGCTTCCCTGCTCCTTTTGGTAACCATAACATCTCACAATCTAAGTCATTATTGTTATGAATTGTTAGTGAATATTTCTTTTTCCTGCTTACTTAATAGTTGTTCTCTTATAAATCTTTGCTACCTCTAGGTGGACTCCTGCAGTAGTCACTCGATTAGTCTCTTGCCTCATTCTCCTCCAAACCTGTTTTCCACACTACTCCAAAGATGACTAATTACTTAAAATTTAAATCATGATCTACAGTGTAAAAAAAAAAATGTATTGTATACAAACTTTATAACTTGATCCAGATATCCAGCTTAGGCCCACTTCACGTTCTTTTCCATTTGTCCTCTAGCATCACTGAAGTACTTGGGGTTTCCTCACTTATCACATTCTTTTTTGAGAATGCATCAGATCTCTGTGTATTTGCCTTCGTAATTCAAATCTCTCCCCCTTGTCTCCTGTCAAAATTCCTACTCATCTTTCAGGCTGCAGCTAAAATTCCACTTCCCTTGTAAAGGTTTCCCGATTTCCCCAAGCAAATTTAGGTGTTCTTTTTTAGGCTTCCACTATTCTTAGTACTTATATCTGTTATAATTCGTTGTCTTACTGTAGCTATTTGTTTTTATCTATTGTTCCAGTAGAATCTAATCTGCAAAGAAAAAAACAAAGACTGTTTATAATACAGTCGCTCCAAGTCTAATCTAACCTAGAATATGTATGTCTTCAACAGTTATTGATTCAAAGAGATCTACTTATGGGCTGGATTGCAGTGTACCCAGTTGACCACACATATTAAAAGGACCCAGGTTCAAACCCCCAGCCCCCACCTTCAGGGAAAGGCTTCACAAGCTGTGAAGCAATGTTGCAAGTGTTTCTTTTTCTCTCTCCCTGTCTTCCCCTACCTTCTTGATTCTCTGTCTCTATCCAATAAATAAATAAAAGATTTTAAAGATCTACTTACAACTGTTGCTACAACCTTACCACCACACATCTGCTTCACAGATTAGAAAGCTGAGACCCAGTGAAATGAAGCTATATAGTGAGAACCATGTTGTCTACACTCCAGACCTATTTTACTTTGATACAGTGGATACTCATCAGAGAAGCATCTAGATATTGGTCTCCTCTGTTTTGGGAAACAGCTTGCCTTCCTGGTGTCTCTCCACTCATCTCTAACCTAGGGGAAAGGCCGATGGGTAGAGTGATTTGACAAGGTTCCTAATTTTTTCGTTATTCAATTATTTGATTGCTTTTGTTTGTCTTTTGATAAATTCAGTGAAAATTCAAGACAAACTGTTCATTATCTCATCTCTTTCTCTTTGCTTCATTGGACTTGGTTTTCTTTTCTTTCTTCCTTTCTATTTTTTTTTTTTAAAGAATTTATTCATTCATGAGAGACAGGAGGAGAGAGAAAGAACCAAACATCACTCTGGTACATGTGCTGCCAGGGATTGAACTCAGGACCTCAAGCTTGAGAGCCCAATGCTTTATCCACTGCGCCACCTCCCGGACCATATGGACTTGGTTTTCTTAACTACTGTAGGGTTGAAAGTGTGATGCATTTAACCCAGTGCTGCTCAACCAGGGTAATTTTGTCTCCCCACAGTCCAGGGACTACTTGGCTAAATGTATGAACACATTTTTTATGACTCTATCTAAAGGTATCTAGTAGGGAAGTGTCCAGGGTTACAGGTAAAGATCTTATAATGCACAGGGCCACCTTCACAGCAGAAAGCAGTATCTTTTCCAAAGTATGAGTGATTTAAAACAATCCTTATCTTGGCCTCTGAGGGGGCACAGTGGATAAAGCCTTGCACTAGTCAAGCATGAGGTTTCCAAGTTCGATCCCTGGCATTGCAAATGCCTCAGAAAGTCTCTGGTTCTCTTACTCTTCTCTTTCTCATAAATAGATAAATTTTTAGAATTAAGCAAATAAAGTGGTCCAGAAGGTGGCGCAGTGGATAAAGTGGATAAAGAAATCGAACTCTCAAGCATGAGGTTCTGAGTTCAATCCCTGGTAGCACATGTACCAGAGTGATGTCTGGGCTCTTTCTCTCTCCTCCTATGTTTCTCATTAATAAATAAAATATTTAAAAAAAAAAAAAGAATTAAGTAAATAAAATCCTCATCCAGTCTAAGGGAAAATTTTAGCTATTCCTTAATCCAGTTGCTTGTCTCAGAAACCATGATAAAAGAGAAACTTGTTACCTCCCAGAAGGGATTTGGAAGTCCTGGGTGAGTACGGCAAACTCTTAAGCAATTGCTATTAATTCTATCCATGTGCTCCCATAAAGCTATTAATGCTCCCATAAAGACGTCATACAGATTCCCTGATTCACTCACAGTGCTTACCTGGTTATTAAAAAAGAAAAAGAAAAAAGATCTAAAGTTGTGCTGTTTGATTGATTGATTAATAATAAATTACTTTTGGCTAAAATAACAGGGCTCCTTTGTTTTAGGGGGAAGCAAATTAATTGTGTGGCAAGAGCTGAATTTCTCTCCATTCTTATCTTTTTAACTAATCTGCTCAGTTACTGAGAGAGAAAAGAAATTTTGTAAAACAATCCTCAGCTCTCGTGTACCAAAACTTGGCAGTAATAGTTTTAAGGGAAAGACTAATGAGCCTATAAATTAAAGATGATATTTGAAGAACAAAAAGAAAAGCCTTCAGAAAAGAATAATATGAAGACTGGCGCTTGAGCTCTCCAGGATCCCCTGTTAGATTTTGTCTCCAGGACTGATACTGAAGCATTTCCAGTGGTTTATGGCCCGGCAGGAAGAAAGCCAAAGCAGAGAGCAGATTAGATCAAATTCCCGATTTCTGCGGTCAAGGTGCACAATCTCAGAAGCAAGATGTCCGTCCAGAGCAGAGCAGTGTATCTCTGAATAGTTCTCTCTGGCCACAAAGTTCTCATTACATGATTTTGTTTGCTCCCTCCCCACCACCACCAGGATTATCCTGGGGCTCAGTGCCAGCACGACAAATCCACCATGCCCGGCAGCCATTTATTTATTTTCTGTTTGTATTTGCTAGGACAGAAAGAAATTGAGAGAGGAACCCACAATGACCCTGGGTCCATGCTCCCAGAGGGATGGAGAATGGGAAAGCTATCGGGAGGGGGTGGGATATGGAGATTGGGTGGTGGGAATTGTGTGGAGTTGTACCCCTCCTACCCTATGGATTTGTTAATTTATCCTTTCTTAAATAAAAATAAGTAAATAAATAAATTGAGAGAGGAGGGAATCAGGTGGTAGCACAGTGGGTTAAGCGCACTGGCGCAAAGTGCAAGGATGGGGTAAGGATCCCGGTTCGACCCCCACCCCCCACCTGCAGGGGAGTCGCTTCACAAGTGGTGAAGCAGGTCTGCAGGTGTCTATCTTTCTCTCCCCGTCTCTGTCTTCCCCTCCTCTCTCCATTTCTCTCTGTCCTATCCAACAATGACAACATCAATAACAACAACAGTAATAACTACAACAATAAAACAAGGGCAACAAAAGGTAATAAATAGATATTTTAAAAAAAGAAATTGAGAGAGGAGGGGTAGATAAAAGAGGGAAAGAGAAAGATAGACACCTGTGTACCTGCTTCACTGCTCATGAAGCCACAGTTTAAATCACATTCCAAGAAAACTCCACTAATAATCTTCATTATTAACAGGGAACTCTCCTGGACTTAGTCCTTATCTAATATACTCACTGTTTTCTGTTTTTGTTTATTTTTAAATTTACTTATTATTGGATAAAGAGAGAAAAGGAAGGGGAGCTAGAGCGAGGAAAAGAGTCAGAAAGACACCTGCAGCCCTGTTTCACCACTTGTGAAATTTTCCCCTGCAGGTGGGAGGACCAGGGGCTTGAACCTGGGTCCTTGCGTACTGTAATGTAAGCACTTACCCAGGTGTGCCACCACCTGGCCCCTAACATACTCATTCTAAAGGCTAAAGAAAACTTTATTCTCATATATGTACATACAGACCAGTCCTTATATATATTTTTTTCTCAATAAAATTCATGTTTCTGGGGCCTGGCGGTAGCACACCGGGATTAGTGCGCACAGTACTAAATGCAAGGACCTGTGCAAGGATCCTGGTCTACCTATTGTGGGGTCAATTCACAAGCGGTGAAGCAGGTCTACAGCTGTCTTTCACTCCCTTTGTCTTCCCCTCCCCTCTCAATTTCTCTCTGTCCTATCCTATAGAGGAAAAAAAAGGTCACCAGGAGCACTGAATTCCTAGTGTTGGCTCTGAGCACCAGCGATAACCCTGAAGGCAAAAAAAAAAAGTGTAATTTCTCACTATTAAAAAAATAATAGGGTGGAGGGTAGATAGCATAATGGTTATGTAAAGAGACTCTCGTGCCTGAGGAGGCTCCAAAGCCCCAAGTTCAATCCCCTGCACCACCATAAGCCAGAGCTGAACAGTGCTCTGGTAAAAACAAACAAAACAGAAGAAAAACATTAATCCCTCCTAATAAAAAAATAAGTCAATAAACAAAAAGGTGTGGAATAAATAACTATTTTAAGAATTCATGTTGCCAATCTTCATTGGTGTATCACATGAGAAATTTCTGTCCTCTCACCTTGAAATATAATGCTACAGTCATTATATGGGTCAGCAGTGACTGTGGTTCTCTAACAACGCTCTTTTACATTTTTATTTATTTATTATTGGATAGAGACGGAGCTTGAGAAAGGAGAGGAGGAGTGAGTGAGGAGGAGAGACAGAGAAACACCTGCAGCCCTGCTTTACCACTCAGGAAACTTCCCCCTTGTAGGTGGGGACCAACGGCTTGAACTTTGGTCTTTGCACACCGTAATGTGTGCACTCAACCAGGGAACACCACCTTCTAGCATTACTTTCCTTTTTTCTTTCTTTCTCTTTCCTTCCTTCCTTCCTTTTTTTTTAAATTTTTTTTTAATTTGAGCATTCCCTTTTGTTGCCATTATTTTTTTTTTAATTGTTGTAGTTATTATTGTCGTTATTGAATAGGACAGAGAGAAATGGAAAGAGGAGGGGAAGACGGCGGGGGGAGGGGGGAGAGAAAGATAAGACACCTGCAGACCTGCTTCATGGCTCGACCCGGGATCCTTACACCCTCCTTGCGCTTTGCACCATGTGCACTTAGCCTGCTGCACTACTGCCGGACTCCCCCTTCCTTCCTTTTTAACCTATACACCACTCAGCTCTTATGGTGATGCGGGGGATTGAACCTAAGACTTGTGAACCTTAGGCATGAAAGTGTTTTTTTGCATAATCATCATATCACCCCAATATAATTTTAAAAAATCACTTTAGGAGCCAGGTGGTGTCACCCCTGGTTGAGTGCACATGCTACTATGCACAAGAACCTGGGTTCAATCCCCAGCCCTCACCTACAGGGGGGCAGCTTCAGAAGCAGTGAAGCAGGTCTGCAGGTGTCTTTCTCTCCCCCTCTGTCTTCCCCTTCTCTCTTGATTTTTCTTTGTCCTATCCAACAACAATAACAGCAGTGGCAACTGCAACAGTAACAACAAAAGAAACAAAATGGAAAAAATGGCCTCCGGGAGCAGTGGATTTATAGGGCAGGCACCGAGCCCCAGTGATGACCCTGGAAGCAGGGGAAGGGGAAAGTATATTTAGGATTGGGAAGATAGCATAATGGTTACACAGATTTTCATGCGTGAGGCTCTCCGACCCAGAATTCAATCCCCAGCACCACCATAAGCTAGAGCTAAGTAGTACTCTGGGAAAAAAAAAAAATTAAGTGTTTAATTCTAAAGTTTATATTGTCTTAGTGTTTTAACTCCTTGTTAATATCTGCAAAATGCTACGATAAGATGTTGTGGGTGGTTAGAAATAAGGTGAGGCCTGACTGTGAGCTGAAAGATTACGTGACAGTGACCACCCGACAGTTCCTCTTTTTCCTGCACAAATACAGAAATAAGTTGCCTTTATTCGCTGCCTGTACCGTTCGATCATCGAATGGTGTTCAGTTAGCTGTTTCTACATGACTTGGATTAAACATGCATGCTGTTTTCTGAGACAGATGATGCTATTCTGATGGCATTGGAAACAATAATTTCATCTTGTTGAAGGTAGAAAGAGGCTCTCTGTGTAAAGGTCACCCTGTCAGTAGCTAGCATGCTACCTTGTCTTTTCAGGATTATAAGAAAACTTTTCTATGTGTGTGTTTTCCACATGAAAAAAAAATTAAAGAAAGAGAGAGAGTGTGGCTGGTACCGGCTTACCTGGTTGAGTGCACACATTACCAGGTACGAGGACCCAGCTTCAGGCCTCTGTTCCCTGCCTGCCGGAGAGAAACAATATGAGCAGAGAAACAGATCTACAGATGTCTTTTTCCCTGCCCTCTCAGTCTCTTTCTATCTTATCAGAGAAAGTGAGAAAGAGAGGAGGAGGAGAAGAAGAGGAAGGAAAAGAAGAGAAAGAGGGAGAGGCAGAAAAGAAGGGAGGGTGGAATGAACGAATAAGACACCTGCAGATTTGCTTCACTGCTTGTGGCAGCCTCCCCCTGCAGATGGGGAGCAGGGACTCAAACTAGTGTTTGGTATTAACTCTTAAACAGAAGGGACTCAAAAGAACTTAAGAATTGTTGTATACTTCTTCAGACTTAAAGGTAATCCTCCTGTCAATCCCTTTATTCTTTCTTTTTTTTTTTTTTTTTTAAGCATAGTTCACACTGATTCTGTGAAGTGCCTGTTAAGTTCTTGTTTTCATGTTTGCTAGCCCAAATTGGCTTCAGGGACTCACCATAAAACAAACAATAAACTCTAATTGATGCTATATATATGTTCTGAAACACATGTAGATAACCAGGTAGAGAGTGTTAGCTAGCTAGAAATACAAACTTAGCATAGCAGTTCTCAAAGTAATACACTACGGGCTGGGCTGGTTTGGAGAGAGTGCTGTTCTGCCATGCATGCAATCCATGTTCAAACTTCTTGTTGTTGTTAATGAGATATAAATATTTATCTTATGAAACTAGAGCAATATCAGTCATGTTGTATCAAGGATTGAACCCAAGGCCTCATGCATATAAAGCATACATTTTATCCACTAATAATTATAGCCACCTCCCTAGCTATAATTATTTTTTATATAAATTGTGCATGAATCTAGTGGATTGTTGGAAAAGTCATGATACATTTTCCCATAGAAAATTGGGAAAAGTGACATTTCTGACAACCCAGTATCTTTCTTTTGACAAATGAGGATTTAGGACAAAGCTGAAAGGAAATATAAAGTGTGTGGCTAGTTCTTATCTCCCCGTGTTTCTCACCTTATGGTGGCATTATGAAAATACACTGTGGCTAAAAACTTGAGTCTGTTTGGAAGGAAAGCAATTCCATTCAATGTCAATATCTACAGTTAAATTTCTCAAAAAATAAACTGTCAGGAATAAAGGCAAACCCAGCGTCTGCACTGAGAGACTGTGAAAGGCTAGCAGCATTTCCATGTTGTTAGAGACTGTCTTCTGTAGCAACAGCGATAAACAGCAAGGGCAACAAAAGTGAAAAAAATGGCTTCCAGGAGCAGTGGATTCGTAGTGCAGGCACTGAGCCCCAGCAATAACCCTGAAGGCAAACAAATAAAAGTCTTTAAAAAACAAAACAAAACTTCTGTAATAAAGGAAGCTTTGGTGCTGTGGTCTCTCTCTCTTCTTGATCTAAAAAAAAAAAAATGAAGCAATGCATACAAAATGCAAATTCTTAGGCCATACCCTAGATTTACTGGATATGAAACTCAAGTAGTGGGACCCAGTAATCTGACTGTTAGTAAATCCTATAGTGATTTTTTTTTTTGCTTTTTACTATTTTAAGATTTAAAATATTTTATTATTTTAATAATTTTATTTGTTATTAACAGTTTGTTAAAAGATTATGATTGCGATATTTTGCCGGGCTAGCGTCTCGGGAGAACCAAGCTCCTGGCGGCAGCAATACAAATCTTTATTCATGCGGGCGCCCCAGGGTCGGATGTGAGTGCAGCGGGTTAAGCCACGTAGAGCCCCCGCAGAGCCAGCCGCAGTGTCCAGCGGAGCAAGGTCCAGCGTCCGCCTCCCGGTCTGCATGCCAGACCTCCTCTAGGTCGGACCGGGAAGAGAAACCAGAAACGGAAGTGGCTTTTATAATACCCTAAGTGGGAGGGGCTGGAAAGGGTAGGGGCTTCCCTAGCAACGGTTGCCAGGGATTCAGTTGGCGGGAATTAGCAATACCCTGTGGGAATTTAGGAGGGAGACCTTTAATCATTTATAAGACAAAGCAGAAGATTGGTATGTAGGCAAATGGGCAGCTCATACTAGCATGGACATAGGGTGGTCTGTGGGCCCTGCCAAGCTCAACCACATCTGCACAATTTCCCAACAATATTTAGTTCTTTTTTTTTTTTTTAAATATGTATTTATCCCTTTTTGTTGCCCTTGTTTTATTGTTGTTGTTATTGATGTCGTTGTTGTTGGATAGAACAGAGAGAAATGGAGAGAGGAGTGGAAGACAGAGAGGGGGAGAGAAAGACAGACACCTGCAGACCTGCTTCACCGCCTGTCAAGTGACTCCCCTGCAGGTGGGGAGCCGGGGGCTTGAACTGGGATCCTTCTGCCAGTCCTTAACCCGCTGCGCCACCACCGGACTCCCAGTTTTTTTTTTAATATTTTATTTATTTATTAATGAGAAAGATAGGAGGAGAGAGAAAGAACTAGCATCATTCTGGCACATGTGCTGCCGGGGATCAAACTCAGGACTTCATGCTTGAGAGTCCAAAGCTTTATCACTGTGCTACCTCCCAGACCACACAAATATTTAGTTCTACACAACACTCACCACCAAAGTTCTGTGTTCCCCTCTATCAAAGATAACCACAATTCTCACAAGTTTTACAGTTTTCTTACTTCTGTTTGGTTGGAGTTTTTTTGTTTGTTTGCTTTTGCTTTTTGGCAAGTTCATATAAATTGCATCTCTAGATTCCACATATGAGTGGAAGCACCTGGTAGTTGTCTTCATTTCTTAGTTCGCTAAACATAATCACCTCCAGACCTCCAGTTCCAGCGTTTTGTCCCAAAGGACACAATATCACCTTGTTTGTTTGTTCGTTTACTCCAGAGTTATCACTGGGGTTGGGTGCCTGCACTATAAATCCACTGCTCCTGGACGCCATTTTTTTTTTCCATTTTGTTGCCCATTTTGTTATTGTTGTTGTCGAGAGGGAAAGGGGAAAAGAAAGACACCTACAGGTGGGGGCCAGGGACTCGAACCTGGGTCCTTCTGTATTATAACGTGTGTTGAACCAGGTGCACCACCACCACCAGGCCCCTTCCCATAACTTCTTTAGCCATGTGTTGATGGGCATTTAGGCTGCTTCCACTCTTTGGCTATTGAGAATAATGCAGCTATGAGCTCCTATAGTGATTCTGATGCATCTGATAGTTTGAGAAGCATTGTGGAGGTGAGGGTGGGGTTGGTTAATAGGCTACCCAGTAGGCACTAATTTTAAAGAGTGTACACTTTACCATGTGCTGGGGTACAGGCCCCCAACTACAACATGGGAACACCTGCATAGGGAAACTTCACCAGTAGAGAAACACTGTCATGGCATCTCTGTTCTCTGTCTCTGTCTGTTTATCCTCTTTCCAGAAAAAAAAAAAAAAAAAAAAAAAAGCCCATCAGGAGCAGTGGACTTGCAGGTACAGAGCCCAGCAATAACCCTGGTGGGGGACTAAAAAGCAATATTGGGGTAGATATGAAGATATGTGAGTGACATGTACGATAATGAACTGCCCCTGCGGCTCCAGACAGACTATGACCCACATAGTCAACGACTGCCACCTCTCCAGATTCAAAGGAGGTCTCGAAACTTTACATCAGGCTCAACCTGACGCTGTTGACTGGCTACGGAAGAAGGGCAAACGCTAGAAGAAGAAGATTACTATTACATAAAGAAACTCGGGGGCGGGGTGATAGCACAGCGGGAAGCGCAAAGGACAGGTGAGAGGATCCTGGTTCGAGCTCCAGGCTTCCCACCTGCGGGGGTGGGGTGGGGGGGGGGAGTGTCTTTACACAAGTGGTGAAGCAGGTCTGCAGGTGTCTATCTTTCTCTCCCCCTCTCTGTCTTCCCCTCCACTCTCAATTTCTCTCTATCCTATCCGGCAACAAAAATGGAGCAGTGGATTTGTAGTACAGGCACCGAGCCCCAACAATAAACCTGGAGGCAAGAGAGAGAGAGAGAGAGAAAGGAAGAAACTCCCAGAAAAGTGGAATATAGAAAATGCACTTCTGAAGTAGGTGAAGCGATCAAAGGGACTGAGAATAGTTCAGCACCATCACAGAAGGAAAAGTTTTAAACTATGAAATAATCTAATATCAGGTGCTGAGGCCAAGGTGAATGAATAAAGGCAGAGCTAAAGCTTTAGACTGAACCATAAGAAGGTTTTGATCTTGGTTGAATACAAATGGTACAACAGCTAGAGGGGTAACTCGTCTGGTAGAGCACTGAACTTGGCGTGCCTGACTTAGCTGATTCCACCCCCAGCACTGCATGTGTCAGGGTAGTGCTCTGATTGCTATCTCATGTGAAGCTCTCTCTCTCTCTTTCTTTCTCTCATATGTAATAAAATAAACCTTTAAGAGGGAGAGAGAGAAAGAGAGAGAGAGAGAGAGAGGGAAGTTGTACAGAACATCAAGAATAAGTGGCCCAGGAGATGGGATAATGGTTAAAGCACTGGACTCTCAAGCATGAGATCTTGAGTTCCATCCTTGGCATTGCATGTGCCAGAGTGGTGTTCTGGTTCTCTTTCTCCTCTCTTTGTCTGGTATAAATAAATAAATAAATAAATAAATAATGTGGTAAGAAAGCCGAGACAAATAAGCAATGTAGGAGTGCAAGAAAGTACACAAGGTCAGCACTGAGCTAATTCAGTTGACTTATTTGTGAACAGCAGTAAAGCACAGTGACTCAAGGTAGCAATTATTATTAAATCTCACATCTCTGGGTGGGTTGGTTGATATCAGCTGTGCTGGCTCATGTTTCTGCAAACCTACTGGGGCCTTTCTAGACTGACTAGACTGGACTCTCCCTTACCCACCACCCTTCTCCTGGGACTATCTGGCTTGCGCGGGTATGTATTTCTTACAGAAATGGAAGAAGAGCTTTCAGAAACATCCAAGACCTGTTCAGGCCTAGCCTCCCAGCTGATGCACTGACTACTCTGCCTCCCGCTGGCTAGATCAGGTGGTGTGGCCATGTCTGCCTGAATGGGGTAGGGAAGCAACTCACCTCCTCACAAAAAACTGCAAAGCAGCTTGGCAAAGAGTCTGGATTCTTAGAGGAGTGAAGAATTGGGATTCATCGTGGACATGATCTGAGCATGCTCAAAAGTTGAAGAAGAATGTGTTGAATGAAAAGAAAAGGGTGGAAGGAGACGATAGTAATAGGCCCAAGAAGTAACCTTTGCAAACAGTAAGGACAGTTCTGGGAATGAAAAGAAGGACACGTGATAGAATTAAGTCTAGCAAATTAAATTTTGGAATGCCCTGTCAGATTTGAGCTGCAGGTATACACTGAATACTTTTTTTTTTTTTGGTATTAAGTATGTTCTATGCAAGATTTGCTAGGCTCTCAGTACACAACTAGTTTTCATGTATTAATATTCAAAATGCATTTTATTTCTTCTTCCCCTTTTTCTTCTCACTTCTCCTTCTCTTTGTTCTTCGTTCTTATTTATTTTTTTGCCACCAGTATTTTTGCTGGGGCTCGGTGCCTGAACAATGAATATAGTGATCCTTCCTGGAAGCCATATTTTTCTTTTCTTTTTATTTGATAAGACAGAAATTAAAAGGTGAGGGCTAGATAGAGAAAGAGAAAAACTTGTAGCACTGCTTCACGGCTTGTGAAGCTTCCCCCTTGCAGATGGGGATGGAGTCTTGAACCTGAGTCCTTGCACATGGTAACATGTGTCCTCAACCAGGTGTGTCATCAGCTGGTGCCCATGTCTTAAGTATTTCTATTTTTTTAATTATTATTCTCTCTCTTTCTTCTGCCACCAAGGTTATTGCTGGGGCCTGATGCTGGCACTATGAATCCACAGCTCCTAAGGGCTTCCCCTCCCCCATTTTTATTGGATAGGACAGAGAGAGAAATTCAGAGAGGAGGGGGAGATAGAAAGGGATAAAGAAAGAGAGACACCTTCACACTTGCTTCACTGCTTGTAAAGCATCTCCCTTCTAGGTGGGGAGCTGAGGGCTCAAACCCAAATGTTTGTGCAGGACCTTGTGCTTAGTACTATGTGTGCTTAACCAGGTATGCCACCACTCAGCCCCCCCTCCCCCGTAAGTATTTCTATAATGTAATATTTGGGGCATACTTATACTGAAATAATAATTCCTGTGTTTAAAATTCAGATTTAAATCAAGATCCTGTTTCTATCTGGCCTATGTTGAATGAATACATTTGAAATAAATCTATGGTGAGGCAAACTACAAAGGGATAGACAGCTGGGAATTTAATCCTGGAAAAAGTGGGAGAACAGCTGCTGTAGATGCCGTGTGTCTGAAGGGTTTGCAGAGCAGTCGTGAAGGCCCATTTCACAACAGGCAGCATGGATTTTTCTTGGATTAAGTCAGCAGTAACGTTTAACTGCTAGGAAGTTGTAGTAGTGACCTAGCTCCCTGGTGCAGGCAGCCACCGTGGTGTGACTTTAGCAGGAGAAGCCTAGGCAGGAAACTGGGCATGACTGAGATGGATAGGATCTAGGTTGTCTGAGCGAAACAGAAAGGCAAACGAGGAGACAAAAAGTGAGGAAACACAGAGGTGAAAAGTTCACAGAGAACAAACAAAACTTACAGTCTTGAAAGAATAGTTGTTTGTGATCATGGGGTTAAAAATTCAATGTCCAGATGACCTCACCAATGTGTCCCAGAGCCCTGCCCCACTAGAGAAAGATAGAAACAGGCTGGGGGTATAGATCTACCTGCCAACGCCCATGCCCAGCAGAGAAGCAATTACAGAAGCCAGACCTCCCACCTTCTACACCCCAAAAAGAATTTTGGCCCATACTCCCAGTGGGGGAGAAATTTTAGAGGAAGATGACCAGAGGGCTCTGCACTCTAATTCCCTCAGGACCTGAAGAGAAAAGAAGAATGAAGGACATTCAGAAGTAGTACTAGGTAGAGGTATGACTTAGAAAGGAAGAGAAGGCAAGGCCGTACAGAAAAATGGACAAATGTATACAGATACAGACAGCTATAGAAATAATAGTCGGCCCATGTCTATGACATTTGACAACTACTGCAGATTCCAGTGGAGGAAATGGAGACACAGAACTCTGTGGTGGTGGTAACCGTGTGGAATTACACTCACTACCTCATAATTTTGTAAATAAATATTAAATCACTAATAAAAAAAAAAAATCAGTGTCCAAACTGGTATGACCCAGGCTTGAGCCCCCAGTACACCACATGGGAGAACTTCACTGAAGGAAGCTTTACTGTTCCAGTTTCTCTCCTTTTTGCTATATGGAAAAGTTGGCTGGAGTGGCAAAACCCTAGTGACTATTCAAAAAAAAGAATGCAATGACACATTATAGAATGGGAGCTGAATTAAGGTAAAAAAATGTCCTGGAGACAATTGCTTGGTTTTGTTTTCTAGTTGTGTGATCTTGGTCAAACAATTTACCTCCTTTAGCCTTACCTTTTCATTTGTAAAACAGAAATAGTAATAACTGACTTCACATGGTTATTGTGAGGATTAAATAAAATAACCCATAGAGAGTGCTATTCACATGTATCTATGATCAACAGATGTGAATGCTTTAGAGTATTATTTTAAAGACAAATGGCAAATATATGCTGTGTATTTTCTGCCTTAGCTAGCAAATTCTGTTTGGTAAATACAAACACAATTAGCTACCTGCTAAAGTTGGAGCTCAGGCAAGCATTCCCATTTAAGATTGTTTTCTCGACTGTTATTACAAGGAAATAATTACCACGCTCAAGTCCTATCTGTCTCCCCATTCCTCCCTAGGTGACTATGCTTTGGGATTTTCATATTTTTCAGTAATTCCTCTGGGCTTTGATATCCAGCAAGCTAAAGAGGGCAAGATTCTTCCCAGGGAATTGTGGTTCTGGGACTGTGAGAGGCTTGTTTTCTTGAGATCTGCACCGTGACGCAGCCTACTGTTAGGAGCTGCTGTGTTGGTGGCTGGATTGTTTTAGTTGTTTCTTACATCTTCCACAGTGACTTGTGTGTAAAGATGGTTAAGCGTATGCTTTCTATGGATATTTTGCTAATAGAAAGAAACATTAAAAGTATTCTAAAGTGATTACTCCTGTCTTACATGCTTTTCTCTTTTAAAAATAAATGAGAGTATTAATTGGTGTTGTCTGGAAAGAAAATGAAGACCAGGGAAATGGTTCTCCTCTTCCTGTTTTAAAATAAGGTAATATTATTCTCTCTTTGAGTGGAGCCTTCTAAGGAATTACTGCTGTCTCATACACCATCAACTTAAATGCATTCTTTATCTTTAAAAGGAAGCAGAATGGGATCATTGAGTAAATCACATGTGTTCACAGTTGTGTCTGGTGTAATCATATACTACATAAACACACTATTCACTGTCGGGAGGGCATGGGGACATTTGAAGCAGGACTTGCCCTTGTGGAGACCTTCCTTTTGTTGTTTGTTTGTTTTGTTTAAAGAACAGTGCAGTGAAAGACCACACAGTAGAAGGTAACAAAAATTATCTTCATCTCCATGCCTCCCTCCACCTTTATACTTCTCCTTTGTTCTCCAAGGATATCTGTTGTAATGATTATTCTGTAAAACTCATAGGTACCTCCAGGAAACATATCATATTTCATTTATTATTTTGTCTCCTATAATTATTACTCTCTTATAGCATGCTATCATAAGCTTTTTAAACCCTTTGTTTATAAAAGAATGTTATAGAATACTAGTTGCCTTAAATATCTAAGATGTTAATGTATTAGCTCTGAATGTAACAAAAATTATATCTTCGGAAGCTAGTAGACTTTTATCAAGCTGTACTATAAAGAAATAAACTAACGTGCTTTAAATGAATTTAATTTTTAATTTTTAGCATATTCTACAAAATACCATACTTAGGCATTTGAGAGATGATTAATTATAAGCAACAGTGATGTGAGATTTTGGAGGCTTCAGAATTGGCCCATTCCAAATGTTTCCAACATTTTGTTGGTTAGTTTTCTTTTTGTATTATGGATCAAAATTCATAATTCAAGTTTTTACTTCCTACTTGGCCCTTGTATTACATCCTAATTCTGCTCTCTGTTGATCCTTTAAGGATTTTTGAAATGTGGCATCTGAGGGGGTTTTGTTTGTTTGTTTGAGCCTGTCTGATGTAATATTTTTCATTTGAAAGTTTTCCAATAAATTTTATTTTTACTGTGGACACTTTAACACTTAAAAATATTGAAGGCAGCAAGATGGACTCCAGTGCCATCTGTTTGCCTCTCACCGTGTCTTCACCAGTGCCTGCCAAATTTTACAGACTGACAAACAGAGACAGAAGGAAAGACACCACAGCACTGGAGCTTCCTTTAGTACAGTAATGGCGAGGCTCAAACTTCGGCCATGTACTCAACAAAGCAAGTCCAATGCCTTTATTATGCCATCTTACTCTCCCAAGTTGACCTCAAATTCCTTCTCTTCCAAGATTACTCTGTAAACAACAACCTGGAGCTATAGATCAGCTTCTCCTTGTTTTGTACATGTACATGACATGAAAAGGAAAACAGAATTAATGTTTTATGGGTAGAGCAAAAGGGCCAACATCCAGAAAGTATAAAATAACTGGAAAAAAGACCCACTCAAAGTTAGGAACTCTAGATGTTAACCACAGTGTTCTCTGACTTCTTCACAATATGAGGGACTTGACAGTAAGTCCCAGAGCTGTATTTCTAGAGGAAGTAGCACCGGCACTACCGTGCACAAATAGAGTCAGGCATTTGTGACGAGTCCGCTGAAGTTCCCACAGTGAGAGTTAACACAGTTCACTGCCGCCTGTGCTCCCCATTAGACAGAGAGGGGCCTACTGTGTTAAACACCACACTAACAAGGCACTTCAAATGCCACTCCGTTAATCTTCAGCAGTAAGCCCGAGGAATGGGAGTGACTTGCTCATTTTACAAATGAGGACATTTCTTAAGAGCTAGTTAGCAAGCTAGTGAGTGGTGAGTCTGGCTTCAAATCTGCTATGAGTGGAATGGACTCAGAGAACCCTTACTTGAGTCTGCTTACCAAACCCGCCAAGGAAAGGAAATCATAAAGCCTTTTCTTAAAAAAAATTTTTTTTAATTGTCTTTATTTATTTATTGGATAGAGACAGCCAGAAATCGAGAGGGAAGGGAGTGATACAGAGGGAGAGAGACAGAGAGACTCCTGCAGCACTGCTTCACCACTCAAAAAGCTTTCCCCCTGCAGGTGGGCACCAGGGGCTTGAACCTGGGTCCTTGCACATTGTAACACGTGTGTTCAGCGAGGCGCACCACCACCCACCCACCCCCTCGTAAAGCCTTCTCTACAGTTGTCTTTGCACTCAGAAAGTATAAGAATGCTGGCTCCTTTGCCTGTGGGCCCTGGGTCTGCAGCCCTCAGGCCTAGCTCTTGTCCTGGATACAGCCACAAATGCAGAATAAACATCTCTTCTCTCAGTCTGTCCTAAGTCTCATGTAAACACATTGCAGCTTTTACTGTAGCCAGATACCACTCACCCCTAACCCAAATGAGGACACTCTAGATGGTGATATTAGAGACAATTCCAGAAGAATCCTCCCAGTGTGAAGTCCTTTTCTGCCTACCGCTGGTTCTGAAAACTCCGAGGACAAGTCCCCTCAGTTAATAAGAAGACCAGCTGGTAAAGCGCACGTGGCACCAAGCGCAAGGACCAGCATAAGGATCCCAGTTCGAGCCCCAGGCTCCCCACCTGCAGGGGAGTCGCGTTGAAGACGGTGAAGCAGGTCTGCAGGTGTCTATCTTTCTCTCCCCCTCTCTGTCTTCCCTCCTCTCTCCATTTCTCTCTGTCCTATCCAACAACAATAACAACCACAACAATAAAACAACAAGGGCAACAAAAGGGAATAAATAAATAAATATTTTATTAAAAAATAGTATTTATTAAAAAAGTAGTATCTGTTGATTGAATGATAAAGGAATGAATATATTCAACCTGAGTACATCACAACCATTAATGAAAGTCATTTCCTGTTTCTTACTTTATCTTTTTTCTTTTTTTTAATAAAGAGACAGAGAGATAGAGCAAGAGGATGGGGCCAGGCGGTGGCACACCTAGTTAAGCACAAACATTACAGTGTGCAAGGACCCAGGTTCAGGCTCCTGGTCTCCACCTGCAGGGGGAAAGTGTCACGAATGGTGAAACAGGGCTGCAGGAGTCTCTCTGTCTCTTTCCCTCTCTGTCTCTCTCTCCTCCCTTTCAATTTATCTCTGTCTCTATCCAATAATAAATAAAAAGAGAGAGCAAGAGGAAAAGAAACCATAGCACTAAAGCTTCCTTTAGTGTGGCAGGTGCTGGGCTCAGACCTGGGTTGCATGCATAGCAAAACAACACACTAGCCAAGTGACCCTTTTTTCTGACCCCAAAGATATGTTTTCTTAAGTAACATGTCACTCTTAAGTATTTGATCCCAGACTATGTTTCTACCAACTTTATTTTTAATTGCCTAAAACGAGAAATTAACTCATCTGTCTATGGCTTGGAGAAAGACTGAGCAAACATCTGTATATGCAGTGTACATCTTTAGAACAGAATACTATTCAGCAATCGAAAGAACGAAAGCACCAGTATATGCAACAACATGGATCAAACACAGAGCTTTTTATGTTAAGTGAGACAAACTAGGCTCAAAAGGCAAATAATTGCATGAATCTATTTACGTGGTATTGGTATGCATGAGACCCCTTCTGTTTCATTTGGTTAAAATCCCCCCTGCTTAACACTATTCTATTTTCATAACCACTTCATTCTATTTACATATCCACTGTTAACAAGTACCACCCTCCCTCCAGGGCATTGGTGGTTCAGTGATAGGATTCTCGCCTGCTCTGCCCCCTCCTTGTCACACTCTGATTTTCACCAGTCACTTTTCTCTCCACCCTCTCTATGTCACATCCTGTTTCCACCCTACTTGGCAAGTATATATAAAGATAGCATTGTGAATTTTAGGGTACTTTAGTTTAGCTTAGCTTGACTTAGATTGTGCTGCGTCCTGCATGAATAAAGAGATACTGCCTACAGCTCAACCATGAATCCCTGGTCGTCTGTTACCCGCCCGTGAAGCCAGCCCATTGAAAACAACATAACCTGTCGAAAACAACAACGTGGCAATGTGGAGAAGACAAAATTATGGGATAGAAAGCAGAACAGTGAATCCTAAGAAAAGGATATGTGACCCTTAACTACAAACAGACATAAGGAATTTCTTAAGAGTGATGTAACTGTTCTATATTTTGATTGTGGGAGGGATTACACAGCTGTATGCATTCATCAAAACTTATGGGCCTGTAGGCTACAAAGTTAATTTTAGTATATGTATGCCATAGAGCTGTTACAACTAGATACTAATGTGTTTTTTTTTCCTCCAGGGTTATTGCTGGGGCTTGGTGCCTGCACCATGAATCCACTGCTCTTAGGGACTATTTTTTTCCCTTTTTGTTGTATATATATAGTTGTTGTGGTTATTATTGTTGTTGTTATTGATGTCACTGTTGTTGGATACGACAGAGAGAAATGGAGAGAAGAGGGGAAGACAGCAGGGGGAGAGAAAGACAAACACCTGCAGACCTGCTTCACCGCCTGTGAAGCGACCCCCCCCCTTCAGGTCGGGAGCCGAGCTGGGGGCTCAAACTGGGGTCTTTGCGCTTTGCGCCATGTGCGCTTAACTCGCTGCACTACTGCCCGACCCCCACCAATGTTTTTTTTTAATTGGTGTTAAATATGTGACGAGATGTGTCTAATGTATCCCTAAGTGAAAATACAAGTTATATAACAAGCTATTTTTCATATCCTTCAGAACAAAATGGGTAGAACTGGAGGTGATTACACCTAATGAAGTAAGGAAAGAAGTAAAAGACATGTACTGGATGGCTTCATTCATATGGAATATAGAGAATTGAAACACATGAACTCACAAAAACAAACAAAACAAAACAAAAAACCAACCCCCAAACCAGAAGTAGTCAAACTGTCTCTAAGACTTTGTGGAGAATGGCCATGGTGGTCATCACTGGGACGGTGGGGGGCATAGTGTTTTGGTGGTGGGTGCAGCAAAGAGCTATAACATGTAATCTTACCACCTAGTAAACTACTATAAGCTTGTAAAAATCACTAATAAAAAATAAGCAACCCCCCAATAAATAGACTTTTTAAATTTTGCTTTATTTTATTTTTTGTCTTACATTTGATAGGACAGAGAGAGATCTGAGATAGGAGGTAGAGCAGGAGAGAGGTGCCTGCAGCACTGCTTCACTGTTTGTGATCTTCCCTCCTGCAGGTGGACACTGGGGCGTGAGCCTGGATCTTTGCACATGGTAATGTGTGTGTTCAGTAAAGTATCCACTGCTCAGCTTCACATGTACTGTTTTTATAACAAAATAAATATCAGACATTTAAGCCTATATGTGTGAATGTGTTATAGTTTGTCAACTCCAGGGCTGACTGCTATGCGTTGACTTTTGTAGATAGAGATTGAGAGAGAGGGAGACGGAGACGGAGACGGAGAAACAGTGGGAGATCATAGCACTGAGCCTCCCCATTGTGATGGGGGCTGGACTCAATGCTAGGCAAAGACATGTACTCTCTAAGTGAGCTATATTGCTGGCCCATGTTTGTAGTTTTTATAAATATGTTTAAATGTCTAGAACAAGATTTGAAGGTATATATTTCAACTCATAATGACAATTACTTTTAAGGAAGGGACTGCATTCAGAAAAGTCATTGAGGGGATCCCACATTTTACTCTTAAACAGAGATTAGAAGGATAAACACTTCAAATAGCAATAGTATTGATAGTTAGCTTTGCTTACTAGCATGACAAGTTACTTTTGTCTTATTTTGCTTTCTAGTTTTTCTTTTTTAAAAAAAAATATTTATTTATTTATTTTACCATTTGTTGCCCTTGTTTTTTTATTGTTTTTGTAGTTATTATTGTTGCTGGTACTGATGTTGTCATTGTTGGACAGGACAGAGAGAGATGGAGAGGGGGAGAAGACAGAGAGGGCGAGGGAAAGATAGACACCTGCAGACCTGCTTTACTGCCTGTGAAGGGAACCTCCTGCAGGTAGGGAGCCAGAGTCTCGAAATAGAATCCTTACGCCTGTTGTTGTGCTTTGCATCATGTGTGCTTAACCTGCTGCACTACCGCCTGACTCCCACTTTCTAGTTTTTCTATACAAACAAGTTTGCTTTTGTAACTAGAAAAAAAAAACCCTATGTAACACATGAGGGAAGGAGACTTAGGAGACCCATATTAACCCAAAAATGTATATACAGATTAGAGATATTAATGTCATGAAAATGTTCAAAACAAACTTGGAATAAGAATTGGGATGCACCCTCTAGAATAGTGTTTTCTAACCTCTATGTCCTCACAAATCACAGGAATGCTTGTTAAAAATGCAGGTTCTGGTGCTGAGTATCAGCATTGCTTCTTCTTCTAGCGTTTGCCTCAGCATTGCTAATACTCTCCCATGCGATTCTGATGCTCTCTCTTGGTCTGCGGAGGACATCAAGAATCAAGGCTCAAAAACTTTGCTGTCAAAAGAGCAGCCATTAACTAGACACATAGGCTGTTAAATACATGAAATGCTAGTGGCCTGAATTGAAATGTGCATGTGTGGAAATAAGCACTATGTTTCGAAGACTTAACACACACACAAGAATGTACTGTAGATCCACAATTATTTTATATCATTTGATATGATTAAATTATATATTTGGATATATGTTGTTAAATTCATATACAATTAACATTAATTTTACCTGTCTACTTTTGGCTGTTCTAAAGTGGCTCCCAGGGCATGTTTTAACTACATTTGTGGTTTGTGTTCTTGGCTTGTACTACCTTTTTGTTGGACAGCACTGCTCTGGAATAGCTATTAACAGGATTTTACTTCTGACTGGTTCTTAAATCATCAACATAAAGGAGTCTTAAAATCTAGAGCTAGATAGAGGTTGACACAAATAGCATAGAATTTTAGACCAGAAAAGAGGCTTTGAGGATATCAAGTTCAAACCTCTTGGTCTTTGTTTGTTTGTCTTTTATTAGTGATTTAATATTGATTTACAAACTGTAAGATAATAGGGGTATAACTCAATACAGTTCCCACCAGCAGCATTCTATGTCCCACCGTCTATGTTGGAAATTGCAGTAGTTCGCTCAAGGTTATGGATATGGGCTGATTTTTTAAAAAATCTTTTCCATTAATGATTTAATATTGATCTACAAAATTATACGATAATGGGTATAATTCCAAACCTTCCCACCACCAGAATTCAGTGCCCCATTCCCTCCATTGGAAACTGCCAAGATGACAAATATGGGTTGACTACTATTTCTCTAATTATTTATCTATATTTTATATATTCACCCTTTTTTCCTGTTTTCTTTTAACCAGAGCACTGCTCAGTTTGGGGACTTGGGAGCTTCAGGTATGAGAGTCTCTTTGCATAACCATTAAGCTATCTACCCTCACCCCCCCTTTTTTTTCCCCCTATGGTCTGGACTTCTCTTCCTTTTTAAGTCATACCTACTACTTCTGAGTCAGTCTCTCTCTCTCTCTCTCTTTTTCTCCTTCCCTTTTCTCTCTTTGGGTCCTGATGGAATTGGAGTTCAGATCCTTCTGGTCATCTTTCCCTAACATTTACTCCTCTGAGAGGATGGACCAAAATTCTTTAGATATCAGATGATTCTATAACTATATATCTATATATCTATATCTATATATCTATATATATATATATATATATATATATATATATATATTTCCCCTCACTTTTTCAATGATTCTGCCTTCACTTTCTTTCTAGATAATCCCTACACCTATTACTACTCACAAGTGTTTTTCCTTTTTTCTCTCAAATAAGTGAAACTGCCCTGGCTTCTGGTGTTTTCCAGATTCATTTCCCTTCATTGTCGGTATAAAAACAAGATTTTTGGTAACAAGTGTTTGGGGTCCTGGTGGGATGGGGGGTACAGAGCTCTCTGGTTTACTTCCTATCATTTACACTTCTGGGAGTATAGATCAAAATTCTTTTTGGGGTGTAGAAGGTGGTGGTGGGGATTCTGGCTTTTGTAATCGCTTCTCTACTCTGTTGGCTGTTGGCAGGTGGATCCATATACCAGCCCATTTCTGTCTTTCCCTAGCAGGCTAGGGCTCTGGAGAGGGGAGGTTCCAGGAAGCATTTGCGAGGTCATCTGCCCAGGGAAGTCAGTATGGAATCATAGCAGCATCTGCAACTTGATGGCTGATTGAAATGTACAAGATGGAAAGCAGGACAAAATGTTTAAAAAACAGGAACCATAAAGTAGGGATAGAGATGAGAATAGGGACTTTATGGTAGAAGGAAGCTAGGAAGCCTATTTTAGGAATGTGCCTAGGATCCTATGTCTTATTCATTTTGCATGTGCTTGATAGCTAACATGGGGGTGGACTCAAACCTCTTGTTTAATGAAATAATGGACCAATTTGGCAAAGTTGTATTCAGTATACTAAGACCTCAACAAAGAAGGTAGTCACTTGGAAACCAGCTTCAAGCAAAATGAAGTCCATAACAAAACTGTTAAGACAAACTGTTGGGGTGCCCGGTGGTGGCACACGTGGTTGAGCACACACATTACATATAGAGCACAAGGACCTGGGTTCTAGTCCCTTGTCCCTACCTGTGAGTGTGGGGTGGAGGGAGCTTCACAATTGGTAAAGCAGAGCTTCAGGTGTCTCTCTGCTTCTCTCCCTTTTTATATCCTCCTACCCCCTCAATTCTTCTCTATCCCAAATAACTAACTAACTTTAACACTGAGATTACAATGAGAAGGAATTCTTCCCTCATCATCAACATTATAACAAGATGATGTTGTACAGAGCAATGCTATTTGAAGACCTGCCACACTTAATATCTACATGTACTGAATAGGTACCTACATGATAGATAAGCGGACTGAGGTGCTTAGACTAGGCAAGTGAAGCATGGTGGTGGGACAGACCAGCCATACCCCGTGAAGCACGTTGGCAGATTGTTCTCAACTACAGACACAGGCCAGCACAAATATTTTCATGAGGAACAATCAGACATGCTCCACACAAAGAGCTTATTGGAGCTGCCTCTAAGGTTTCCCGGGTTTAAAAGGTTCTGCTTGATATTAACGATGCAAATGGGGATTTAGGATTAACCATTTATTTAAATATACAATGTAAGGCATGCTGTCCCCTCTCCTCTCTCATACAAAAAAGATACACTATTACCAGAAAGCCAAGTGGCTTAAACCTGCTGAAAGTTTAACCATTGTTGATGGCAGCAGAACAAAATTTGGAATGGAGCAGAAGCAGTCAACCTTCAATTATATGTGCAAATATGGGGCAAGGATTGCTGAGGTGATTAAAGTTATGAATAAAACAAAAAATTGACTGTGTCAACTATTTAAAAATATATATTTATCAGGAACATCTTATAGCGAGGCATGGCAAATATGTTCTTACGTGAGTTTCTTTGCTGTGAGGAAACGAAAAGACAAATCAATATAAGATGAATAATAAGGTATGTAACTTCGAAGAATTCTTTATACTTCAGCAGCTACGATGAACTGAAAATATAGCCATTTTAGAATACTTTACTGAGGGGCTGAGTGGTGGCACACCGGGTCGAGCAGACACATTGTATGTGCAAAGGCCTGCTCTCTACCTGCAGAAGGGAAGCTTCCTGAGCAGACGTCTTTCTTTCTCTCTCCCTTTTTTTTTTTTTTTCTTTCTCCAGGGTTATTGCTGTGGCTCAGTGCCTGCACCACAAATCCACTGCTCCTGGAGGCTATTTTTCCCCTTTTGTTGCCCTTTTTTCTTTTAACAGTTGTTGTGGTTATTATTGTTGTTATTGATGTTGTTGGATAGTACAGAGAGAAATCGAGAGAGGGGAGAGAGAGGAAGAGAGAAAGACAGACACCTGCAGACCTGGTTCACAGTTTGTGAAGCGACCCCCCCTCCCCGCAGGTGGGGAGCTGGGGGCTCGAACTGAGATACTTACAAGAGGTCCTTGCGCTTTGCACCACCTGCACTTAACCCTTTTTCCACCCATTTTATTGGACAGGACCGAGAGAAATCGAGAGAGCAAGGGAGAGAGAGGGGAGAGAAAGATAGACCTGCAGACCTGCTTCACTGTCCATGAAGTGACCCCCCTGCAGGTGGGGAGCCAGGGGCCTTACTTCGGTCCTTACGCTTTGCACCATGTACACTTAACCCATTGCACTACTGCCTGGCCCCCTAAAGTGGTAAAGATAAAGAGAGGATATTTATTTCTTTTTTATGCCACCAGGGTTATTGCTGGGGCTTGGCCCCTGCATGCCTCTACCATTTCCGGGACTCAGTAGAGACAGAAAAGGCAGAGAGAGACATAGAAAAGATGAGACTTCTGTAGTACTGCTTCATTGCCTGTGAAGCTTCTCCTAGTAGGTGGGGACTGTGGACTTGAAACTAGGTTCTCCTGCAATGGAGTAACAAAAAAAGTAACAAAAGGGGGGAGTCGGGCGGTGGCGCAGGGGGTTAAGCGCATCTGGCGCAAAGCCCAAGGACCAGCACAAGGATCCCAGTTCGAGTCCCCGGCTCCCCACCTGCAGGGGAGTTGCTTCACAGGCGGTGAAGCAGGTCTGCAGGTGTCTATCTTTCTCTCCCCCTCTCTGTCTTCCCCTCCTCTCTCCATTTCTCTCTGTCCTATCCTACAACAAAGACATCAGTAACAACAACAATAATAACGACAATAATAAAAAACAACAAGGGCAAAAACAAAGGGAAAATGAATAAATATTTTTAAAAAAAAATTTTAAAAAGTGTAATTAAGTCTTCAGTTGGTTTTGAATAGTCTTAGTAATTTAAAAAATAATTTCATCCTCAAACATGAACAGTAATCATTTTTAGGAAGTGTCCTGGTTCTTTTTTTCCCTTTCTCCCTTCCTCTCTTTCTTTCTTTCTTTCTTTTTTATAAAAAGGAAACACTGACAAAACCACAGGGTAAGAGGGGTACAACTCCACGCAATTACCACCACCAGAACTCCCTATCCCATCCCATCCCCCAGTAGCTTTCCTATTCTTTAACCCTCTGGACCCAAGGCCATTTTGGGATGCAGAAGGTGGAAGGTCTGGCTTCTGTAATTGCTTCCCCTCCATACTCCCAGCCTGCCTCTTGATTTTCCTAGTGAGGCAAGTCTGCAGGTATCTGTCTTTCTCTCCCCCTCTCTGTCTTCCCCTCCTCTCTCCATTTCTCTCTGTCCTATCCAACAACGGCAATATCAATGACAACATGTGGATAAAACTATACATATATTCAGGTGTCATGCAGTAACACAGCAGGTTAAGCGCACGTGGTGCAAAGCGCAAGGACCAACTTAAGGATCCCAGTTCGAGCCCCCGGCTCCCCACCTGCAGGGGAGTCGCTTCACAGGTGGTGAAGCAGGTCTGCAGGTGTCTCTCTTTCTCTCCCCCTCTCTGTCTCCCCTCCTCTCTCCATTTCTCTCTGTCCTAACCAACAATGATGACATCAATAATAACTACAACAACAATAAAAAACAACAATGACAACAAAAGGGAAAATAAATATTTTTAAAAAGCTGGTGTGCCATGATATCATCTTTGTTAAAAGCCAGTTTGTTTTTCACACAAATAAATGCGTGAGTTAACTGCTCACATGATGAACTATTTTCTGTAAGGCAGTTGAGCAAAAACCAGATTATTACCTTATTTTGTTTCTGTTTGTTTTGTTAAAGATACTACTTGGGAAAATGCCTGATTGGGATATCTTAAAATGACTCTATAGGTAGCAGTTCTGTGATTTCTGACTTGAGGAGTGGAAAAGTTACAAAATGAAACAGAGAACTATCATTTAGCAATTGAAAATACACGTTGCCGGTTTAACTGGCATTAAGTACTGCCAGAGAAAGTCTTGTGCTAAAATTAGACATTGGGGTTGATCTAATAGCAGAACAAGTTGTAATTCTTTAGAAATCATAGACTGTCAGTTCAAGTCAGGACACTGAGATTATGAGAATCCAAACCACTTATATCATGTTCTTATGAGGTTATTATTGATATATCATGGCTATCTTCATAATGGGATGGTGGATATATCAAAGCTAGAATTACGGGAGTCGGGGCTAGCGCAGCGGGTTAAGCGCACGCAAGCACGTGGCGCGAAGCTCAAGGACCGGTTTGAGCAGGGCTCCCCACCTGCAGGGGAGTCGCTTCACAGGCGGTGAAGCAGGTCTGCAGGTGTCTGTCTTCCTCTCCTCCTCTTTGTCTCCCCCTCCTCTCTCCATTTCTTTCGGTCCTATCCAACAACAGTGACAACAATAAAAACTACAACAAGACGAGGGCAACAAAAGGGAATATATATATATATATCTAGAATTACTTCTATCTAAAGTTTTTTTTCATGTTTGTTTTTATTTCATATGTGAGAAGACCCTTCAATTTCCCAATGCTCTGGCCCGTGTGATTCCTCATTCATAAAATACATAGATGTGGGAGCCGGCAGTAGCACAGGGGGTTAAGCGCACTTGGCGCAAAGCACGCAGACCAATGAAGGATCCTGGTTCAAACTCCGGGCTCCCCACGTGCGAGGGCGGGGCGGGAGCTAGAGATCGCTTCGCAAGCCGTGAAGCAGGTCAGCAGGTGTCTGTCTCTCCCCCTCTCTATCTTCCCTCCTTTGTCGATTTCTCTTTGTCCTATCCAACAACAATGAAAGCAATAACAATAATAACAAGGGCAACAAAAATGGGGGGGAAATGGCCTCCATGAGCAGTGGATTCGTAGTGTAGGCACAGAGCCCAGTGATAACCCTGGAGGGGGAAATAAAAACATCATGTGCAAATATGGGGAAGAATGTGTTAGATGATTACTGAAGACAACACAGTAGGACTCGTAGATTTTAGAAAAGTAACGGGAAGAGGCAGGCAGTGGTTCACGAGATTGAGCACACGCATTATTTGTGCAAGGATCTGGTTCAAGCTCCCCTTCCTCCCCTGGGGGTGGCTTTGTGAGCTGTGAAGCAGGGCTGCAGGTGTCTCTCTCCCTCTCTGCCTCCCCCTTCCTTCTCAATTTCTCGCTGTCCTGTCAAGCTAAAGAAGGAAAAGGGTAAATGGCTACTAGCTATGTTGGATTCATCTTGCAGGCACCTAGTGATAACTCTGGTGGAGAAAAAAAAAGAAAGGGAAAAAAAAGGAGGATAATGAGGAAGGAGAATGAGAAGGAGGGGAAGATAGGAGAGGTAGGGGAGGTGTTTTTTTATTTGTCCAAATGCTGTTCAGACCCTTTTACAGGTTTATTTAACCCATATGAGCTACATCCTGATTGTTCTTTTCTTTCTTTATGTTTTAATTTTCAAAATTATTGTATTAGGGGAATCAGATTTTACATGATTTTCTTTTTTTCTTTAAAATATTTTTTAAAATATTTTTTATTGGATAGAGACAGCCAGAAATTGAGAGGAAGGAGGAGACAGAGAGAGAAGGAGACAGAGAGACACCTGCAGCCCTGCTTCACCACTTGTGAAGCTTTCCCCCTGCAGGTGGGGACCAGGGGCTCAAACCCGGGTCCTTGTGCACTGTAACATGTACGCTCAACCAGGTGCGCCACCACCCGGCCCCCATGATTTTCTTATCTCCCTATGATAGGTGTCTGCACACCACTCCCATCACCAACTGAAGTCTTCTACCATTCTGGACAGGATCTGCCAGTCCCCTCAACACTCCCCCTCCGCAGTCTGGGCTCTTACCTATGAAAAATTAAGACACTTTTATTCATTTTTAAACTATGTTCCAGTTAGTACATCAGAGTCACTTGGGAAAAACTAGAAAAATCTGTTAATTTATAGTACTGTGTGATGAGTTCATTAGTACAAAGAATGTCTCTTCTAAATTTTTTAAAGCAAAAGGCCCCACCATGTAGCCTTAATATTTGAAGACTTAGGACACACATGCTCTGCTTCTGGTTTTTCTCCTAAGTGAACAACACTCCTGCCTCAGACTGTTTCACTACAGCCAAAAAACAGAACTGAGCTCCATGTCTGGGCCCCTGGGCTCAGGGATAAAAATGTGTCTTCCAGTGGGTGAAGCAAGTAAACTGGGGCAAGAACTCGGAGCCAGAGGTGACGGGGGTGGGGGGGGGGAGTGACTGGAACAGCGCCCTCACTGCTGTCTAGAATCCCCAGTTCTAGAGGAATGGGGGCGGGGCAGCTGGGCAGTGGAGCAGCTGGTTAAGCACACATAGTACTAAAAACAAGGATCCACACAAGGATCTGGGTTCAAGCCCCCGCTCACCACCTTTAAGGGGGAAGCTTCACAAGCAGTAAAGCAGGTGTCTCTACTCTCTCTCCCTCCTCTCTCAGTTGCTCTCTGTCCTATTCAACAAAATGGAAAAAATGTCTATCAGGAGCAGTGGATTCAAAGTGCTGGCACTGAGCCCCAGTGATAACCCTGGAGATATTAAGAGAGAGAGAGAGATACACAAAGGAACAAGGTTTGAACCAATTTAGTTTAGTCTCAAAGAACAGCATTCTTCAGCTCACATCTAGTTAAACCTCAATTAAAAATAATAATAATAGGGAGTCAGACGGTATCGCAGCAGGTTAAGCGCTTGTGGTGCAAAGCGCAAGGACCTGGGTAAGATTCCCGGCTCGAGCCCCGCGCTCCCTACCTGCAGGGGAATCACTTCACAGGCGGTGAAGCAGGTCTGCAGGTGTCTCTCTTTCTCTCCCCCCTCTGTTGTCCCCGCCTCTCTCCATTTCTCTCTGTCCTATCCAACAATGATGACATCAATAACAACAACAACAATAGCTACAACAATAAAAAAGGGCAATTAAAATGAATAAATATTAAAATGATAATAATAATAATAATGGAGTGGGGTCAGGAAGCATTGGCACAGTGCTCTCTTTGCCAGTCCTTTGCCTCTGCCTTCAAGATACGGACTGTTTGCCTACTGGTGTGATGTACAAACACGAGGTGAGAGTTTACAGAAGACGCACGGTCAAGTTCTCCAAGTCACATGTAATCAAATATGAAAATGTGGGGCCTGGTGATGGCACACCTGGTTGAGCACACACGTTTTCGTGTACAGATCTGGGTTCAAGCCGCTTGTCTGCTTGTCTCCGCCTGTGGTGTGGGGGGGGGGGGGCTTTACGAGCAGTGAAGCAACGCTCCAGATGGTTCTCTCTCTCTGTTTTTCTCCCTATCTCATCCTGCTTTTTCAATTTCTGTCCTATCAAACGAGGGAGAGAGAGAGAGAGAGGAAAAACTAGGTCTTCCTGTCTCTGAAAATGTCAGCCTGAAACAGTGAAATTGTTTATGTACAAAGCCCACCTCTCCCATCCAAGCACTGACCAGGCCGGACCCTGCTTAGCTTCTGAGATCAGGCGTGTTCAGGGTGGTATGGACACAGACAAACCCCACCTATACTACAACACACACACACACACACACACACACACACACACACACACACACACGTTGTCTTACACATCCTTATTTGACTTTTGATCCACCTTCATGACTTTTGACAAATTACTAGATCTTTAGAAACCTTTTTTAAAAAAAATCTATAGAACAACCCAGTAACTCTCTTCCTCCTCTTTCATAACTTCTGACGGTCCCACATTTTTGGAGAGCAACCTTTTC